>NC_058132.1:23268759-23315221 GCF_016433145.1 Gracilinanus agilis
TCCCCCCCCCCCCATCTTGGCTCCTGCTTTCCCCCCCTCTCCGGGTCTCTCCTTTCTCTAAGTCTGGTCCCAGGCCTCCTGCCCGGGGGAAGTGGGAGTTGGGGGTGGAGCAAGGTGGAAATCTGCCGATCTGGAGCCAGAGACGAAGATGTGGGAATCCAGGAAAAAGAGTCCAGGTGCGGGGAGGGGGGGGGGAGCTTGGGGGCGCAGTGGGTGAACGTGGCCCCCCTCCCTGGGGCTTGCTCAACTTTTTCCTCCCTTCCCCTCCCCCACCCTTGGGCCCGCTACCTCCCGAGCCCTTGCCCTGGGGAGCAGGGTGGGCGGGGCCGAGGAGTCGCCCCCGGAATCCCAGAGACCCTCCGACTCAAGCAGGGCGCGTTACAGAGCCCCGGAAAACTTGTCCAGGGACCCGGGAATGGCTGACTTCTAAGAGCAGCAGAGCTGGAAGAGCCCTCGGAGGTGATCTAATGCACCACCACCCCCATTTACAGATGGGGAAACTGAGGGTTTATCTGACTTCACGCCCCAGGGCCACGGAGCCAGGTCCCTCCCCCCATTCCCACAGCCATCCCTCAGTGAGGGGGCCCGCGCTGGCTTTCCCGAGAGAAGCGGAGGCCCGGCCGGGGCGCCTGAGGCTGGAATTCCAGGCTTTGAGTCCGGAGGGCCAGGCATCTCGGCGAGGCTGCCAAGTGGCCCGAAGGTTGTGCAGGGCAGCCGGGTGGCATTAGTCAGGAGCCGTGTGGGGCAAACAGGGGCTCCTCCCTCCCATCGCTGCGCGGGCAAGGATGGCACCCTTGTTGGCCGAATGTACTTAATGCCTGGCTGGAGCGCCAAGGGGGCAGAAGCCTTTGGGCAGTCGGGCAGGTAGACAGAGTCCTGCACCGGGAGTAGGAGTGGAGGAGGAAGGGGCAAGGAGGGGAAACTGAGGTTGGCCCTGGGGGTGGAGGTCCCCAACGGGGGCCAAGGCTGGGAGTCGCGAGGGTGGCACAGCCCGCCCGGAAGCCGGGTACGTTCCTTCGACGATGGGTGCGCACCCTTCTCTACAGAACTTCCCACCCCCTCCTCTCCCTGGGCCGGGGCGGGGGAGGGGAGGGGAGGAGGTCTCAGCCAACCGGGAGCCTGGGCTCGCGGCCGCCCCCTCCTTGAGTCGCCAGGGGTCAGTGGCTGGGGGGCGGGGGGGGAGGTGCCCGCCAGAAACCCCGCCTGACTGGGCTTCCGCAAGACTGGGGTGCGGGGGGGGGCCGGGGAAGGGTTTCTGGGATCGGAGGAACTCGAACTCGGGGCCGGGCTGGGGAAGAGGGGTCAGCATCCCAGGAGCCCGGAGGGAAAGGGAGGGATGCATCTGGGCACACCTGTGCCCGCGGAAGCAGAACCAGGAACGGTGCCCCCTCAGGGGGAAAACGAAGAGATTGGCAGGCGGCGGCTAAGCCGCTGGGCCTCATTTCCTCCGGCCCCTGGGTCCTAGCCCCCCTCCCCCACGAAGAGACTGGGGACTTTGAGGCGTGGGGGAGGGAGCACGGGGAAAGGGAATTCTAGATGAGGGGGCAGAGACGGAGCCGGCGAAGGGTGGGGGAGGGGAGGGAGAAACTTGAACCCCTTTCAAGAGAATGTATTCGCGCCAGGGGAGGAGGAGGAGGAGGAGAGGGAGGCCACTAAGGACCCCTCCCCCTAGGGAGAGTCAGAAAACTCCCTCCTCCTAGGACATTAAGGAAAGGAGGGAGAGAAGGCGGAGTGAGAGAAGGGGCGAGACGGAACCTTCCCCCTCTGAGCTCCCCCCCCCCGGGGGAAATCCAGGGTCCCGAAGTGCCGGGAATGTAGAGATGAGGGGAGCCCCCGGGGACAGACGGGAAGAAGCCCCGAGATTCTCGGGCTGCCTGCCCCGGCGAGTTTTGAGGCCCCGGTTCTCCAGGGTTCTAGGGCTAGAGGTCTAGTCGTTCTTTCCTGTCCATCCCACCCTTCGTGACCCCATTGGGGTTTTCTTGACCAAGAGACTGGAGGAGTTGGCTGTTTCCTCCTGTAGTTCACCTTACAGGGAGATACCCGAGGCTGACAGGTTAAGTGACTTGGCTAAGGTCACACAGCTAGAACTCCAGAGGATTCGTCTCCCCGAGCTCAGAGCCGGCACTCTATCTACTGGGCCACTAGAGTGCTAACTTGAACCCTTCCTTTTATGGGGGGGTTTGGAGGGGGGTTCCTGAGGGTCCGAGGACCTGGTTAGGGGAAGACAAATAGGACTCAAGTGAGCTGAAGCTGTGGGATGGGGAGAGAGGGCAGAAGGGACTCGAGGCTGAGGCTTGGGGTTCCCAGTGGGAGCTGGAGAGGTCCCACCTCCTGCCTCAGGGGAGGGAGGAAAGAATCTGGGAGCCAACGGGGAGGAGGAGGCTGCAAGGGAGGAGGGAGGAGGAAGAAGGGGCGTGAAAGAGGGGGGGGTGCAGAAAGGTGAGGCTTTAAGCTCTCCCTGCCCCTCCCCCAGCCCTCTTATAACTGCAGGCCTCCGGACCCTCCCACTCACACCCAGCCCTGCCTGCCTGGACCCTGGGCCGATTTGTGAGTGTTGCCCAAAGTGGGGAGGAATTGGAGGAGGGAGGGAGGATCCTGGGGTGAGGGGGGCTCTCTAGAGAAGGCCGGTGGGGGGCAGGAGGCCCAGGAAGCCTGGAGGAAGGGGGGTTTGTCCTTGAGGGGAGAGAAAGGAAGTGGGACTCAGTGGAGGGGGAAGGGCCCCCCCCCTGGAGGTCTAAAGGCAGAGGGGCCTTGCTTGGCTGGGGAGGGGGTTCTTGGGCCAGCTCTCATCAGTTTCAGGTAGGAGAACCCCGAGGGGAGGAAGGGTTCCAGACCTCACAGAGAAGAGAAAGGCAGAGGGAGGGGTGGGGGGGCTCTAGGGAGTGCCCTTGTGGTCACCTACTCCCCCATACGTGTCGACAGAGCCCCCTCCAGCCCCACTATGAAGCCCTTTCTGCCCTTCGCTGTGCTCGTCGTCCTGCTGGTTTTTTTGGCAGGTATTTGGTGGGAAGGGTTTGGGTTCGGGTTCTGAGGACCTCTACCTGCACTCCCGGGTTCCATGCCTCCTTCGATCCCTCCCCCACCCAAGAGTCTAGGGCCAGAGGCCCTGCCTGGGTTCTCCCCCACACCACCTCCAGGGTTCCGAGCCCCTCACCTGCTATGTTCTGATGCTCCTTCTGCCTTGGTTCTCCACCACACTCCCTGCCTCTCAGTTCTAACCGTCCTCCTTCTGGGGTGCCACCTGCTCCTGGGCCCCCCCTCCCCATGCCTAGGTTCTAAGGCCCAGACCCCGGCCGGCCGCCCAGCCCTGCCTCCTTCCCTCCTAGAAGGCCCCAGGCCCGCCCGGGCCTCCTCAGGTCTGGCCCAGAGCTTTGAACAGTTCCAGAAGAAAGTGAAGGAGTTGACGAACACTGTGATGGAGAAGACCAAAGAGGTCACCCTTGATTTCACCACCAAAACTAGGTGTGCCATTCCTCCTCCTCCTCCTCCTCCTCCTCTCCCAGTATCAAGGGTGGAGAGAGAAGCTGCCCAGCCTCCCTCCTAAGGGTCTGGTCCTCACCGGCGGGAGGCAAGAGAGGCAGCAAGGGGGGCCTCAGCCCACCCGCTGAGCCTTGAAGCGCAAAGAGGAAGACGGGGGGAGTATTTCTGTCTGAGCTCTGTTTAGAGGCCCAGGGGCAGCCCATTGGGCTGGGGCAGGGAGACGGTGCCAGGCGGGTATTTAGCCCAACATACATTGGGCCTTGGCGATGGCTAGCTCAGGGCCTCTTGACTTTGCTGTGGGGCCCTCAGCCAGTCTGGCGAAGGCCTAAAATAAAGCAGATGGGATGACAGAGGAAACCAGTTAGAGGTCACTTGCTGTATTTTTATTTAAAAAAAACGAGGAAGAAAGTTCAGAGACCCCAAGGTAAGAACTTCGGCTCTGATCTCAGCCCCATTTCACAGACGAGGAAACTGAGTCCTAGAAATGGGGGAGAACTTCCATGTCCCCAGGCCTGTTCAGTGGGAGCCTCCGGCCCCCGCTAACATCACGGCACCCCTTTACTCCACAGGAACTGGTTCACAGAGAATATACAGAAAGTCAAGGAGAAATTGGAGTCTACCTTCTCCAAGAAACATTAGCAGGTCGTCCCTGCCCCCAGGAGCCACTCCCCTCCCCGTCAGAAGAAAGGGGCCTCCGAAATGTCCTCCCTTCCCCCCAGCCACACTCGAGGAGCCCCCTGATCCTCTGTTCCCTGCAATAAATGTCTTGCAGTCACTGATGAGTGTGTGTGCGCGTTTGTATGGCTAGAGAAGAGGGTCCTGGCACGGGGCCTCCCACTTGGCAAAGTGTTGGGGAGACTCATGGTCTGAGCCTCAGAGTAACCTTTTTATTTTTAACCCCTTCCCTTCCATCTTAAAGTCAATGTTGTGTGTTAGTTCCAAGGCCAAAGAGTGGTAAGAGTTAGGCAATGGGGGTCAAGTGACTTGCCCAGGGTCACACAGCTGGGAAGTGTCTGAGGCCAAATTTGAACCCAGGACCTGCCGTCTCTAAGCCTGGCCCCCCCCACCCCCTGAGCCACTTAGCTGCCCATATACACATGTTTAAATTTTTTTTCACTCCTTTCAATCTGTCTTAGAATCAATACTATGGATCAGTTCCAAGATAGAAGGGCTACGCAATGGGGGAGCCAGATTTGAACCCAGGACCCCCCATCTCTAGGTCTGGCTCTATCCACTGAGCCACCTGGCTGCCCCCTCCTCACAATAACCTTTTGAGGTAGGTGCTGCTGTCCCTGTTTTCTAGCTAGGGAGACAGGGTCCGACGAGTGCAGTGGGGGTTGCCGAGGGGCACACAGCTGGCATCGTCTTCCAGCCCGGGGCTCCTCGATTCCGGGCACCTGGAGGTTGGTTTGCAGGTTCCAGGAAGAGATTTGGGAATGCTGATGGACAGAATCCAAAAGGATCTCCTCAGGCTAGAAGCTGGGGAAACTGACGAAAGCAAATGTCAAGTATGAGGCGGGCTTAAAAAACAACTCACCGGGGGCAGCTGGGTAGCTCAGTGGATGGAGAGCCAGGCCTAGAGACAGGAGGTCCTGGGTTCAAATCCGGCCTCAGACACTTCCCAGCTGTGTGACCCTGGGCAAGTCACTTGACCCCCATTGCCCACCCTTACCACTCTTCCACCTATAAGTCAATACACAGAAGTTAAGGGTTTTAAAAAAAAAAACTCACCACCCCACCCCCTTCCAAGATGGGGGAAGTGTGGTTAGGTCACAGTTCCCTGGGAAAAGGTGTGGAGGCTTGCGAGGGCGCTATCTCAGGGTGAGGGAATAGTGTAGGAGGGATGACTCCTCCAGGAGGGAGATGCCACCCCCACTTCCAAGGGCCTGCAAGCACTTACACAATGAATGGGGCTGAACAAATGAAAACGGTGGCCTCTAGGCCTCTCAGAACCTTGAAGAGGTCTCCCAGGAACGGGGGCTGTGATCTGGGCAAGAGCCAGCTTGGTGTGAGGGACAACGAGGACAGTCCAGTCAGCAGAAGTGTTTGAATGGGAATGAGGAACGTGTCACGAGGCTGACAGCATCGGATCGAGTGCAGTTATGTAGGGCTCAGACCGAAAGGTAATAGGGAGCCACTGGAATTTAGAGAGGAGGGGAGTGACACGGTCAGAGCTGAGGTTTGGGAGAATCACTTTGGCAGAGGATGAACTGGAGAGCAAGATGGACCAGTGAGAGGGTTACTGCAATAGTCCCAGGCTGTCAGCCAGAACCAGGGTGTGACTGCTTGAGAGAAGAGGAGCCTGATGCAAGAGATTTGGGGGAATATAATGGGCTGGGAAGGTTATAGATTGGATGTGGGGGACCAAGGGGAGAGTTAGAGGTTAAAGCTTGCAAACCTGCACAACTGGAAGCATGGAGGGGCTGCCTAAGAAATCCACCTCAAGATGAGTCAACGAGATGATTCAGCAGCAGTCAAGAAACCCAGGACCCGAATCCAGGAGGAGGCGAGGGGAAGTCCATCGTCGGCTCTGAGGAGCTGGCCAGGATGGGGGAAGGCCTCAGAACCATGACTTGGGGGCCCCATGTTCCCCCTCATGGGAGGTCTGCAATCGCTTTAAAAAATCTTAGAGGCCTTCCATCTCTGAGCTCCTGCTCAGAGGAATCCAAAGGCTCTGGAGGCCAAGGAGGGACCTTAGAACAGGGACTGTCAGAATTGGGAGGAACCTTAGAACAGGGAATGTCAGAACTAAGAGTAGCTTTAGAAGAGGGACTGTCAGAATTAGGAGGAACTTTAGAACAGGGATTGTCAGAACCAGGGGTAGCTTTAGAAGAGGGAATGTCAATTTGGGTGGAACCTTAGAACAGGGACAGTCAAAATTGGGAAGGACCTTAGAAGAGGGACTGTCAGAACTAGGGGTAGCTTTAGAACAGGGACAGTCAGAATTTGGGAGGAACCTTAGAACAAAGACTGTCAGAACTAAGAGTAGCTTTAGAACAGGAAATGTCAAAATTGGGAGGAACCTTAGAACAAGGACTGTCAGAACTAAGAGTAGCTTTAGAACCGGGACAGTCAGATCTGGGAGGAGCTTTTAGAACGGAGACTATGGGAGTTGGGAGAGCCCTTAGGATCCTTTCGAAGCCATCTCATCCAGTTATCTAGCAAAGGAGGAAATAGAGGCTCCCTCAAGATTAATCCAAGGCCAAACAAGAGTGGCATCACGGAAAAAGCGAGAGAAAGCCAGGAACGCTTGCACATTGACATCAGGACACCTGCAGTACTGTGGCATGCTGGTCTGCCTTTTTCTCTTCCATGCACATCTCTGTGTCAGAGAAGTGGGGGAGGGAATAGGGGGTTTCTGACCAGAGGATGACCTTCACCCATTCCAAAGCTGGACAAACATTGCAAACTCTTCTGTACACACTCTGGCCTTGGGCCTTGGGCAAGGGGTCAGTGTCCTGCCTCATGCCTCCTCCCCCCTTCCCTCTCTGTCCTTGGGATGAGCCCAAGAGCTGGGGGCCATGTTATGGGAAGAGTCCAAGAATGCTTGAGCCGGGAGGGCCTCCGCAACATGGAATTTCCCAGCCAGGTGAAAATGTTAAAGCTGGGAGAGACTTCAGGAAATCTCGGAGGGCGTTTCATCTCATCTCTTCCTTTTCCAGAGGAGAAAACTGAGGCCCATCAAGGGCCCAGGCTACTCATTAAAGAAAGCCACAAAACTCAGTTCTCGGACCTGCCTTGTCCCCACTTCTGCTGTCGTCCGTCAGATGAGGACCTCCTTGAGGACACCAGTTGTCTTTGGCCTCTCTTTGTTCCTCGGCATTTAGCACACAGTAGGGGTTTAAGAAGTGCTTGCTGCCTGACTGGCCATGACGCTAGTAGGACAGCAGAAAAAGGAGAGAAGCAGAAAGGACTGGCTTAACATGGTGCCTGTGACACCAGCCCAGCTGACTGGCTGGCTAAGAATGATACTCTTTTGCTTAGAAATGGGAGGTCCTGGGTTCCAATCTGACCTCAGACACTTCCTAGCTGTGTGACCCTGAGCAAGTCACTTAACCCGACTCTTCTGCCTTGGAGCCAGTACACAGTACTGTTTCAAAGATGGAAAGTCGGGGCTTAAAAAACAAGAATATTCTCTTTCGACTTCAATACAGCCACGTGTCTCCTAGCCACAGAATCTCTGTCCAGGGACCAAATCGGTCTTGACGCCCTCGCTATAAAGGTGAGGCACCTGCGAGTCCCACCCACAATACCCTGGGATGGGTGTAGCAGCCCCCCATCAGCCAGCTTCCACGAGCCTCCAGCCTACAGAAAGGCAGCAGGTCACTCATGGCACCAACCACTCCAATGGGGGTTGCAAGGGCCGAGTTGGCCGCCAGGTGGCGCCCTCCTTAAGCTGTCAATTGAGCGGCTATCTTTTTAACCGGGAGGAATTGAAGGAAATGCTCAATTTCAGTTCGAAGTTATTGAAAAATCAAGACGTCACTTTGGCCACCTAAGTTCACGACCTCCCTGAAATCTTCCCACAGACCTCTGGGAGACCCCAAATGAAGATTCCAGGCTTCAGATCCTCCCTGGAGCATGTGTGGGGGAGAACCTTCCAAAAGGTTGCAGCACCCCTACTGGCCACCAGAGGACGCTCAAGCTGCAGGTGCCTGGACCATGGATGTCAAGGCGGTGCTGACCAGGCTCAGAATTTAAGCAGAAAGATGAAACGCAATGTTAATGGTACAGAATCTCTAGCTCGAGAACTCCCCACCCAGGCTCTGGAATCTCTGGTAGGGCCTCCCACATTCACAAAACTCAGACACAGCATACAACGATCACATAACTCATGGGACACAGCCTGGAATCAAATGTCTCAATCCCGACCTGTTCCATTTTTAGTGATGAAAAATAGGATATAGACAAAAGACACAACATAGACACAGTCTGTAATAATTTCATACGGACGTTTAACCGATGTAAATCAATTTCTATTTGAGATACAGAGAGAGGGAGAAAGAGGGAGAGAGACAGAGACAGAGAAAGGGAAAGAGAGAGGAGAAAGACAGAGATAGAGAGAGGGAGAGAAGGAGAAAGGAAAGGGGGCGGGGAGAGAGATCACAAGCATCTGAAAAATATCCTAGTCAGCAAACATTCAACTTACTTGCTTTTGGAGAGAAATGGCAGCCAACGGTAACGCCAGCTTAAAATAAATGAACAATATACTTTATTAAAAAGAAGGGAAGAAGTGGATTGAGAGCCAGGCCTAGAGACAGGAGGTCCTAGGTTCAAATCCAGCCTCAGACACTTCCCAGCTGTGTGACCCTGGGCAAGTCACTTGATCCCCCATTGCCTACCCTTACCACTCTTCCACCTATAAGTCAATACACAGAAGTTAAGGGTTTAAAATAAAATAAAATAAAAAAAAAAAAAAAAAAGAAGTGAAGAAGTGGATTGAGAGCCAGGCCTAGAGACAGGAAGTCCTAGGTTCAAATCCGGCCTCAGACACTTCCCAGCTGTGTGACCCTGGGCAAGTCACTTGATCCCCATTGCCTACCCTTACCACTCTTCCACCTATAAGTCAATACACAGAAGTTAAGGGTTTAAAATAAAAAAAAAAAGAAGTGAAGAGGTTAAAAAAAAGTTTAAAGAAAGCTTGCTAGGAAATGAAAAAAATTAAACAGTCATTCTGAGGGCATTTATGAATGAAAAGGAAGGACAACAAACAGAAGAAAAATGGAAAAGATCTGCAAATCTTTTTACAACAAACTTTGGTTCATCATCAGGGATAGTAAAGCCTCTACAATGGGACTTTATTAGGCCTGGGGCATCTAGGTGGTTCAGAGGATGGAGAACCAGGCCTAGAGATGGGAGGTCCTGGGTTCAAATCTGACCTCAGACACTTCCCAGCTGTGTGACCCTGGGCAAGTGTCTTAACCCCCCATTGTCTAGCCCTTTCCACTCTTCTGCCTTGGAACCAATACTCAATATTAGTTCCAAGACAGAAGATAAGAAGATAAAAAAACAAAACAAAACAAAAAAACAATTTATTTCAGCAGCTCAAAATGACCCCTTAAAGGCATTCTTCCAACAAAGTATCTTCTAGCCATACATCGACATTATTCAAAATCTCTCAACAAAGATAAGTTGTTCAATAACCCTCCAAACTTACAGACCTGGAAAAACACAAGACAGTCAGTTTTGTTCCTCAATGGGCTCCAGCATTGACATAGAAGAGATACAGCCCAGAATCCATCCCAAACATTGAAGAGAGATTCCCCATGGAAGTGAGTTCCTACCAATGTTCCTCTTTGCAGATGACATTGTGCTGGTTGCATCAACACCAGAACACTGCAGAACCTCCTGGAAGAGATCTGGAACCACTGAAAGGAGTTTGACCTAACCATTATCACAAGAAAACACAAGTGGATGAAAAATGTCCATGCAGCATATGTCATCAGTATAGATTTGTCGATGCATATATCTATCTGTATCTCTATCTCTATCTCTATCTCTATCTATAGATAGATTGATCGATAGATAGATGGATAGATAGATAGAAAGATAGATAGTAAGATAGATAGATAGACAGACAGACAGACAGATAGATAGATAGATAGATAGATAGATAGATAGATAGATAGATAGATAGATATGGGACAGATATTACCAATGAACAGTTGGGCCCAGAACTCAAGAGGAAGAGGAGTGTGGGATGGATTATCTTTGGGAAAATATAAATTTCTTCTAATGATCTCAAAGTTCTCCCCAGAACAAGGCTCATTTAAAAAAAAAAAACACCTTACCTTCTATCTTGGAATATTGATTCCAAGGCAGAAGAGCAGTAACTGGGATTAAGTGACTCGTCCAGGGTCACACAACTAGGAAGTGTCTGAAGCCAGATTTGAAAACAGGACCTCCTGGGTCTCTATCTACTGAGCTACCCAGCTGCCCCAGGTTCATCTTTTTTATGTCAATCTCTTCCGAGGGTGTTTGGTTTTGATTATTAGTCATGGAACATTATTGTCTACAATTAAAAATATTATGAAACATCTACAACACAAGAAAGTTATGGAACTTTTGAAGGAGAATTCATGTAAAAATGTAACCAGGGAAATATATGATCCAAAGAGAAGATGGGTTGGCCACAGGGAAAGGGCCAGAAATAACAGGCTGTTGGGACAGCCTTGTATCTTACAGACATCAGGAGGACTAAGGGAGGTGTTTGGGTTTTGCTCGTATGCGTTATTTACGCCCTCATGGATCTGTCTGGATGTGGCTTATAGGAGGGCAAGAATAAATATTTCTACCATCTCCTCCTTCTCCAGAGGAGGCTTTGGTTCCTCCTAGAGGGAAAGCAGAAGGTTGGACCCAGACGTTGGCCACTCTGCTCTCCTCACAGAGGAAGAACGCTGTTTCTCTGCTCTCTTAAATTTTGTTGGTCAAGAGGAAGTCATTCTGCGTTGGAAGTGCACTCCTGATCACCATTTATTTATGGGGAAAGTAGGATCTGAAGCTAGAGAGAGAGAGAGAGAGAGAGATGCATCATCAAAACTGGACTCCCTTCCCATCAAATGCCGGTTCTACAAGGGACGCCCAGAGCAAATAGTAAATGCATGGAGAAGAGAGAACATCGAAACTGAGCACAAACTATCAGAAATATGGAACTAGGTCTTGATCAATGATGCATGTAAAACCCAGCGGAATTGCGCATTGGCTACGGGGAGGGGAGAAAAGGTTTGGGAGGGAGGGAAAGAACAGGAATCATGGAACCATGGAAAAATATTCTAAAAAATAAAATGGAAAAAAAACTGGGTACAGTCTAAAACACAGGACATCAGAACAAAGAGGAACTTCGCAGCTTAGAACAAAGAATGGCAGAACTAAGTGGGACCTTAGAATGTAAAATGTCAGTGTCGGGAGGAACCTTAGAACATGGAATGTCAGGGCGGACCTTGGAACAGACAGCAAACGGAGATCAGAGAAAGTAAGCATGTGAGAATATATGTGTGTGTGTGTGTGTGTGTGTGTGTGTGTGTGTGTGTGTGTGTGTGTATATGTATATATATATATATATCTCAGACAATACACAGAGGTCTCAGAGGTGAGATAACGCAGGCCAGCCAAGGGAGAGAGTCTCCGATCTCACCCAAAGGGAAATTCTCCAGACTAGCAAGCTGGGAATGAGGACATGAAAGGTATCAGCAGCTACTCTCCAAGTCAACTTCTCAATGTCTTTCTCTCCCTTTATCCACCCAAATAGAGGTTGGAAAGGTATAACTCTCTATAGGAAGGAAGCTAGAAGAACAGAAGAAAGAGAGAAGCTATTTTCTTTTATATTTTTATTTCTTTTATATTTATATATATTATGTTTATTGTATAAATAAATATATTGTTTCTTTCTATTTCTATTAGCTCTCCCATTGAGTAGTCAATCTCCACTAAGGAGGAGAAAGTCCCATACGAGTGGCCTTTTGAGCCAAGGGTAGACCATGAGCAGTGACTTTTGGGAGGGGAGGACAAGGATGGGTAGGGTTTTCCCTTACCCTGAGCCCAGAAGTGCCCCTCTGCAATTTCCACCCTTTGCTCCTACTTTTGTTGGCTGAAACCCAACAGAACAAATCAAGTTACTGATCCATTTCTCTCTATAATCAGCCCTCGGCCCAGAAGCGGGGTTGCTTGAGATCTCCAAATCCTCCCAAGTCACAACAGAATGAAAAACAAAACTTTGCTAACTGAATGAGGAGCAGTTCATTTCAAGCTAAAACTGGGTGCAAAGTTATGGCGATCCAGTTTATACAGACATAAAGAAAGTCTTTCCTTTAATCCTTTCTGAAATTCCAGAATAGGTGGAGATAGCACACCCTCCTCTATTAATCTCTTCCTGTCTTCTCTGTTCTATGTTGTTGTTTTTTAAACCCTCACCTTCCATCTTAGAATCAATACTGTGTGTTGGTTCCAAGGCAGAAGAGAGGTAAGGGCTGGGCAATGGGGGTGAAGTGACAGAACAAGGTTCATGTTTTGTTTTGTTTTTTAAAAACACAGCTAGGAAGGGGGGCAGCTGGGTATCTCAGTGGATTGAGAGCCAGGCCTAGGGACGGGAGGTCTTAGGTTCCAATCTGGCCTCAGACACTTCCCAGCTGTGTGACCCTGGGCAAGTCACTTCACCCCCATTGCCTAGCCCTTACCACTCTTCTGCCTTGGAACCAATACCAATATTGACTCCAAGAAGGAAGGTAAGGGTTTAAGAGAGAGAGAGAGAGAGAGAGAGAGAGAGAGAGAGAGAGAGAGAGATGGGAGGGGGGCCTGGGTCCAAATCGAGCCTCAGACACTTCCCAGCTGTGTGACCCTGGGCAAGTCACTCGACCCCCATTGCCTACCCCTTACTGCTCTTCTGCCTTGGAGCCAATACACGGTATTGACTCTGAGTTGGAAGGTAAGGGTTAAAAAAAACAAACAAAAAACAGCTAGGAAGGATCTGAGGCCACATTTGAACCCAGGACCTCCCATCTCTAGGCCTGACTCTCCATCCATTGAGCTACCCAGCTGCCCCTGTTCTATGCTCTAATATTCTCTGTTCTAAAGTCCATCCCAGCTCTGACAGCCTATGTTCTAATATCAGAAAATGGCACTTTGATGCTATGTCATCATCACCACTGTCGTCTTCACCGTCACCACTACCATCATCACCATCCTCCCCAACATCTTCATTTTGTGGCCATCGTTGGTAGAAACCCTTCATGACTAACCTGACCAGTTGGGGTACCAATTTGCTTCTGTGATCCTTCTCCACCCTCTTCACTTCTTTCCAAGGTTTGGCGTCACCCACTGTACCCATTAATCCTTCTTTTCCTCACCATTGTGAGAAATTATTTGACCCGTCTTCTCTTTGCAGAGACCCCTGCCCATCCTAGATCACTGGCTTTAGCCCTCCGTTAAGTCTAGTCAGCATTATTCAGTTAATGTGGTTCCCTAGAAGCAATGGCTACTTCCTTTGTGTGAACAGATTCGGTATGGATTTAGTGAGTTAAGAAAAACAACCAGCCCCGATTTCACAACGATGATTGTGAGTAATTCTCTTAAGATAGGCGAGACAGCTGCGTAAGCTTTCCACATGTTAGATCATGAAGCTTCTTAGGACATGCCCCTTGCCTGACTGTAGCTAACGGGGTCCCCTTCCTAGTTTCGATCACTGAAGTTCCTCGTGGCCCAGGATGTCACAAGGTGACCGACTATCATGAGGGTGGACGGAAAGCCCTTGGCTATTTTGGGAGCCCTCTGTCCCTAGCCCCTCCACCTGATTGGCTAGCCTCGGGAAGTGGACAAGGGTCTGTCGTTCCATGGTCCAACCCTGCGGACCCTTTGGTCCCCCGCTGCTCCCGTCTAATTTTAATCCACCAGTGAAAATGTCTATTTTGAGTTGTAGTGGTCCCGAAGGGAATGCGCGAAGAGATGATGGCTTGAACTTAAAAACTACAGCTGTTGTACCTTGGGAACAAGGGGATGGAGGATCTCAGACGGTGAGGAAGGCCTGGGATCCTATTTGTGAAGAAACTCGGTGCCTCTAATACATAGTTATTAGCTTAGGGCTCTGCCTCAGTTGTTTTATTGCAGATCGGATAAATTTCTGGAGTTACAGCATCATCACCATCACCATCGTCATCATTCCTAACATTTCCAAAGCGCTTTAAGGTTCTCTGAAGCACTTTACATTCATTATCTCATTTGGTCTTCACAACAACATTGATAAGGGAGAGCAAGTGCTATTGATATTCCTGTTTTATCAATGAGGAAACTGAGGATAACAGAAGTTGAGTGACTTGTCCAGGATCATACAACTATATTAAGTGTTTGAGGCAGAATTTGAACTCAGGTCTTCCTAATTCCAAGTCCAAAACTCTGCCCACTGTACCATGTAGCTGCCTTTTGACCACAGACATAGAGTCTGTTGTTAGACTGTCTTCAAAGCCTTTCTAGCTTGCTAGGGCCTGCCAAAGCTTGAACTTGTTCATGTGAGGGCCTGAGAGCCCTCCATGGCACAGCAAGGCACCTGAGGGGGGGCTCAGAGAATCCTAAGATCTCTGAACTAGAAAGGACTTTTAGTGGTTATCTTGTCCATTCTATGTCCAAATGGACTTGGAGTCAATGAGATCTGGATTCAAATCCCACCTCTGACATTTAACAGCTGTGTAACCTTGGCTAAGTCATTTCACCTCTGGGTCTCAGTGTCCTCATCTGTAAACATAAGGGGGAGGGTAATAAAACCTGGAGATCCTCCCTATATGGGGAGCTAATATCTATAAAGTACTTGGCAACTTTATGTATCAGCTATTATGATTAGTAGTAGTAGTAGTACCCTTTAAGACCATGGTGGCAAACCCAGGGCACGCATGCCAAAGGGAGCACACAGAGTCCTCTCCGTGGGCATGTGTACCATAGCCCCAACACAGAGCTTGCCAGAATTCATTACTAGAAAGCCAGAGGGACCAGGGGCAGGACTGCTCCCCTTCTCCTCTCCACATGTGCCTGAGGACATTTCTCACATCACCCACCCCTCTACAAGGTACACCATCACTGCTCTAAGATGTCTCCTTTAAGAATTATACAGGCTTTCCCTCTGAAGACTTCTGGTGACAGAGAGCTCTCTACCTCCAGAAGCAGGATTCTCCACGTAGGGGCAACTCCCATTGCCAAAAATGAACTAAATGAATTAAATTAAAATGAGTGAATTAAATTGAATATAATGAAAATAGATTAAATGAATGAATTAAATAAAAAGCAGTGGTCAGGGACCTCCTAGGCTGTGTCATTTAATTCTTCCATTTTGCAGCTAAGGAAAACAAGGCCCAAAGAGCTTAAATGTTTTCCAGAGGTCAGATTTGAACCCAGGTCCTCTGACTTCAGAACCAGTGCTTTCCCCCCTCTACCATAGTGCTTGAACCCAGAAGAGATGTCATTGGGCTTGTAGTTCAGGAGACTTCAGTTCAAATTCACTTCCACCAAATCATTATTAGCTGTGTGACCCTGGTCAAATGACTCAATCTCTGAACCTCTACTTTTTTTTTTCACCTATAAAATGGGGGCATAGAGAGTAGTTAGGAAGAAAAGAGCTTCAAAGACCTTAGAGACTATTGCAATATGACTTATTAGTTGTGTCGCCTTGAGTAGATCACTTAACTTATTAGTGCCTCAGTTTCCCTATATGTGAAATTAAGGGAAAATAATACTCGCTTCACAGGTTGTTAGAGAGAATACATTTTGCAAAGCTTAAAATGCTATGGAAATATGAGTGGTCATTATTTATTTGTGTTAATATTAGTATAAGGAAGTTTTTCCTTATATAGTTATTAAATCTGCCTCCTAGAAACTTCCCTTCATTGTTCCTTGTTCTGTTGCTTGGTACCAGAGTGAAGAAGTCCAGGGTCCTACTAAATTTAAACCATTTCCTCTTTCTGCTCCCAGTCTCTCCCTCAATCTCTGACCCACCAGGAAGTAGTCACTTGATTTCTTAGGCAAGACCGAATCTGGTAGATTGCAGCAGGATATCCAACCTAGGACAGTGGCTGACCAGGCCTGGGTCTGGCAGGGGTGAGAAAAGCCCCTGATGGCCAGGCCTAGGCCAACTCCCTCACTCTCCCTCTACTTCTGCTGCTGCTTCCATGCCTGGGAGCTGGCAAGTCAGAAAATCTCATGGGGCCTCAGAGATCATCTAACCTTAACCCCTACCCCACCTCACCTTGACTTTTCCCAACATTTTAGATAAGTAGCTCCTCCAGGGCTTGGCAGAGAAGTCTGTATACAGTAGGTGAATACTTGGAACATTGTAAACACTTAATAAATGCTTGTTAACTGATTGAATTGCTTTGAAAAGTAGCCCTTCCTGCCATTCTCCAAATGATAAATGATTTATGTGGAATCTAGAGACCCCAAACTTATGGCCTAGTGAGATCTGATGAACCCCAAGTTTTAGGAAAAGTTTGTAGGTTGGAGACCCCCAAAGCTTGTAATCTGTTCTCTGTTCCAGTTGCATACTGAATAATAGACCCTAGGATAAAAACTAAGTGACTCCTTTTGCCTTAGAAGCTTCTTCCATTGTACACATCGACATGACCAAAGGATAGGAAGAGGTAGTTTTCAGAGGAAGAAATGCAAGTTAAAAATAAGCATATTTTAAAAATGCTATAAATCACAAATATTATGCAAAATACAAATGGAAAAAAGTCTTAGATATCACTTCAAACCCATCTGGTTGACTAAGAGAACAAAATTACAAATTGAGAAATAGTGGAAGGGTTGTGGGAAAAATGATACACTCATACATTGTTGGTGGATCTGTAAACTAGTCCAGTCATTCTGTAAAGTATTGGGAACTGCCCCTGAAGCTATTAAACTTTGCATTCACTTTGACTCAGAGATATTGCTATTAGTTCTATACCCTTAATAGATCCAAGAAAGAAGAAAAGGACTCATATAAACAAAAACATTTCTAGCAGTTCTATTTGTAGCAGCAAAGAATTTGAAACAGAGGGGATACCGTTAGATATCCAACAGGGATATGACTGGACAAATTATGCTTAGGAGTGTAATGGAATACTATTGTTCTGGAAGAAATGATAAAGGGGTTGGTTTCAAAAAAAATGAAGAAGACTTGTATGAACTGATACAAAGTGAAATGAGCTGAACCAGGAGAAGAGTTTACACAGTAACAGCAATAATGTAAAAATAATCAACTGTGAAAGACTTCGTAACACTGATCAGCACAGTGACCCACCACAATTACAAAGCCTTTATGCTGAAACATGTTATTCACCTCAAGCTAGAGAGTCGAGACACTCAGAGTCTAGATTGAGGCATATTGACATCCTCTTTTTTGAGCATGGCCAGGTGAGCATTTGCTTGACTGACCATGTGTATGTATATTGGGTTCTGTTTTTCTTGCCTTCTCAGTGGTGGGGGGAAGGGGAGAGGAAGAATATTTTATATTGAAAATAAAATAAAATTTAATTTTCCAAAAAGGAAAGTGGCTTTTCAGTTTGAACACTTCCAATGATGGTGATCTCACTCCCTCCTACATCCTCATGGCCTCAGAGCTCCTAAAAAATTGTTCCTAGTTCTTGTTCTCTGAGGCCATGGAATAGCAAAGTTCATTTGTCTTCTATGGGAAATCCTTCAGATAGCAAAAGACAGCTGTCCCCTCCCTATCCTGTACCCCTATTCTTACCCTTTGCATACTCATCCCTCAACTGGCCATCTCAAAGTATTCTTGTAGTCCCCCATTGGCTACAGTCAGCCTTTCCTCATTGGCCTTCCTCTCCCTGTACCCCTAACTCAGAGAACCTTCTCCGTCCCCCATCCCACCCATCAGGAGCTGAAAGTCTATGTCCCTCCACCTCAGCATACACTTAAAGGGACAGGAGGAGAGAGTGACCAGAGCTCCTCCCACACCCTGCTTCACCCCAGTTCCTCAGGATGCTCCCCAGAAGAAGAATGATGGGACACACTCACCCCCTGTGCCCTCCTGCTACTCTAGGAAAATTGAGGGCTCCAGGTTCCTAGGCTTGGGAAAGAGAGAGAATTCCAGGCAAAGTGGAGCTCCAGAATCATTTTCTTTCATTCTTTCTCTCTCTTTCTTCCTTCCTTTCTCTCTTAATTTCTTTCTTACTCTCTCGTTCTCTTTCTTTCCTTTCTTTCTTTCTTCTCTCTTTATCTTTCTTCTTTTTTCACTTATTCTCTTTCTTCTTTTTCTCTTTCTCTTCTCTCTCTTCTCTCTATTTCTTTCTTCCTCCCTTCCATCTTCCTCCTCTTCCNTTCTTCTTCTTCTTCTTCTTCTTCTTCTTCTTCTTCTTCTTCTTCTTCTTCTTCTTCTTCTTCTTCTTCTTCTTCTTCTTCTTCTTCTTCTTCTTCTTCTTCTTCTTCTTCTTCTTCTTCTTCTTCTTCTTCTTCTTCTTCTTCTTCTTCTTCTTCTTCTTCTTCTTCTTCTTCTTCTTCTTCTTCTTCTTCTTCTTCTTCTTCTTCTTCTTCTTCTTCTTCTTCTTCTTCTTCTTCTTCTTCTTCTTCTTCTTCTTCTTCTTCTTCTTCTTCTTCTTCTTCTTCTTCTTCTTCTTCTTCTTCTTCTTCTTCTTCTTCTTCTTCTTCTTCTTCTTCTTCTTCTTCTTCTTCTTCTTCTTCTTCTTCTTCTTCTTCTTCTTCTTCTTCTTCTTCTTCTTCTTCTTCTTCTTCTTCTTCTTCTTCTTCTTCTTCTTCTTCTTCTTCTTCTTCTTCTTCTTCTTCTTCTTCTTCTTCTTCTTCTTCTTCTTCTTCTTCTTCTTCTTCTTCTTCTTCTTCTTCTTCTTCTTCTTCTTCTTCTTCCATCTCCTCTTCCTCCTTTACTTTCTGTCTTAGTATCAATTCTAAGACAGAAGAGTGGTAAAGACTAAGCAACTAAAGTTAAATGACCTCCCCAGGGTCACACAGCTAGGAAGTGTCTGAGGCCAAATTTGAACCCAGGTTTTCCTAATTCTGGCCCTGGCATTCTATCCACTATGCTCTCTCACTGCTCCAGCACCATCATTCTTAAGATCATAGGCTTAGAAGGAGAGGGGACCCCAGAAGCCATATAGTCCAGCCTCTTTATGGAATGCATTTTCAGGGGGAGGAAGGTATAAAGGAGCTTCTCTCTCACTTTCCCCTCTCCCAAGCAATTCCATGTCAGCGCCATCTTCATTCTGGAGCCTCCATCATGGCCAACCACCTCAGGCCTCCCTCTACACCAATTCTCCCTTCCCTTCCTCTATGACCTCCCATGTCTCAAAAATGTCCTGGCCTCTACTGAACCCCCTTCCCCGGCATTTGATCCTCCCCAGTGCCTCTGCTGTTAACTACCACAGAATCAGACAGATGCCACGGGTCCTCAGAATATAAAAGAGGAAGAGACAATTTCAGAATTAGATAGGATCATAGATTGTGAGCTGTTAGGGCTAGGAGGAACCTTAGAACATGGAATATCAGGAAGGACCTTAAAACATGGAATATTAA
The DNA here is from genome assembly GCF_016433145.1 of Gracilinanus agilis. Classification (NCBI taxonomy): domain Eukaryota; kingdom Metazoa; phylum Chordata; class Mammalia; order Didelphimorphia; family Didelphidae; genus Gracilinanus; species Gracilinanus agilis. The sequence goes on from NC_058132.1 coordinate 23,288,239, forward strand.
AACTGGGAGGGGTCTTAGAACAAAGAATGTCAGTGTTGGGGAGAACCTTAGAACATTGGAACTGAGAGGGACCTCCTTAAAACAAAGAATGGCAGTGTTGGGGAGAACCTTAGAACATGGAATATCTAGAAGAACCATAGAACACAGAACATTGGATCTGAGAGGGACCTCCTTAAAACAAAGAATAGCAATGTCGGGGAAAACCTTAGAACATGGAATATCTAGAAGAACCATCGAACATGGAATATTGGAACTGAGAGGGACCTCCTTAAAACAAAGAATGGCAGTGTTGGGGAGAACCTTAGAACATGGAATATCTAGAACAGTGATTCCCAGAGTGGGCATCACCTTCCCATGGGTGCTGCAGTGATCCAGGGGGTGGTGGTGGCCACAAGTTCATTTATCTTTCCTATTAATTGCTATTAAAATTTAAAAAAATTAATTTCCAGGGGGCTAAGTAATATTTTTTCTGGAAAGGGGGTGGTAGGCCAAAAAAGTTTGGGAACCACTGATCTAGAAGAATCATAGAACATGGAATATTGGAACTGAGAAGGACCTCCTTAAAACAAAGAATAGCAGTGTTGGGGAGAACCTTAGAACAAGGAATATCTAGAAGAACCATAGAACATGGAATCTTGGGACTGGGAAGAGCCTTAGAACATAGAATATCCAAGTCAGGAGGAAGCTTAGGACACAGAATGTGGGGATGACCCCTGATTTTGTGACATGTTGTCTCTCTCCTCCACATCTGTGGGTCAGAGAAGGGGGTAGGAGACAGGAAGTTTGTGGACAGAGGATGACCTTTGCCCCTTCCAAACCTGAACAAACATTACAAATTCTGCTCTCCGAACTGTGGCCTTGGGCCCCGGACAGGGGATCAGTGACCTGCTTGGTGCCTCCTCCTCCCCGCTTCCCTCTTCCTGTCCTTGGGATGAGACCAAAGGCTAGGGGCTGTATGATGGGACGAGTCCAAGAATATCAAAGCTAGAAGAGACCTTGGAGCAAGGAATCTCAGAGTTGGGGAGGGGAGAATCCGGGAGGGGCGATCCTTCAATCCCTCCTAGGCCATCTTCTCATTTTACAGATAATTAAAGCAAGGCCCGGAGAGGAGAATCGGCCCATAGATCTTTGTGGCCCTGGACCAGGGTCAATTTTCTCTAAATCTGTGACCAAGTGTTTACTTCTTTGTGGCCCAGAGTGAAAGGGAGAGAAATCAGAGACTGCTGAGGAGCCATGGTTCAGATCACTGAATCATCCCAAGTGGGGATACTGAGGTCCAGGAAGGCAAGAGACTGATCCAAGGCCACCCAGGGAAGTCAGTCGGGACAGAGATGGGCCTTAAACCTGGATCAGAATAGGGGGAAAAGCTGAGGACAGCTGGGGAGGAGAGAGAACAGCGAGGACAAAGGTGCGACACCCAGAGGGACAGGCCAGTGGCAGGGAACATGGTGGCTTGAGCCAGTTGGTGCCAAGGGGCGGTACTGGCCCTGGGGGGAGGGGCTCCACTGAGTTTGTCCCCCCCACACACATCCTCACTTCCTCTCCGGGGAATCCTGACCGGCTGAAAGGTACAAAGCCCCTAGCCATGGTTTTCCCTCGATTGACCTGTCCAAGTGGGCCCTCTATCTTGCTTTGGGTTCTGGTCCTGGCCTGGGCCACAGGTAAGCCTTTGGGAGGGGTGGAGGCCGGAGAGGGGATCCCTGCATGTGAAGGAGCAAATGAGCAGGTAGGTGCCTGGATCCTCGCGGACGTGTGCGTGTAAAGGGTTCAGTGTGTTAGTGCCCATGTGCAAGGCTATACTTGGGTCAGAGGAAACCTCCCTCTGGGTGCCTCCACAGGCATGTGCGTGTTTAGGCCACTGCATGGATCAGATAACCCTGGGCGTATAGACAGAACAAGGTAGAAGTCAGGGCAATTAGGTAGCTCAGTGGATAGAGCACTAGTCCTGGAGATGGGAGGACCAGGGTTCAAATTTGACCTCAGAGACTTCTTAGCTGTGTGACCCTGGGTAAGTCACTTAACACTTAACTTTTTTTTTTAAATTTAAAACATTTACCTTCTGTCTTGGAAACAATACTGTGTATTGGCTCCAAGGCAGAAGAGTGGTAAGGGTAGGTAATGGGGATCAAGTGACTTGCCCAGGGTCACACGGCTGGGAAGTGTCTGAGGCCAGATTTGAACCTAGGACCTCCTGTCTCTGGGCCTGACTCTCAATCCACTGAGCTACCCAGCTGCCCCCCACTTAACCCTTTTTGCCTAGCCCTTGCCCTTATGTCTTAGAGTTGTAAGTAGCACAGAAAGTAAGGGTTTAAAAAAAAGGGAAGTAGAGAGAGTACAGAGCAGTGAGTCAAGAGGACCTGAATTCAAAACCTGACTCAGACACTTTTTTTAAACTCTTACTTTCTGTGTTAAAATCAATACCAAGTATCAGTTCCAAAACAGAAGAGCAAGAAGAGCTAGGCAGGTGGGGTTAAGTGACTTTCCCAGGGTCACATAGTTAGGAAGTGTTTGAGGTCAAATTTGAACTCAGGACTTCCTGTCTCCAGACCTGTCTGACACTTACCATTTGTGTGACTCTAGCCAAGTCTCCCCCCTTCCTCAGGGGGCTTTCCTCATTTGTTCTTCGTAACCTGTCTATAGTTTGTTTGTCCATAGTTGTGGACATGTCACCTCCCTCGTTAGTCACTGGCTGGTGAGCTCCTTGAGGGCAGGGGATGTCTTCTGCCTTTCTCTGCTCCCCAGGGCTTAGCACTATACCTGGTACACAGCAGGTGCTTAATAAATGCCCATTGACTTGACTTGAGGGATGCCAGTGCTTGTGGCCTGGGGTGGGGGGAGGGGGAGGATACACTCAGGGAGAAGCAGGTGGGTAAGGAGGAGACCCCGTGGTGCCAGAAGGGAGTAACAGGCCGCCGGGGTGGGTAATGACCGGGGCTCCCACCCATGGTTCGCTCCATTTTCAGGGGGTCACGGGGAGGACATCCCGGCCGGCCAGCACCTTGAGGAGGGCAAGCAGGAAGGTTGGAAGGTGTCCCGTTTCTTCTGGAGGACTGTGGAGCCCTTGCTAACCAGGGCCACTGAGAGCTGGAACTGGATCCGGTGAGTGGGCCAGCATCCCTGGGCTTCTGAGAGATTAGGATGCCCGTGGGGGGCTGGGAAGCCCGGCTCCCTGCAGGATCACGATGCCCGGGTCTCCGAGAGGGCAATCCGAGACTTTGGCCAATGAGAGAGAGAGAGAGGGAACCTCCCGTTGGTTCCTGGATTCCTGAGGGAGGCGAGGGAAGCCCACCTGGCAGCCCACCTCGCATCCCAGAGAGAGCAGGCTTAGGGGTCTGGACACCTGGATGTGCCTAAGTGGGCTGCGGAGCTAAAGGGGGCAGGCCCTGCGATGACCTCCTCACCGCATCCACAGGACTCCAGGACCCGTCCGAGGCTATCTCCAGACTTATTATGAAGACCATCTCAGTGGCCTGGGCCTCCGAGCCCAGAACTGGCTCCACACCTCCAGGGAGAAAGTCCGAAGTCTGTGCCCGACTAAGTTCTGTGGAGGCTCTTAGAGCCCGGGCTAAGAAGCAAGAAACCCCAACGATGCCTGCAGATTTGAGCAATGACATCCCCTCTCTGGGCTCCAGCTCCCTCCACTATCAAGTGATTGGGGGAGACTCGGGGGTGTTTTTTGTTCCAAGCTCCCTCTCAGCTGTGACGTTCTCTGTTCTAAGACCCTTCCTAGCTCGGATATTCTGTTCTTAGTTCCTTCCCAGCTCTGACACTCTCTAAGAACCTTCCTAGCTCTGACTTCTTGTTCTCTGGCCCCTACCAGCTGTGACATTCTCTGCTCTAAGACCCTGCCTAGCTCCGATATTCTGTTCTAAGTTCCCTCCAGGTGTGCCAGTGCCGGATCCAAGGCCCCTTCCAGCTCTGACATTCTCTGTTCCACGGAGGTCCTTTTTGCCCTGACATTCTTTGTTCTGTGCTCTAAAACATTGTGTCAGAAGGGCCTTCCGCCGCTAGAACATTCAATAACTAACAATTATCTGTAAGACAATCAGTCCTCCCTCCCTCCTGCCCGGTGTTCTCAATAAAGTCTGCTTTCTGTTTCCTCCCAAGAGCCTCCTCTTCAGCTTTGGTTGGCCACCCCACCCTATCTAATTAACTGATAAAAGTCTCTGGAGTTGGGCCACGCTAGCCTAGCTCTAGAATATCCATCGGGAAATGGAAGGGCATCTCTAGGGGTTCCCTCCACCCCCAAATCCCTGAGGAGTCAGGTAGACTCTGGGAGAGGGGGAGAAGGAATCCCGGGAGGGCCCCTGGTGAGCCTTGGCGGTTTAGGGGACAGGCCGAGATTCTGGCCACAAGATCCTTTCAGGAGCTCTCTTCCTAGGATTCCGGCACCTCGTCCCCTGGTCCATTCTGAGGATTCTAACAGCCCCTCCGGGATCTGGGAATCCTGGTCCTTCCGTGACCCGGGTAGCTCCTCCTCTTGAGTAGATTCCCAGGAATGAGAAGGTCCCCCTGAGCTGTCCTGATTTGGGTCTTCCATTCCCACCCCCAACCCGACAAACCTCTGTTGTGTTGGCCTGGACTTTGAGCCATTCTTGGAGGAGGGGGGGACGGGAGGCTGGCTACCTATAAAGGGGCTGAGCCTTGGACTGGGCTGATGAGCAGAAACACATCTGGGGCTTCAGGTGAGGGCCGGCGGTCTGCCTGTTGGGTTGGCTTGGGTTGGCAGAGGAGAACGGGAAGCAGGGGACACAAACAAGGGCAGAGGATTCTAGATCTCCAGGCTGGGATGGTCTGGACTATGGAGTCCAGGTCCCTGCAGTTTTACAGAGGAAGAAACCAAGGACTAGAGAGGGGAAAGGGCCCATTCTGGGCTGGAACTTCTGGATTATCAGTGAATTCAATAAGCTCTCATTTGGTGTGGGCCTAGGAGGGCCAGCCATAGAACAAAGAACATCAAAGCTAGAAGTGACCGTAGGGAAAGCCAAGCCCAATTCCTTCTTTTTACAGAAGGGGAAGAAGGATTTGGTCTTTGCTGGAAGGCCAGTAAAGAACTCTCTACCCTAGGCCTGACAGACAGGGGAAGGAAAGGCTCGATCCCAAGGACACTGAGAAGAAAAGGGAGCCTGAAGGGAGATGAAGAAAAAGGGGGAGAGGGGGCAGAAGGGGCCCAGGGAGAGAAGGGGGAAATGCCAGAGAGAAACAGGGAATGGGAGGGACCTAGGAGAGAGGTGGGAGAAAATGCTCCTTCGGGAATGAAATGATTCCAGGGTATGAGGGTCCCGGACGCTTCCTCAAACCTCATTCCTTCCACTAATTTGGCCAGTTCTTCCTGACATCATGGGTGCCAAGAGCCTCCCCACCCTTACCTTCTGCCTGCTGCTGGTGCTGCTGCTGGGCTCAGGTGAGTAGGATTGGCTTTAAGAGCTGAGGGTGGGCTGGCTCAGTGTGGGACAGAGCATGTTCAGCCTCCTTTACTCAGGCCTCCTCTGGCCCTCATTCTCCACCTTCTCCATTCTCTGTCTGCCCCAAATTCTCTGCTGAATTGACACTCTCCAGTTCTCCGGTGGCCCAGTTCTTTCCTTCATCTCTAACTCTCCCTTCCTCCCTAGCCCTTCTCCTTATTCGATTTCCTCCATCGTTCCTCATTCCCTGCTGATTCCCAGGCCTTGGTTTTCTCCAATTCTCCTTTGACCTGGATCCTTCAATAACCTGATGGCGTGATGCCATTAGGCCACAGCCCCACTTCCGTCTCTCCCCGCTCTTTCCTCCCAGCAGCCCAGGCTGCCAGGCCCCGATTTCGACGGGAAGAGAGCCCTACCCTGCTGAGTAAGTTCCAGAGCCAACTCTATGGCTACTGGGAGTCTGCCAAGGCTAAAGCCCATCAAATCTATGAGAAAGTACAGATACCTGCAATGGATCAGAATATCAGGTAAACACTACCCTCGCCCAGCCCAACAGACATCAGACATCCCTTGAGATGCCATCTCCGGCCCTTTGCCACCCAGCCCTCCAGGGATAGAGGCATCCTAGTCCCTAGTGTCCTTCCCCTTTTAGAGGTAATCTAATGTTCCAGGTGTCCAGTCTCCTGGGCCCCAGATCTTTTCCTGCTTCAGAGACCCAGGTATCCAGACCCTTAGTCCCCTGGAGCCTACAGAAGTAGGCCCCCCAGCTTCCCTTGACGACCCTAGAATCCAGGCTCCTATTTCCTCCTCCCTAGTCTCTTCTTCCTTCAGAAACTTAGGAGTATAGGCCCCAGGTCTCAGGAGCTGTGAGAGCCCTAGGCATTCTCCTCCCTCAGCCTAGTCCCTCTCTTCCCCACAGGCATGCTTATGACAAAGGCTCGGAGGCCATGACCACATACACTGGGATTCTGACAGATCAGATCATTCACCTGCTAAAGGGGGACCAATGATGAACCGATGCTGTATCCCGCTGCTCTCCTCTATCTTTCCCCCAACCCAGGTAGCTCCAGCCTGAAGCATCACTCCCAAACTTTTCCCCAATAAAATGGTCTATAAAAGAGACTCAAGTGACTTCTTCTGGGATGTGGGGATGGGTACAACGAGGCTGGGAGATCCAGACCTCTGCACCTTGGCATGCCAGGGACTTCAGATCACTGAGTCCTGGAGCAGGGTGAGGGTCTGGCCCATTGGATGCCAGAGGAGTATTTGCCTCCCATGTCTTACATTCGGTGAACATTTATTAAGCATCTCCTGGCAGAGAGAAGAGGTTTCTGACTCTGTGACCCTGGGCAGGTCATTTAAAATGTCTCTGTGCCCTGGGCAGCCTGTGAAGATTCTGGTTACAGAACAGTGGCAGAAGGGCCGAAGGGGACGGAAGAGGATTGCGTAGAATCATTGATCTAGAACTGAGAGGGACAAGGTTGGGAAGCAGAGCCAGAGAGTTTGAGGGCCTGCTCCATCTCTATGGGGAGGAAATATCAAAGAACCCCAACTGGATCCCAAACCTTCCCATTTCCAATCCAGCTCTCCACGCTGGGAACTCCTCACACTGATAAAATCACAGCCAGACCCGAAAAGAGTGTAGGGGGTCCTGGGCTCCGTGGCGAAATGCTGGGGAGGCCCTCGTCTAGAAGAGAAGCTGCCTAGTATCCAGGTATCTAAGAATGAGGGAAGGAAGGTGGATACACCTTAGAGGGGCCAGAGAGAAGCAGATCAAGGGCCTTATGGGAAATTTGAAAAGGAAGAACTCAGAACAGGAGGCCCAGACACCTAATGGAGATAGGAAATGGTAGGGGGGATTCTCTAGGTTCTTAGCTGAAGTGGGAACTAGGGGACTAGATGCCTGAGACTGGTCAAATTGAATGGGCTACTGGATTCCCCATTCTACTGGGCTACTGGGGGGCAGGGGTACCCTGAGAGGAAATGTTGTTGTTGGGGTGCAGATCCCCTGGACCCCCAAAGGAGAAGTTTCTGGATGACAGCTTTCCTGGGGTTCTCACTTGGACAATGTTGGGAGATGGGATTTCTGGGTCTGCTGGGGGTAGGACCCTTTGGGTGCCCAATTTAGATCATGCTGGGGGAGGGGGACAGGATTGCTGACTCTCTAACTGGGTTTTGCTAGGGGTAGGACCCTTTGGGTGCCCAATTTGGATCGTGCTGGGAGTACAGGATTGCTGACTCCCTGGAAGGGGTGGGCTTCCTGGAGGCTGCTTTCCACATCCTCTGCAAACTGAAGCCAGATTTCTCTTTCCTAATCCTTTTAACATTGATCTCCAGCCTCTCCCCTAGAAATCCCAGCAGGGGGGCTGCTCTACTTGGAAGAGAGGGGGGTTGGGCTGTGGCCTCCCCTCTCTAGGAGGACAGAGCAGTGTGGTTCTGGGAAGGGCAGGGGGCCCCAGGAGGGAGATCTGAGTATGTACTCGGAAGGTCCCCAAGTTCCCAGCCTGAGAAGGGGGTGGGGATTTTGCAGGATGAACAATAAATCTTTCTTGTGTCCTCTCTTGGCCAACCCCTTGTCCTGTGGCCAAAGTAAACAGCCCAGGCGGCTTCCTGCCTGGCTCTGTCCCTTCCCAAGCCCCAGGAGTCCCTCGTGCTCCAGAATTCAGAAAGCTGAGATCTCAGCCCCCTCCTCCCTACCCAGACTCCGGCATCTAGTCCCCAGCCCCTTCCTCCTCAGGGACCCAGAAGCCCAGATCTCCCCAGATCCCTCCCACACCAGGGACCCAGATATCAGGATCTGTTGCCTAGTTGCCTCAGAGCCCTGATCTCCTTGATGTGGTTGGGAGGGGCAGGTATGGAGGCTACCAGCCAGCCCAGCTTCTCTCCCCTAGCCTGAGCTTTGGAGGCTCTTCTCAGGGCTGTCATTCTATCAGCAGATCAGGGAATAAACATCTATTAAGCACCAGCTGGGTGCCAGGCAATGCACTAAGTGCTGATGATACCAAAAAAAGAGCAAAAGACAGTCCCTGCCCTCAAGGGGCTCACAGTCCAAAGAGACAGACAAGCCAGAGGCTGGATAAATTGGAGGCAGAGGGAAGGCACTAGAATTAAGGGCTTCCTGGAGAAGGAGATTTGCCCTGGAACCCAAAAGAAGCCGGGAGGAAGCAGACAAGCTAGAGAAAAAGATGCAAAGAACTCTTCTCCACTAGTTTGTTGATCTGAAACGGGGAGTCTCCCTATTCCACATCCTCTTTGTGCCCTCTGCTAAGGGGGAAGAGAGAAGGAAAACACCAGGAGCCCTCAGGGAGCCACTCCAGTCTATTGCTGCCTTCTCCTCAGAAAAGAGGCTCAGACTTGCAATCATTAGATGTGTACAGGACTCTACATTCAGGCAGACGACCTACTGTGTGCCAGGCACAGGGGTGAGAGCTGGGGATCAAAAAAAAAAGTGGGGCAAAGAACCATCCCTGCTCTCAAGGAGCTCACAGGCAAAGGTGAAGGAACTTGCACAACCCATCAGTAAATCAGTCAACAAGCTATGTCCTGGGGAGACAAAGGCACAACTGAGAAAGTTCCTGCCTTCAAGGATTTAGATTCTATCCCAAACACAAATGAGTGCACATTGAGGTCTGTATGAAACATGTCAATTAATATGTAGGGAGGGACTAGGAGAACTTCCAGGAAGAGGAGGAGGGAATGCAGCAAAATGGGGAAGAGCAAGGGAATGGAAAGAGGGAAGGCCATAATGGAATGAGCACTGATTCTGGAGTCAAGGAGAACCTGGGGGACCTGGGTCAAGCCCCAAGGTCCTCGGGCCTCAGTTTCCTGATCCGGGTGGCACAGTTGCCAGAGGGCTGGACCTGGAGTAGGGAAGAATTTAAATCCAGCCAAAGATACATACTAGCTGTGTGACTAGGCAAGTTACTTAAGCTCAGTTAAGTGCCTCTGTCTCCTGATCTGTAAAATGGGGACATCATCTGCCTCTGGGGAGTGTTGTAAGGATGAGACAATATTTTTGAGATGTCTTACGGGGCTTTGCAAACTTTAAAATACTATACAATTAGAGTTGTTCTTATTACATATACAATGAGGAGATGGCCTCTTGGGTCCCATCCAGACCACGGGTTCTTAATCTTGTTGGTATTGTGGACATCTTTCTCTCTCCGCTGAGGTTGCCTCTTGTCTTTAAAACACATACAGAGGATTACCAAGGAAACCAATTCCATTGAGCTACACTTAGTGACATTAAGAGCAAGTTCAGATTCTCCATGTAAAGGACTGTTTTCTCGGCTCTCGAGCTGATATCTCTATGGAGAAGAGGAGGGCTTCAGGGAAAGGGGAAAGAGTCCGGAGGGAAGCTACGGGTAATGGGGAGCCACACACGATTCCTGAGCAGGAGGATGGACCACACAATGTCACAGCTGGAAAGGACGTCAGTCCGACCCCCTGATCTTACAGATGGGAAGAAATGAGTCCCCAAAGAAGGTAAGGGATTCTTGGAGTGGGATACAGAGAGAGGGGGAGGGAGAACGGATTTTTAATGCCCACTGCTTAAGTGCCCCCCATCCCCCTCCATCTCCCTCCCGGCATCAAAAGACCTTTAACAGAATTTCTGAGCAAGGACTGAAGAAGGCCACTCCCCTCTCCGCTGATTGGTCGCTGCGGCCCTGGACGCCCGCCGACTGGCCAAGAGTTTAGGAGGGAGAAGGGGTGGAGGGAACACCGCCTTCCGAGTCTTTCCTCTGATTGGTCACGGCACTGACCAATCTGGTCTCGCTCTGGCTCCAAGGCCGCTGCCTCGGTGGAGCATGCGCAGATGAAGGGATGCGGGGAGGCCGGGAGCAGGGCGCACCTACTCAGAATGCGGAGGGAATATTAGTCTGGCCAGAGCCGGTTCCCTGCCGGGTCCCTACACGTGACCAGAAAACTGATTCCGGCGAGGACTTTCCCGAGATAGCCAGAAGGGGGACCCCGCGGAGAAGCCTATTTTGCTTTCCCGGTCCCTGGGCTCCAAAGACTCTTGGCTTTCCTGTGCTGCAGCTTGAGCCTTGGGGTTAGTTTAGAGGAAGGAGAGACATAAGATCGAATCCCTCTTCGGACATTTCCTGCCCTAATGACCCAAGAGAAACTATTGTGAGCCTCCGTTTACTAATTTGTAAAATGTAATAACAATGTAAAAAAAAAATGGAAGTTAAAAAGAAAGCATTCCCTTCCAAGGAGCCTCTCTTAAAGTAAAAGCACCAGGACGTTTAAGATATCTAGGATACAGGGGGCAGCTGGGTAGCTCAGTGGATTGAGAGATGGGAGGTCCTAGGTTCAAATCCGGCCCCAGACACTTCCCAGCTGGGTGACCCTGGGCAAGTCACTTGACCCCCATTGCCCACCCTTACCACTCTTCCACCAAGGAGCCAGTACACAGAAGTTAAGGGTTTAAAAAAAAAAGAGAGAGAGATCTAGGATATGAGAGATACTTAAAGTACTTTAGATACTTAATGTAATCAAGGAAAACAATGGGTTTAAACTGGCTGCATTACTACATACTGTCAACTTGAAATCTGGAGATGCCAATTCTGCCCCTGTCCCCTGAGAACTCACTGGAGGGGAAGTCCCAGAGGAAGACTCCTTGATACCCCAGCCTCTGGCTATGGCCTCTTTCTCAAGCCTACTTGCAATCTGTCAGTGTAGGCTTGATGTCCTGAGTTTTCCAAAGGGGATAAAGCATCCTCAGGTTCTGTTGTTCTTTGGAGAATCATCTAGTGGAGGTGCATTCTCCCAGGGATACTGTCCCCAAGAGCCCCAGGGTTTTGACTCTGTGTAGTTTTGGGCATTTGGCCTATTATATTGGATCTATCTCTTTCCTGATTGAAGACTCGGTTTTTATGACTATGTTAGTTGTTCTGTGTTTTTCCAAGTTGACAATATGGTGACAAGATACTTAAGATATCAGGGATAATTGAAGTACCTAAGGTACCTAAATTACTAGGATACTTAAGGTAGGAAGATACTCAAGAACTTTATCACTCTCAAGGCAGTGAACCTAAATTATATATGACCAGAGAACAGAGAATAAATTGGCTATGGTGGGATGCTATCACTCCAAAAAAGCAAAACAAAATCAAAGGATAAGAAAGAGGAATACACTGAGAAAAGAGAGAAGAAGAGAAAATTGAGGGTAAATTATCTCATAGGAGGAGGCAAGTAAGAATCAATACAGTAGAGGGGAAGATGGGAGAGGGCAGGCAATTCTTGAAACTTTCATCAGAATTATTGAAAAACAGAAATAACATCCACTTGCAGTTGGCTATAGAAACTCATCCTAAGTAAGAAAGGGGAGCAGGAAATAAGAAAAGGGAGGGCTGGACCAAAGAGAGGGAGAATTTGGGGAGTCTGTTGTCAGAAACAAAAATATTTGTGAACAGGAAAAGGCAGAAGAAAGGAGGAAACGAGTAGGATAAATGGGGAAAATAAGATGGAGGGAAACATGCTGTAATCAACTGCAGATATGAACTCTACCATGAAGTGGAAGAGGAAAGCAGAGTGGATTAAAAGCCATTATCTCACAATATGCCACATTTAAAGCAGGGGGACACACATAGAGTAAACGTAAAGGGCTGGAACAGAATCTACTACTCTTTAGCAAAAATTTAAAAAGTGGGACCCTGGGCAAGTCACTTGACCCCCATTGCCTACCCTTACCACTCTTCCACCTATAAGTCAATACACAGAAGTTAAGGGTTTAAATTAAAAAAAAAAAATTTAAAAAGTGGGGATAGCAATTCCGATCTCTGATTATAAAGGAAATCTGTTTCACCAGAAGAAATTATAAACAAGATGATCAAACAGAAAACCTAGAAAGACTTTTATGAAATGATGAAAAGTGAAGTGAGCAGAACCTGAAGAAGGTTGTACATATTAACAACGATGATATGTGATGATCAACTGTAAATGACTTAACCATATCTGCAATGCTCCAAAGGACTCATGATGAAAAAGGCTATCCACCACCACAGAAGGAACTGATGGAAGCTAAATGCAGATTAAAGCATGCCATTCTTCACTTTATTTCTTCCATGAATTTTCCTCTAGCATAAGCAATATGTATCTTCTTCTTTTTTTGTAAACCTTTACATTCTGTCTTAGAATTGATACAAGTATCAGTTCCAAGGCAGAAGAGCAGTAAGAAAAAGGCAATTGGGGTTAAGCGACTTGCCTAGGGTTACATAGCTAGAAAGTGCCTCAGGTTAGATTTGATCCCAGGTTCTCCTAACTCCAGGACTGACATTCTATTGGCTGAGTCATATAGCAGGCCTGATATTCGTCCTCTTTCACATAATATGATGAACGTGGAAATATGCATTTAATAGAAGAATTAGAAAAATAAAAATAATGAAAATTGTCCTGATGTGTGATCTTGAAAAAAAAAATGGACAAACCTTAAAAAATAAAAAGTAAAAAGATTTGTTAACTTTTTTTGAATAGGGTATGGTAGGAAAAAAGGATAATAATATTCACAACACCAGGACAACAGCAGCTAGGTGACAGTAGGTAGGGTCTCAGACCTGAAGTCAGGAAGACCTGAGTTCAAATTCTCCTTCAGGTACTTATTAACAATGTTTCCCTGAGCAAGTAACTCAGCCTTTCTGTGGTGACTGGGTTGTTGACCAAAGTGTTCTTTCTAAAGGTCACATCTACACATCATTCTCCAATTAATAAACATTAATGATTTTCTGTTGTTTCCAAGATCAAATAGAAAAGGACTTTTAAGTATTTTATAGGGGTATTTTATAGGTAACATAATGGATAGAGAGCGGGGCCTGGAGTTGGAAGGATCTGGGTTCAAATGTGGCCTCACATAGTTTCCTAGCTGTGTGACCCTGGGCAAGTCACTTAACTCCAGTTGCCTAGCCCTTGCCACTCTTCTGTCTTTGAATTAATACTAAGATGGCAAGAGGAAAGAAGGAAAGAGAGAGAGAGAGAATGAAAGAAAGGAAGAAAGAAAAGAAAGAGTAGGAAATAAAGAAGGAAGGAAAGACAGAAAGAAGGAAGAAGAAAAAGAAAGCCAGCTAAGTGGCTCAGTGGATAAAGAGTCAGGCCCAGAGTTAGGAGGTTTGGGGTTCAAATCTGACCTCAGACACTTCCTAGTATAAGATTTAAATTAATATCCAATAACTCCAAATATTATATTTTATAAGATTTATTAGTAATCATTTAAAGTAGAAGAAATACAAGAACAAAAGTAAAAGCATGAGTAAAGCCACATGAGTAAAATTCTCCTGCGTGGCACTCACCCAACCGCCACAGCCATGTTTCCCCAGAGCAGAAATCGAGGGTGGAGCTACACAAAACTTATATGTTCCCTAAGTTAGTTATGTAACATAGATACATATCTGGGATGCTGGGAGAGAGAGGCCCTGAGGAGAAAATTCTAATTACATACGAGGTTTGTGACCCTGGGCAAGTCACTTAACCCCTATTTCCTAGCTTTTACTGTTCTTCTGCCTTAGAACCAAAACACAATATTTATTCTAACACAAAAGGTAAGAGTTTAGGATGGGGGAGAGTCCTTCACAACCTTCTCCCTTCCTCTTTTCTAGTTTGTTTGTTTTTTTAAACCCTTCCCTTCCACTTTAGTATCAATACTATGTATTGGTTCCAAGGCGGAAGAGCAGTAAGGGCTAGGCAGTGCAGGGTTAAGTGACTTGTCCAGGGTCACATAGCCAGGAAGTCTCTGAGGTCAGATGGGAACCCAGGACCTCCCATCTCTAGGCCTGACTTTCAATCCACTGAGCCACCCAACTGCCCTCCTTTCCAATTTTCTTAAACCTTACACCCAGCCTTCATATTCTCCACTATCCAGCAAATGGCTTCCTTGCTGTTCCCTGAACAAAATACTCCATCTTCCTGCTCCCCTGAATTTTTGTTTGCTGTCCCTTATATCTGGAACTCCCTCTGTCCTTATGGTCTCCTCCTGGCTTCCTTGAAGTCTTACTTTGAAGCCTGACCTTCAACAAGGCAGCTTTTCTAATCCCCCTTAATTCTAGGGCTTTCCTTCAGAGATAATCTCTTCGTCTGGTCTATAGCTATTTTTTTAACCCTTCCCTTCCATCTTAGAATCAATACTGTGAATAGGTTCCAAGGCAGAAATTAGTAAGGGCTAAGCAATGGAGGGTAAGTGATTTGTCCAGAGTCACACATCTAGGAGGTATCTGAGACTAGATTTGAACCCAGGACCTACTCTCTCTCTAAACCTGGCTCTCAGTCCACTACATCACATAGCTATCTCCTTCTAGATCTTATTTGTTCATAATTGTTTCATCCATGATACAGTGAACTCCTTGAGAAGTGACTATCTTGATCTTTTTTTGTATCCAGAGTTAAGTACAGTGCCTAGGACATGGTAGGTGCTTAATAAATGCTGGTTGACTTGAGAGGTGCAAAAACTACTCATCAGCTATATTTTATTGTATCAGGGACTGAGACTGGGAAATAATAATGATAGCCAGCATTCTTAGGTGCAGCTAGGTGGCACAGTGGACAGAGAGCTGGGCCTGGAGTCAAGAAGACATCTTCCTGAGTTCATATCCGACTTTAGAAACATTAGCTATATGTCCTTGGGTAAGTCACCCAACCTTCTTGGTTGAGTTTCCACATCTGTAAAAAAAAAAAAACGAGCTGGAGAAGAAAATGGCAAACCACTGTAATATCTTGGCCAAGAAAACCACATGTGGGGTCACAAAGAATCAGACACAACTGAAATGACTCATCACACAGGGAGAGATCCTGAAACTGAGGGGGAATCGAAAGTCAGAATGTGTATTGAAAGTGTGTGTGGGGGGGGGGGAGGGATTAAATAGGGAGAGAAAAGAAAAATTTACCTTGGGTAGGCATATATCCAGTCCCAGAGAAAGGAACCAATGAAATGAAAGAGTGTTTGGAAGTAATAGAGGATCCTGGATGACTAATTGCACCCAGAAAGCCAATGGGAAAAGACCTAAAGAGAAAGTAAGAGAGATCGGCAAGCCACAAAAATCAGAGAACTTTGAGATCTTAGGGCAGTGATGGTGAACCTTTTAGAGACAGAGTGCTGAAACTGTAATGTGAGCCCTGCCTTTCCCCAGACAGGAGAAGGAAGAAGTGCTCCCACTGGGCTTCTGGGCAGAGGGTGGGCGATGTGAGAAATATTCTCAGGTGTGCATGGAGAGGAGGAAGGGAGCAGCTCCCTCTGGAACGTGTGCCATAGGTTCGCCAACATAGTCCTAGGGTAATAGAACTGGATAGGCCTCTAGGAGACACCTCTTACAAATGAAGAAATGGAGGCCTGATGAGGGAAAGGGGTTTACTCAAGGAGGAGGATCTGAGAATTATATTTACTTTCCAGCCAATGATTCCAGGTAGCAGAAGGAACAAAAGTGAAGAACACTTTTCCTGAAAGCATTCCATGACTGGAAGTGGCAATGACAAACTATGCTCAGCAAGATGCATTCACAAAAACCTCGAAAGACTTAAAAGAACTGATGCAAAGTGAGTGAGCAGAACCAGGAAATTAAAAAAAAAATGATATTCAATGATCCCACTGTTTCTAGGCAGGATGTGTGGTATGTCTTCATTGTGCTTTGAGGTAGCTGCTTTGGCAGCTATGCCTGGACAGTCCACCAGGTGGCGCTCTAAGACCAAACTACCCCAGTTCACTCAATTGGGTTTGCAGCAATTACAAAACAAACCAACCTGGCTTCACCAAGAAGGAGTCACTCATTTTCTTTTTAATGTGGAATTACTATAGCCGATAAGAGAAATGTTGACACAGTTTAGTCTTGACTTTAGTAAAGCTTTTTTAAAAAGTCTTTCTAAGTGTGTATTTGGTTCCAAGGTAAGAGAGCCGTAAGGGCTGGGCAATGGGAGTTAAGTGACTTGCCCAGGGTGACACAGCTGCAAAGTGTCTGAGGTCAGATTTGAACCTAGGACCTCCCGTCTCTAGGCCTCTGAGCTCTCAATCCACCAGCTGTCCCCTTAGCAAAGCTTTTGATAAAGTATTGGGAGACCCTTCTTGTCCAGATGATGAAGAGCTATGAATTAGACTCGTGGTGACCGTCTCAAATAGAAACAGGAATTGCAAAGGGAAAAGGACCTACTTATACAAAAATTGTTATAGCGGTTCTTTTTGAGGTGGCAGAGAATTGGGAAATGAGGGGACAGCCCAGAGTTGGGGAATGGCTGTCTGATTGTGATGGCACACTATTGTGCTGTAACAAATGACAATGGGGCAATTTCGGAAAAACTTGAGAAGAGTTATATGAACCTATACAAAGGGAAGAAAGCGAAAACAGGGGAACGTACGAAGTAACAGCAATATTGTAACAATGATCAGCTGCGAAAGACTTGGCTCCTCTGCTGAAGACAGTGATCCGAGGCAATTCTAAAGGAAGACGCTATCCACCTCCAGAGAGAGAACAGACAAATTCAGAGGCAGATGGAAGCAGGTGCCTTTTCGTTGTTGTGGGTTGGGTTTGGTTTTTTGTTTTTTGTTTTTGTCTTTTTCTTTTGCAACATGACTATATGGAAATATATTTTGCATGACTTCACAGGTATAACTGACACACAATTGCTTGCTTTCTCAAGGAAGGGGGAGAGGAGGAGGGAGAGAATTTGGAACTTTAAAAAAATTTTAAATGAATGCTAAATTTTTATTATAAGTATTTGGGAAATATTTAATGATATGAATAAAAATATATTTTTAAAAAGAAACTTGAATCACTAACTCAATTATAAAGACCCTATAGGCCACATATCAACTTAGATTTTTTCTTTTTTTTATATTATCAGATTAGATTTTTTTTATTCCACTTAGTTTTCAAATGTAACATTATGTTTTATTGCATTTCTATGTATTTTGTTATTTCCCAATTATTAGTTTAGACAGACCTGGGGAGGGTTATGGGCTGCCTGTGGCCAGCAGCTTTGGGTTGGACACTTCTAGATTAGACTATAATAATAAGTTAGTGTTTATATAGGGTGCAAAGGTTTGCACAGCACTTGACAAATACAGGTATCCCTTACACATCTGGGTGGGGAGGGATGTTAGGCGCAGGACATCTTTCTAGAAAATCTATATAAACTCTTTTGGTTCTCCCTTCATCCCAGGGAAGATCTGAATTTTTTCTTTTTGTTTTATTGGCTATTTACAGTTCCTTATTGTAAAATTTGGGTTAAGTATGGTCATGGGCTATAGGTAAGTTCAGTGTTAGTATTTCTAATCTTTGTGTGTCCTCTGTTGGCTTTTGCATTCTTTTTGCAAACTTTAAATTACTTATTTGAACTTTAAAAAAGAAATTATACACATTTAAGATAGAAAAGATATAATAGATTGATATTATAAACTATGCATATATGTTATGCATTTTTGAGTTTCTAAACTTTTTCTTTGTTGTCTGCTGGCCCTACTACTTCCAAAAAACTCCCCCTGAATTCTCCCTAAATTTCTTATGCTGATCTGCAAAATATCACAATGGCAGTGGGGAAACTCAGGATGTAGAAGGGATACCTGTATTTTCCTTATCTTATCTTCACAACAGCCCGTGGAGGGAGGTGCTATTATTATCCTCATTTTACAGATGAGGAAATGAGACTGAGAACAGGAAATTGTCCTGGATCACACAGCTTGTAAGTGTTCAAGGCCAGATTTCAACCCAGTTCTTCCTGAATTCAGCTCTGGCACTCCATCACTGCCTGCGTATAACCAGATGTATTCAGACGTAGTTGTATGATGAAAATCAGAGTCATTGTTGCAATTCAATGTCGGTGGCAGATGCTCAGCGTGTACATACTCTCCCGGTGGATCTAGGCTTGGCCTCATGCTGTGTATCACTTTATATAAATGGTTTGGATAAAGGCATGAATGTTCTATTCTTCTAATTCACAGATGACAGTAAGCTTAGATGGAGAGCTAATCTAGCTGGTGACTTGTCGGCTTTAAGAGGATCTCCACAGAGCAGAAGCAGGAGTACCTTATACACAGAGATGGATATACTGTGGCACAATCGAATGTCATGGACTTCTCTACTAGTAGCAATGCAATGATCCAGAACAATGCTGAGGGGCTTATGAGAAAGAATGCTATCCGCATCCAGAGAAAGAACTGTGGGAGCGGAAACACAGAAGAAAAACAACTGCCTGATCACATGGTTCGATGGGGATATGACTGGGGATATTGACTCTAAACAATCACCCTAGTGCAACTATCAACAATATGGAAATAGGTCTTGATCAGTGACACATGTAAAATCCAGTGGAATTGCATGTTGGCTATGGGAGGAGGGTGGGAAGAGGGGAGGGAAAGAACATGAATCATGTAACCATGGAAAATCTTCTAAATTAATTAAATAAATTAACTTAGGGGGAAAAAAAGAGGATCTCCACAGGCTAGAGCATGAAGCTGAGTTCAATAAGATAAAATTCAATTGGGATAACTGAAACTTCTTGCACTTTGCTATTTAAAAAGCAAGCAGGTTGGGGAAGCCTAAATAGCAATTCTCTGAAGAAGATCTGGGGATTTTAGAGGACTGCAAGCTCAATACATTAGCAGTATGATGTGGAAGCCAAAAACAAGGTGGTGAAATCTTGGGCTATGTAGAGAAGTAAGGCTTCTAAGAATAGGAAGGTGATAGATAGTTCAACTGCCTTCTGTCCTCATCAGACCTCACCTGCAAGTATTGTGCTCAGTTTTGAACACTATAATTTAAGGATGTTGATAAACTGGGGTGTGGGTGGGGTGTCCAAGGAACAACCAGGATGATGAAGGGCCTTGAGCCCATGTAATGAGCATCATTTGAGGGAAATGGATAGGTCTAGCCTTTAGAAAAGAATCAGGGAGGGAAGGAGAGGAAATGATGGCTATGTTAAGAGTTCTTGAAGGTGGGGCAGCTAGGTGGCTTGGTGATAGAGAGCCCAAATTAGAGATGGGAGGTCCTGAGTTAAAATCTGGCCTCAGACACTTCCTAGCTATGTGACCCTGGGCAAGTCACTTAACCCACATTGACCAGCCCTTACTCCTCCTCTGCCTTGGAACCAATACACAGGATTGATTCTAAGATGGAAGGGAAGAGTACTTGAAGGGCTGTCATGTAGAAGAGGGGATACATTTGTCTCATGGGGTCCCAGAGGGCAGGAATAGTTAGAAATGACAAAGTTACAAATAGATTTTATTCAGTCGTTTTGACATGTAGTATCCCCATTGGAGGATTTCTTGGTAAAGATACAGGAGTGGTTTGCCATTTCCTTCTCCAGCTCATTTTACAGATGAAGAAACTGAGGCAAACAGGGTGAAGTGATTGTTCAGTGTCACATAGCTAGTGTCTGAAGTCAAGTTTGAACTTGTGAAGATGAGTCTTCCTGATTCTAAACCCAGTGCTCTATCCACTATGCCACCTAGCTGCCCTGAGCTGCCCGATTGACAATGGTTCCTGATAACTAGCTGTCCAAAAGTGCAATGGGCTGCTTTGGCTGGCAGCTGCTTCTCTCTCTTTAGAGGTATTTAAGGTGGAGCTGAATGACCCATCCAGCAAGCTATACAGGGAATTCTTTTCCTCTTTGAGGGCTGTGGCTGACCGTCCAAGCCGAGCTCCAAGACTGAGGCAGCATTTCCTACTTGGTGATGGACTAGAGATGCAGAATGAAACCTACATTACCAGACTCAGCCAACATGGGGAACTGATCTGTTCCACTCTCCTTTGTTAGAAAGTGGGCTGTTTTCTTTGGTGAGGAGGGAAGAATGTAGGGGCTGGAGAGGCAAGAGAGATAGAAGGAGAAAGAAACTGGTAGCAGCAAAATCTTTAAACACAGAAAAGAGAAGAGAAGGAAACGCAGAAGGGGACTCAAGAGAAGCAATGCAGTGTTATGACTACCATGTTCAATTTTTTTTTTAAACCCTTAACTTCTGTGTATTGGCTCCTAGGCGGAAGAGTGGTAAGGGTGGGCAATGGGGGTCAAGTGACTTGCCCAGGGCCACACAGCTGGGAAGTGTCTGAGGCCGGATTTGAACTCAGGACCTCCCGTCTCTAGGCCTGACTCTCAATCCACTGAGCTACCCAGCTGCCCCTGCCATGTTCAATTTAATCCATACTTAAAAAAAAAATACCATAGGAAACACATTCATGGTTCTACATCAACAACAACAAAACATTTCCAATGACCTCTACGCCAATTTCCTGAAAGGAAGACAGTGGCCAGCAGCTTCTGCTAGACCGAGTTAGCCTTTGTAGCTTGAGATAATTTATGATGAGCAGCCATGTAGTGAGTGCCCAGATGGAGCAGAAGTAAGGTCTGCCAGTAGCTTTCGGTCATCTGGTACCAGACCACTCTGACTCTGGTCTGCCCCTCCTTTTTCTTTCTTCCTTCCTCCCCCCCCAAATCATTACATTCTCTCTTAGAATCAATATTGTATAAAGAGAGAATTGAACTCTTAGTTTATTTTTAAATGTAATCAATCAGCAACCTGTAATTTAATCAAATCAAGAATTTGATATTAAGAATAAAGAATAAAGAATTAAGAATAAACTAAGAGAGTTCAATTCTCTCTTCACAATTGTTTATTGGTTCCAAAGCAGAGGAGCAGTAAGGGCTAGGCAATGAGGGATTAAGTGACTAGCCTAGGTGCACACAGCTAGGAAGTGTCTGAAGTTGAATTTGAATCCAGGGCCTCCTGTCTCCAGGCCTGGCTCTCACCTCACTGAACCAACTACTTGCCCCCATCCTCTATCTTTCTAATAAGAATGGTAAAAGGATTTCATTTCTTTTTTCTTCCCTTTTTTTAATATAGTATAATATGGTACTGGCTAAGAGACAGAAGGGAGGATCAATGGAATAGACTTGGGGTAAGTGACGTCAGCAAGACAGTGTATGATAAACCCCAAAAGCCCAACTTTGGGGACAAAAACCCACTATTTGACAAAAACTGCTTGGAAAATTGGAAAACAATATGGGAGAGATTAAGTTTAGATCAACATCTCACACCCTACACCAAGATAAATTCAGAGTAGGTGAATGACTTGAATATAAAGAAGGAAACTATAAGTAAATTAGGTGAACACAGAATAGTGTACTTGTCAGATCTCTGGGAAAGGGAAGATTTTAAAACCAAGCAAGAGTTAGAAAAAATTACAAAACGTAAAATAAATAATTTTGATTATATTAAATTAAAAAGGTTTTATACAAACAAAAACAATGCAACCAAAATCAGAAGGGAAACAACAAATTGGGAAAAAATCTTTATAACAAAAAAATTCTGACAGGGGTCTAATTAATAAATATATAAAGAACTAAATCAATTGTATAAAAAATCAAGCTATTCCCCAATTGATAAATGGGCAAGGGACATGAATAGGCAATTTTCAGATAAAGAAATCAAAACTATCAATAAGCACATGAGAAGGTGCTCTAAATCTCTAATAACTAGAGAAATGCAAATCAAAACAACTCTGAGGTATCACCTCATACCTAGCAGATTGGCTAAAATGACAACAGGGGAGAGTAATGAATGTGGGAGAGGATGTGGCAAAACTGGGACATTAATGCACTGCTGGTGGAGTTGTGAACTGATCCAACCATTCTGGATGGCAATTTGGAATTATGCCCAAAGAGCGCTAAAAGAATGCCTGCCCTTTGATCCAGCCATACCATTGCTGGGTTTGTACCCCCAAAGAGAAAATAGATAAAAAGATTTGTACAAAATTATTTATAGCCTCGCTCTTTGTGGTAGCAAAAAACTGGAAAAGGAGGATATGCCCTTCAATTGGGGAATGGCTGAACAAATTGTGGTATCTGCTGGTGATGGAATACTATTGTGCTCAAAGGAATAATAAACTGGAGGAATTCCATGTGAACTGGAAAGACCTCCAGGAATTGATGCAGAGTGAAAGGAGAGAGCCAAAAGAACATTGTACGCAGTGACCAATACACTGTGGTAAAAATTGAATGTAATGGACTTCTGTACTAGCAGCAATGAAATGACCCAGGACAATTCTGAAGGATTTATGGAAAAGATGCTACCCACATTCAGAGGAAGAACTACAAGAGTGGAAACACAGATGAAAAACAATCACTTAAACACATGGGTTGATGCGGACATGATTGGGGATGTAGACTTGAACTATCAATAATATGTAAATAAGTCTTAATTGATGACACACGATAACACTGGTTAAAACCAGTGGAAATGCACGTTGGCTATGGGTGGAGGTGTTTGGGGGGGTGAAGGGGAAAGTAAGAACATGAATCATGGAACCACAGAAAATTTTTCTTAAAAAAATTTAAATTAAAAAAAAGGATTCCATTTCTAAGTAGATTTTCAGTATGCTGTTGTCTCTGAGCCTGGGTGACTGCTAAAAAGTCTCTTGCTTTGCTCCTGGAGCCCACGCATGAGATGTTCTGAACCCAACTGACAATGGATTTTCCTGTGTGAGCTCACTTTCTGGAGCTGCTGCATATAATGCAGTTCCTTGTCTTTTTCAGCCGGGGAAGGGGAATTCTTAGCTTCCAATGGTATAACATATTTTTGCCCACTTATGCCAACTAGATGGACCTTACCCACTTGCTAAGGCCTTAATGCCCCTTTCTCTGTCAGCCTGTGTCTGCAAACACATCACAGATGGCTTCTTTTATGCTAAACAGTATTAGTTAAAGTCTTGGTATACAATTGAGCCAATCAGACTAAACCTCACCTTTGCAAGCATTCCTGCAATGTGACTTCAAGCTTTATTGACTTCGAACTGCACACAGGTCCAAAGGCAAGTCCTTCAAGGCCTTTTTAAGGTTAAGGAAATATAGCATAGTTTTGTGGAATCCTGACTCTGGTTTCTTAGTTCTTGAATTTTTTTTTTTCCTAGCTATTTACAGCATTCTCTTTCTTTGAACTGGAAGCTCTTTATTTTGACTATATTCCTAAGTGTTTCAAGTAGATTCTTTCAGGAGGTGACCAGTAAAATCTTATTATTTTCATTCACTTTGTCCTCTATTTTTTTCTGGGCAGTTTTATGATTTTACCAAAATAAGGTATTCAGGTTTTTTTGATTGGCTCAGTTTTCATAGAATGATTTCCAAGTTTTGTCTCCTCAACCTATATTCCTGTTGCCTCACTTAATCATTGAATCTTTACTCCATTCCATTTTTTCAAGTAGTCTAGTATTTAAGCAAAGTTTTTCACCTTCTCTTCTAAGCTATATATTCTTCAAATTCATCAATAGCTTTAATTTTGCTTGTAATTTCATTCATTCTCTTCTTCTTTTTTCTTTTTTTCCAGTCACTCTCAGAGACTTGCAATCAAGACATTCTTTTTCCTGGGAAGTTCCTAAATTGATTATGGAATTATTTTCTTGTGCTTTCCCCTCTTGGGCCTGTCTCTCAATCCATAGTATATACTGTATTCAGAATTGCCTTTTCGTTTTTCTCCAAACTTGTTCTTCATGCCCCCTTTTGCACTCTTGGATGAGAAAACTGGGCCCTTGTTTTGTCCCTTCTGAAATCTAAATGTTACTATTGCTGTACTACCCTACCACATTTCTGGATCAATCTTGGCCTCCAAAGAATAAAAAAACAGCAAATCCTAAATGAACAGTGGGGAAAATTCCTGTAAAGAAATGTGAAAAAAAAGAAAGGCAAAGGGGGCAACTAGGTGGCTTGGTGGCTTGAGAGCTAGGCCTAAAGATGGGAGGCCCTGGGTTCAAATTTGACCTCAGGTATTTCCTAGCTCAGGGTGTGACCCTGAGCAATAACAGCCAGGCAGTGGGGGTTTAAGTGACTTAAACCCCCACTGCCTGGCTGTTATAGCTTTTCTGCCTTGGAACCAATACACAGTATTGATTCTAAGATGGAAGGTAAGGGTTTAATTTTGTTTTTAAAAGGTAAAAAAAATTCAAGATTCACCTAGAAGGAAACATGTTTAAGCTTTCAAAAGTCACAAAACTACAAAATGAGATTTGTAAAGGATTGTTTCCACCTGTTATTTTGCAGGTAGGGCTGTGCAGTAACTATTAGTGCTGGCAGGCAAGAATATTCTCTTTTTAAAAATTTTATTTAATTTAGAATATTTTGCCATGGTTACATGATTCACGTTCTTTCCCTCCCCTCCTTTCTCCCCCTCTTGCAGCCAATGAGCAATTCGACTGGGTTTTACATGTATCATTAATCGATACCTATTTCTATATTATTGATATTTGCACTAGGGTGATCGATTAGAGTCTACATCCCTAATCATATCCCCATCGACCCATATGATCAAGCAGTTGTTTTTCTTCTGTTTCTGCTCCCACAGTTTTTTCTCTGGATGTAAATAATGTTCTTTCTCATAAGTCCCTCAGAATTGTCCTGGATCATTGCATTACTGCTTGCATTACTGCTAGTACAGAAGTCCATTACATTCAATTGTGCCACAGTATATCCGTCTCTGTGTATAAAGTTCTCCTGGTTCTGCTCCTTTCACTCTTCATCAATTCCTGGAGGTCATTCCAGTTCACATGGAATTCGTCCAGTTCATTATTCCTCTGAGCACAATAGTATTCCATCACCAACAGATACCACAATTTGTTCAGCCATTCCTCAATTGAAGGGCATCCTCTCATTTTCCAATTTTTTGCTACGACAAAGATCACCACTATAAATATTTTTGTACATGTCTTTTTCCTTATCTCTTTGGAGTATAAACCCAGCAATGATATGGCTGGATCAAAAGGCAGATAATTATTTAAAGCCCTTTGGGCACAATTCCAAATAGGCAAGACTATTTTAAGGTGCTATCCCAGGGGGCAGCTGGGTAGCTCAGTGGATTGAGAGCCAGGCCTAGAGACGGGAGGTCCTAGGTTCAAATCTGGCCTCAGACACTTCCCAGCTGTGTGACCCTGGGCAAGTCACTTGACTCCCATTGCCCACCCTTACCACTCTTCTGCCTTGGAGTCAATACATAATATTGTGTATTGACTCCAAGACGGAAGGCAAGGGTTAAAAATAATAAAGTGCTATCCCAGAGCAGTAGTCTAGGTGTACCACCTCCCCTGCTCAGGAACTGGGTATGCAGGAACCCCCTAGCCTAGGTCAAACAAGCGCGGGCCGTTTTATGATAGATACCACCAGGTGGCAGTAAAAGCTTAGTTTGCCAGACTCATTTCCACTAAAGCTGTCTAGAAATCAAGTTTTAGCTACCCCATACTTCTTAATCTAGGATACAGCTAAGGGAATTCACACATTTTCCTTGGCTTCTCTTGGCTCTACTCCTCTAGATCCTAACCTCTTGCTTCCTTTCTCACGGAGGCCCAAAAAATAATCATCCCGTTTACTGGGAAAACAAAAGTATTAACATGGGTTTCAGCGACCCCGGGAAAACCTTTTCCCAACCTCTTTTACAAAAGACTTCTTTCTCAGTTCTTGAAACGGGTATGTGTGGGAGTGGGGCTGGCACACCTTGGCTGCATTCAGGTTCCAAAGGCTTGAGGGAGGGAGTAGTTCCCCATCACCCAACCTGCTCCCAGGGCAATGCTGTAAATTATTCCCCACTTCTGCGCAGAGATGGGTGAAATGAGGTGGGTTTGGGGGGAAGAAATAAAATTAGTCTATTAATTGTCCCTTTATCCTCTACTCTTTGTAAGCGCTCTCATCAGTGCAGAATCAGTGAATTTGAAGCTGATAAGAATAGTGGACCCAATATCGGACAAGAAATGGGGGTTATTCGAGGCCACACATCTAGAGCCCGGATTGGGGGGTGTGGCAGGAAAGCGGTTCCTTTTCTTTTCCTGGTACTGTCCAAGGGGCTATCCATTTCCCTCTCATTTCAAAAGGCTCAGCGTGGAATTTTAAAGATAGAAATGTCGCTTCCTCCAAGGACTGCAAGTGAGGGTGACCGACCATCCTCCCTCAGGGGCGTCTAGATCAGCTCTGGAAGGAGGCCCAAGCGGGTGACGATCCTTACACGCGTGCGCGCCTCCAAGACCAACAGGGGCAGAATGAGAAGACGGTGGCCGGGATGGTAACAAGAGGGGTGTGTATGTCTGTGGTAGGGGTAAGAACACGTGAAACCAATCTGGAGAACGCCGCGGGCAGCCAAGTCAGGTACGGTGGCCGGGAAGGGAATGGGCACGCGGGACGGGCGGGGGCAGGGCGAAAGGCAGGACGGTGGCCGCGAAGGGACTGAACGCCGGGGGGAGGGGAGAGGAGTCGCGAGGCGAGAGAATGGTCGTGACCACCAGCTGGGGGTTAGCGCAGGGCGCATCGGCCGGCGGCTGCGGAGGAGTCTCGCTGTGCGGGGAGTGGGCCGCGACTCTCGCAGGAAGGGAGCGGGGTTGTGGCGGATGGGCAGATTAGAGACAGGGGCCCGAGAACAGATCGGCCCCCTCCCCTGGGGGCGGGGAAGGAGGCGGGGAGCGCGACACATAACGGTTGGGGGCGTGGCCGAGGGGGACTGTGGGACGGTGGCCGAGTAGGGGAGGGGGCGGCCGGACTGGGGCCGAGAGAAGCTGGGCCTCGGGAATGGGGGGTCGGTGCAAGGGCGCTTGACAACGGAGGTCTCGGGTGGCGGCCGGCTGCGGCCTTGGCCCCCGGGC
>NC_058132.1:23319851-23348035 GCF_016433145.1 Gracilinanus agilis
GACAACGGAGGTCTCGGGTGGCGGCCGGCTGCGGCCTTGGCCCCCGGGCACTGGGGAACGGCCTCTGCGGAGAACGCGCTCGTGCCGGGTGGCGACTCTCTGAGCCGGGTACGGTGGCCCATTGGCCCTCACTACGGGCGCCGGCGGCCCGGGGCAGTTCTCGCGAGACTGGGCGCGGCGGGGCGGGGCCTGTGGGGGGGCGGGGACACGGAGCAGGAAGATGGCGGCTGCGCAGGAGGCGGACGGGAACCCGAGCGAAGTGGCGGCGGCGGCGACTGTGACCGGAGGCGGCTCCGGGCAGGTAGGCGGGCAGGAGAGAGGCGGGCCGGGTGGCAGAAGGCTGGGGGCAAGAGGCTCAGGCCTGGCGCGGTACAACGCGGCCTCTGCCGCGGCCCCTCCCGCGCCGGGCCCGAGCCCCGCGGACCACCTCCTCCTCTGGGGTCTTCCTGACTCCCCTCCCGGAGCGCGCCCCGCCTCTGCGCCTCCGCCTCACCCCAGCCGCGGGACCTCTCCCCCAGCCTTTTTCTCCTGACTCTTGACTTCCACCTGCTCCAGTCCTAGGCTTGTGCTCGGCCTTGCCCTCGGGCTCCCTCTCCACCCCGCCCCCAAGGCGCCTTGCCCTAGGGAGGGACCCCTCCAGTTCCTGACCCTCCCTGGAGCGCCGCGGAGGGTCTGGGGAGTCTTTTGCCCGGGAGGGAGGAGTGGACCCACTGAGCCTAGGACGCAGACTTCTTTCTTGTACGCTTGAAGAAACTGAAGCTAAGAGATACCAGTGACTCGGCCAGGGACTTCCAGCTAGTTCCTGGCAGCCGTGAAAAGCTACTCGGGCTGCCTGGGTCAAAGTCCATCATTCTCTGGCTTCCCTCGGGCCCTTGCCCTCCTCCCCTCCCTCTCTTCCCCTTAGGAGGCTTCGATTCCCTCCTGGGCAACATGAGGGCAACAGGACGGAAGACCCCGAGGGACTTTGAACAGCTCTCTATGTCCTATGTTCCCCCCTTCCCTCCTCTCACTTAAGGGACGAGCCTCCCTTCTCCTCCTAGGGTCAATGATCACTGGACTGGATGCTGAGGTCCATCCCACAAGCCAGAATCCTCACTGTTTCCTAATGATCCTGGCTCTGGCCCTTGTGCTCTCTGAGGATCCCCTCCTCAGGATCCGACTTAACATTTCTCCTTCCTTCCAACATTCTTATCCTTGGGTGTAGGAGCCCTGCCCTACCTTCCAAGTCTCCTCTCCCCTATTTTAAAGACTGGGGTGGGAAGGACACCCACACCTCTTCTCCCACTTCTTACCTGCTGCTTCCATTTCCCCTTCTCCCT
Organism: Gracilinanus agilis; assembly: GCF_016433145.1. NCBI lineage: Eukaryota > Metazoa > Chordata > Mammalia > Didelphimorphia > Didelphidae > Gracilinanus > Gracilinanus agilis. Next base: position 23,321,171 of record NC_058132.1, read on the forward strand.
GGCTGCTCCAATGAAGAGCCACAGCTGCCCTGAGGTGGTTCCCAACCAGATGGAAATGGAGAGTCCTCAGGGCCTCAACCTTTCTTTGGTTTTAGAAAATACCCCAGCATTTAGAACTAAGGTGGGTGGTGGCTTTGAGGTTTTGTGGTTCTAATCCCTTCAGTTTACAAATGGGGGAAACAGAGGTCCAGAGTGAGAAGGGCTATCTAGGGGGTCCGTAATCTTTCTTGACCTTAGATCCCGTGCTTTTGATCTCACTGTGACACTGTGGTCTTGTGACAGTCAGAGATACTAAGCCCCATGTGGGCCTAGCTCTTGTGCAGGAAAATCCAGTCAATGCCCAAGAAGGAACTGGCCGCTCCCAGTCTGAGGAGGCTAAATGACACTTCCCAAGGGCAGGGGGACAACTCCTCCCCCCACCCACCCCCAAGGCTAAGAGAGCTCAGGATCCAGTGAGGGACCTCCCTACTGAAGACCAGAGGAGCTCAGAGAATGGAGACAAAGAGGGAAGGATGGAGAAAAGAGAAGAAAAGAGATATATGGAGAGACAGAGATAGGAGAGAGAGTGAGATGGAGAAACAGAGAGACAAGGGAACAGAAGTGAGAGAGGGAGGAAGATGGAGAAAGTGGGAGAAAGAAGGTTGGAGAAATGGAGAGAGACAGAGATAAGTGGAAGAGAGAGGAGGGTGGAGAGACAGACACACAGGAGCTAACAGAGATGGGAGAGAGGAAAGGAGAGATGGAGGGAGACAGGAGGGAGGGGGAAGCATGCTAAGCCTTAGAAAACTGAGGTGGGCAGCAGGATAAGAGAAAGCATGTGGGACAGCCACATCAAGGGTAAGACTCTGGAAGTCTCTAGTTCCTGTTTGATGAATGTGACTAGAATCTTGTGTATTCAGACCAGCCAGAGAAGCTTCCAAAGGCAGACCAGGAAGATGGGTTATTATCTGGAGCTTTGGGAAGAGGAGGCTCGAATAGTAGGAGATTTGTGGTATAGTCAGGGGCCCTTTGGAACCAACTCCTGACTCCCCCATCCTGCTGGTTTGGGGGTGCTAGAGTTTGGCTACCATTGCTAAGCTTGGTGAGGGCTTTCTCCTTGGTGGTCAGGGCACCTGCCAGCTCAGACCCCAAAACCCCTGGTCATAAACACACTTTGCACCTTGGCCACTCCACTGAGATGCTTCTGTTTGGGTGGCTGAGTGTGTGTTTCTAGGCCCCCCCCCCACATCCCCCTACATAAGCCCAGGCTAAAGCTGATGGAATGACCCTGTGCCCCATTAGCTTGGGAGTCACAGACAGATCAGTTAGTGACGCGCTGGGCTCTCCATTGTCTTCTCCAAAGGAGGGGGGAATCCTCCTGTGCTCCTACAGTGCTGGGGAGGAGGAGAGAGCTTGGTAACCCTGAAAATCAATCTGGAGAAAAGTGCCATTTTGTTCTGGTGCTAGCAGGACCCCCAGAGACATCTCAGCTGGAAGGAAAGGGCTTCTTGGCCAACCCATTCATTTTAGAGATGGGGAAACAGACCCCACTAACTTGAGTAACTTGGCCAAGGTCATATAGCAGAGTTCTCAGAAGCCTGTGCTCATTGTTGCACCCTATCCAGGCCAGGTCCTTCATTTTACCTGTAGGGAAACTGAGGCCTAGAATATATCTTGCCCAAGGCTCTCAAGTGAGTGAGTTGGACCCAAGCCCAGAACCTTCCCCTCCTCCCTGTGGTGGTTCTAGAAATGTCAGGTCTGCCTGTTGTGGGGAATACCACTGGAGCCCTCCTGGGGTCAGTCTTCCTTTTTCTGTTCTCAAGCATGAGAGAGGGGATGGGGGATGGTGGGAGAGAGTGGTGCAGAGGAATCAGGAAGCCACGAGGGAGGACTAGCTGGGGAAGAGAATCCCTGCCCTGTGGGCCAGTGAGACCAGGAGCTCTCCCTTCAGTAGGGAGACAGGCTGCCATAGGGCTTAGGCAGCTCCAAGGTGGGGTTCAGGAAGATCCCATCCAGGCCCTGAGGGGAGTGGGAGGGTGATAAGGAAATGGCTCCAGCTAGATCTGAACTGGAACCTAAAGGACTCCCTCCCCTGAGCAGGGAGAAATTCCTGGGCCTACGGTGGTCAGCAAAGGCTTCCTGAAGGCTGAGGCTGGACAGAGCAAAGGGTGGCTAATGGAGGGACCAGATCCTCCTGCTTAGCTGGAGCTCTAGCTGGAGGTGGCCAGCCTGGCATGTTTAAGACCATAGCCTTCTTCCCACCCCACCCCATAAATGACAAAGCATCATGGGAGCAGAATGCAGGATTAGCTGGTTGAAGGCAGCCATGTGGTGTGTTGAGGGGGTGCAGAATCTGGGTGCTATCAGAACGGGGGCAAGAAAGGGCTGAGTGCCTGGAGGAGTAGAGCTGGGATGAGGGGAACATGCTCTTACCTTTCCCAGCTTAGACTGAGGATACAGCAAGTCTTTGAGGGAACCTCTGTTTCAGAATGATCTCCCCCAGATTTCTCTGGACAATTAGAAATCATTTTTTCCCAGAAAGATTTTTGGAAAATTTCAGTTTTGAAAAAATTGTTAAAATGTAACAATAAAAGAAAGAGGGGGAAGGAGGGTAGGGATGTGACATGACATGCTAAGTGACCTTGCCCAGGCCTCAGTAGGTCTGTTTGTCCAAGATCACTGGTCAGTAGGTCTGTCTGAGCTTTGACCTGTTGTCATCATGAAGGTCACAGAGCTCCTGCTGAGGCCTGAGCAGATAACAGTAAGAGCCTTGAATTCACAGAGTTGTCTGCCATTCCCTGGTGGGGTGACTTTGAGCAAGTCATTTCCCTTCATACTTGGCTTGGGCTTCCTGGGTCCAAGGAGGGTCAGGCTCACTGGTCTCTCTCTAAGAAGCCAATGGCTTCCAGCTCCACCATATCCCAAATCAAGGCTGGTGTGACTCCATTCTTTAAACCTGCCCTGAGACTCTCCCTGGTCAGCCCTTTGTAGAGATTAGAGATTGGCTTCCTCAGAACCTTCAGCCAAGGGGACTGTTTTCATATCCACTGTCTGCTTCAGTGGGGGATGTCCATATAGGAGCCCTGAGCTAGCTGGGGAACAGGCTGGAGGAAAGGGAGACCAGAGCTGCCACTTGTTCAAGGTCATGAGAAGTCACTTGGTATCAGGGTGCAGAGAAGAACCAAGAGGCACTGGAGTGCGGGGGGCATGGCCTCGGCGTGGAGTTGGAGTCCTTCCCCTCCTGGGCCTCAGTTTCCACATCTGTAAAATGAGATTTGATGATCTCCAAATTCTGCAAAACTCAGACCCATTGTGCTGAGGAGCAGCTGAGCTGCCTGCATGTCTGCAGGGGTGAAGGGAAGGGGCCTGTTGCAGGGTCACATGGTGATTGGGATCTTCTGTCTTCCCCAACCTGGGCTCTTCCATGGACCCTAGGAATGAAAGAGTCAATAAGCTGGGGATGTCTTTGGTCCATTATGTCACTGGGTGGTGACTGATTGTCCCCGGGGGGGGGGGGTGCCCACAGGCAGGGCCAGACAGAATGGGAGGGAAGTTGCCATTGTGGAAGGGATTCTGGGAGGGAACTGGCCCATCCCTCCCCGGGGAGCTTCTGGCCTCCTGTACCTCTTCAGTAAGATGCAGATTATATTAATATACTTGTTGTCTCTCAGTTTTGTGGGGGGACCAACCAAGGGGGTGACCAACGACTATGGATAGGCCTGGTCTGGTGATTTGTTGTTGAGCATCTGGATCTATTCACAGTGCGCTAAGAGCCTGGGCAGAGTGATTAGGGAGCAGGCCTCAGCGCCAGGAAGCCCTCAAGTTGTTTAACCTCTCAGCATCCTGGGTCCCTCCTAGACCAAGTACATCTCTCATGCCAGGGACCACAGGCAGCAAGAGAAACCCAGAACGGGGTGGAGTGGGATGCCTCAAGCCTAACCTCTTTCTCCCTGCTGCCCACAGGTGACCAGCAATGGCAGTGTTGGAGGGGACCCAGCCACAGAAACCCAGCAACAGAACAGAGCCCCACAGGCCGCTCCAAATGCCTGGCAGGTCATCAAAGGCGTGTTGTTCAGGTAGGGGGGCCACCAGACAGCTGATCACTTTCCAGAGAGATGGTGGAGAAGGGAACCCAGCAGCTGCCTCAGCAGGCACCTAGTCCTTGAGCACATTGGGGGGGGGGGGGGGAGGGATTGTTGTGGTTGTCCAAATTCTCCTTGCAGACCTCCAGTGATGAGGAGCTTGCTCACCCCTTGTCAGAGCCCACACAGAGCAGGCCTCATCCCTCTCAGTTTCTGTCCCAGCTTCCTGTTCCCCCGTCCTGATCATTCTTCAAACCATGCTCCAGCCTCTCAGGGTCCCTCATTAAAAAGCTTAACCCAGGCTTCCAGATGGCATTTGGCTGGCATAGGGCACAATGGAGCAGCCTCCACCTCCATTGCTCCAGATGCTTGACTGGCTTAATGGATCCTGAGGGGCGGTTAGCATTTCTGCTGTCTTGTCCCACTCTTGACTCAGACTGAGTTTGTAGTGCCTAGTGTCTTTGTCTAGACTATCACCTACCTGGCTTTATCTGGCCAATCAGCAAACTTATTGATGTGCCTCCTCTGTGCCAGACACTGTGCAGAGGGCCAGAGTTCCAGAGCAAGGCAGGCAGGGACTAGCCCCTGCCCTCAAGGAACTCCCCAGGGCCTGTCCAAGTGAGCAGGAGAAGGGGGAAATGGGGGCGTGGCAGGATCCAGGAAGGCTTCTTATAGGAGGTGGCACTGGAATCCAGGCCTGAAGGAAAGGTGGGAGGATTCCCTGGAGAGGAGGTAAGAAGCAGGGGGGCATGTGTTGTTGGAAATGGAGAGAAAGTCAATTGGACTGGATGACAGGAGAGGAGAGCCATAGTGTGTAAGAAGGGCCCAGCAGAGTGGTGTGGTGTGTGGTCTTAGAGGTGTTGGGAGACCCCCTGGAGTTCAGTGGTCAGAGGGAGGGAGTGGTACCATGGGGGAGAATCCCTTTAGTAGGCTGAGCAGAGCCAGGGGATTGGAGAAAGGAGGAGGTCAGAGCAGAGCTTTTGCACCAGGACCTCTTGGCCAGTCCAGTGAGGCCTGAAGAAAATGCTCCCTTTATCAGCCAGAGGCCCCATGTGATTGGTTTCCTGTGAGAGTTCCCAGAGCCCAGGTCAAGAATCCTTGAATTAGAGACAAGGAGATGAAAAGGAGTGGATTAGTCCAGGCAGGAGAGGGAGAGGCCTTGTATCAGGAGGAGACAGATACCTGGAGATCATCGAGGCTGACCCTAAGGCCCAAGACTTGGGGAGCCAGTTGGAGATACCCAGTAGGCCTCTGGTGATATGAGACCAGATTTTTGGAGAGGAGTTAGGGCTGGCGCTGTAAATGTGAGAGGAGAGTTGTTAACCTAGGGGAGCCAGTGAGATCACCAGAAGAACAAGAAGAGAGCTGGGGGTGGGGGGGTAGGGAGGCAGCCAAGGCTGGTGGTTTCTAACAAGACCGTCACCCTCAAGGAACTCTTGGGGAAATGACCCAAGGAGTGTCTTGGGATAGGACCATGTTGGTCCAAATCTCTAAAATGGGGTCTAGATTGGACCTTAAGGAACAGCTAGTTCTGTCCTACTTTGTATGTTTTGGAAACAGAGTCCTAGAAGAGGGCCCGACCCTTTCTGGAATTGAACATGGGTTCCCTGATTGGACTTGGCCAGCTCCATCCTTGGTGCCTTGGACTATAGCAAGTCTCTGATGTAGGGTGTTTGTCTTCCATCCCATCTATCTAGTTCCTTTCCAAAGGGCAAACTATGGTTTAGGGAAGAGAACAGGCCTGCTCAACGCTATTTGACAGGCCAGGAGATTGATTCCATTCAGTGACTTAGTGGGAAGAGCTTTGATTTCAAAGTCAGTTCCTCCCACTGCTGCCCTTCTGTTTCCTCATTTGTTCAGTAGTAGGGTTGGCCTTCCATGTTTCTGGCACTGCCCGTGGCCTTTGGGCCCTGGAGGGATAAAAGGACCACTCAGGAGCAGCCAGACTGAGGGAGGTGTCATGGAGCATGGAATGAATGGTCCCTAGGCAGGTAACTTCTGAAATAACTGATCCTAAAAGAGGATGGTGTTGATGATGTCAGTGAGTTACTGAGGTTGGTTGGATTCCTCAGTAACCCTCAGTGAAGAAAGCCTGAAGTGAGCTTCCCTCACTGGACCAGTGCACCTTTCAGTCTCCAAGGTTGTAAAAACAGGACAGGGGTTTATTTTGAAACCAAGGTACTGTGAAGGGAGGATTAAAGAATAGGGGTTCCCTAAATCTGAGGGGTTCTCACTAGCCGCCCACCTTCTAAAACCCCTCACGAGGTATCTTCTTGATCTTGACGTTCCTTAAGTCCTAACCTGTCTATCTAGATCCCCAGACCTGTCTAGCTAACCTGACTCTAATTTAATCCTTAAAATCCTATTTAATTATTTAATAAAATAATTTAACTAGATTTCTTCTAGTATCTTCTAGTATCTTCAGGTTGAACTGTTTATGGCTGAGTTCAACCCTAGCTAGGCCAGGCTGGAGTTGGCTTCTGGCCTTCACCAACACTGACAGTTTTTGTTTGCTAGCTGGTCGCAGATCTTTTGAGTAGACAGGAACACTTTCAGCATACAAGAACAGTTGATTTTAAAGCAAGGCAGGGTTTCTCCAGTCAGGAACAACAGAGATTTGGTATCTTCCGCTCCAGGGGACAGGAAGCCCAAACCTCCTCAGCTCAAGAGAGAGGAAGTCCAAGAGCCAAGAGCAACCGTTGGTGTTCACTCTTTATCCCTTCTCTGTGTTCCAGACCCCCTTGTCACTTCGTTCCTAGCATGCGGCTGCTCTCTTCTTGCAAAAACTCTTTCTCTTACTTACTGCAACCCATTTCTCCTCTTTCCTGCTGACACTTCGAAAATTGCCTGGGCCAACCTCCTTCTGGGGAAGGTGAAGCTGTGGCCCCTGTGCTGGCATGGATCATCAGAGAAGGCATATTGTTTTTGAAAACCAGCAACTGCTGAGGGTCCTAAAGATCAGCTAGTACAGAGTGAGGACAGAAGGTCTAGAGCACCTGCTGTGTATCAGGCACTGAGCTAAGACATTTACAAATAGGGTCTCATGTGGTCCTTGACCTTTTGTTTTTATGGTCCTCACCTGACAGATAAGGAAACTGAGGCAGGCAGTGGTGAAGTGATTTGCCCAGGGTCACACAGCATGTACTGTTTGAGGCTAGATTTGAACTCTGGTCTTCTTGACTCCAGCCTGGTGCTCTGATGAGGACATAAAGACTCAGAAGTGAAGGATTGTGCCCAGAGTTACCCAGGCGGTTCATGATGGCCTCTGCTGCGGCCTCATCTCACTCCAATTAGACCACTCAAGGCACAGCTGAGAGCTCAGGGTTACAGAACTGCCACTGGATCCATTTGGGTGACTTTGGGGCAAGTCCTTTCTTCCTGAGCCTCAGTTTCCCCCTTTAGTTGAGGTAGTTGGGTAGCTAGACTCAAGGATGCTTGTCGCTCTGACCCCCAGTGCTCTCCAGCTCCCCCCTTGACTCTGGCAGTGGCCTTCCCGTGCCAAACAGAGTGGCCAGTGCCCATCCCTGTGCCTCTGTTCCCTCCCTTTGAAAGCAGAGGTCAGCAGTCTCCGATGGTTTGTGGTTCTGAGCAGGACCAACTCTGGGGGTGGCTCCAGCAGCGGCCCTCACTTAGTTTTCTGCTCTGGAGCCTCAGCTGATCCTGCCTTAAAATGGGAACTAGTACAGAGTAAGAGCTGCTCTGTTCTTCTTTTTGAATCCTGAGGCAAGTTGTGCTTCCAGCTCCCTGGGGCAGTTCTCAACTGTTGGCCAGTACTTCCTAGGTGCCCCCAGTGTAGGGGGCCCAGTGCTCTTGGTTCATGGATCTGCACCCTGTGAGCTCACGTGGGGGGGGGGGGTGTCAGACCAGTAGGTGACTGTAATCGATGTCCTCACATAGTCTGTTAGCCTAGATTACCCCATTGGTGACCTTAGAAATGTGCCAGTGGTTAGCAGGACAGGGAGAAGCCCGGGTGGGTGGAGAGCCCTGGCAGAAATTGCAGCAGTTGAGGGGACAAAAGGGAAATTCAGCAGCCATTGGTTAATGTTTTCTGTAGGGCCCTGTGATGGGTACCTGCCATCCAGAGGCGAGACCTGTTGTCAGAGAGCTCACACTCAGCATTGGGGGGTAAAGGATTAAACAGACAAGTCAGGGAGCAAATGCTATGAGAAATTTTGTTGTTGATGTTTAAACCCTTACTTTCTGTCTTAGAATGTATACTAAGTATTGGTTCCAAAGCAGAAGAGGGGTAAGGGCCAGGCGTGTGGATGGATGACTTGCCCAGAGTCACCCAGCTAGGAAGTGTCTATGACCAGATTTAAACCAAAACCTCCTGTCTCTAAGCTTGACTCCCAGGCCACTGAGTCACTCAGCTGCCCTGTCTGGGAGAAATTTGAGGCAGGGCATTCTTGCTTGAAGTCAGAGTTCAGGAAGGCTGTCCATGTAAGAAAGCTTCGGAGCTGGGTCCTGAAGGGGGAGTCAGAAGCATGGGAGGTGGGACCAGGAATCATGGGAACAAAGGCCCAGGGAAGAGGCGGGGAGGCCTGGGGCCCAGTGTGCTGAGTAGGTTGGTACTTGACCAAAAATTATACGAGAGAGGGCTAAAAAGGGTGGGATGAGCCTCAGTTTTCTCAGCTTTAAAATGGTCAGGCTCAGTGAAAAGCCCTTGTCAGCTCTGATCTGTGGTCTTGCAAAGGGGTGAGGACTCTGAGCTAGGATTTTTATAGTATGAGCAGAGGCCTTACTTGGATGAGCTGCAGGTGGCCCAGAGGGGCCCAGGTGAGGCTGAGGATATGAACTGGAGCCCTGGGCCCTGGATGGGGAGACCTTGGGCAGGTGACAGGCAGCTGGCTCTCCTGCGCAGGTCCCTTTCCACAGGAAGGAGCTCCGAGGCCACAGGGGCCTGGGGAAAGTCTGTGCTCATCTAGCTCAGTGGACCCAGAAGACACCTTTGAGGCAAGACAAGGAGGGTCCTAGGCTAAGGCCCTTCATCTGGCTGCTGCAGTGGCATCTCCAGTAAGACAGGAAGGCACACTTGTACCCTCACCCTCCCAGGCTTGTTGTGAGGCAAGTCCTAAGAGGAAAGTAGGCTGCATGACTGTTACTGTCCCTCTGGGGCATCCCACAGAGGCTTGGCTTAGCCTGCCTCCAAAGACTTCCCGCTTCCATGTCTGGAGATGCTGACTCTTTCCCTCAGGAGTAACCCTGGGGGCAGCTGGGTGGCTCAGTGGATTGAGAGCCAGGCCTAGAGATGGGAGGTCCTAGGTTTAAATCCGGCCTCAGACACTTCCCAGCTGTGTGACCCTGGGCAAGTCACTTAACCCCCCCCCCCCCCCCATACCTCCCTTGCTAGCCCTTACTGCTCTTCTGCCTTAGAACCAATACGAAGTATTGATTCTAAGAAGGAAAGTGTGGGTTAAAAACAAAACAAAACAATTTCTGCCCTCCTGATTAGAGAAATGCAAATCAAAATAACTTTGAGGTACCACCTCACACCTAGCAGATTGGCCAATAAGACAGTAAAGTAAAATAATAAACGTTGGAGAGCATGTGGCAAAATCAGGACACCAATTCATTGCTGGTGGAGTTGTGAATTGATCTGTTCTGGAAAGCAATTTGGAATTATGCCCAGAGGGCTTTAAAAGACTGCCTGCCCTTTGACCCAGCCATACCACTGCTGGGGTTGTACCCCAAAGAGATAATAAAAAAAAGAGTTGTACAAAAATATTCATGGCTTCAGCAGTAACACTGAAGGGTGCTTCAAGCCAGTGCCCTCACCAGCCGGGGTGTCTTCTGGTCTTCCCATCTGCCCAGCAGACACCTCTGGTCCTACCCTGCTTGGGGTTGTGGTGAGAGCCCCAAAAACCTACTGGAGGACTGTGGGCATAGACTCTCCGGGCCAGGCTCCCACCCATACCAGTGTTGTGGTTTGTCTGTGTCCTACACAGAGTGAAGGAGAAATAGCTCTTCTTCCTTCCTCCATCACTCTCTTCTTCTCTGTCTCTCTCCACTTTCTCTTTTCCTCCAGAGGAGAAGGGTCCCATCCAGCCTCTCATTTCATAGAGAGGAAGCTCAAGGGATTTGTCCAAGGTTGTAGAATTAGCAAATATCAGTGGCAGGATTTGAATCCAGGTGCTTGGGGCTCTTTCTGCTGTACCATCCTTAGGTCAGAGGGTTGTTCTCAGCTGCCCTTCTCAGCCTCAGTCTCTTCCTCCATTCTTTCATGCCCCAGAGGACTGGGTGAGGCTGCTATGTTGAGTGAGGAAGTCCAAGCCTCCCTTGGGATCAGCAGGCTGCCAGGCAGGGTCCTCCTGAGGCCTCGGTCACCAGAAAGTCTGCCCACCCCCCACCCCCCTTTGTCGGGGCCCCCTCTGTGCAGCAGGAGCTCTGCCTCGGAAGCAAAGGGACTTTCACAGTTAGAACTGGGACTCTCAAAGGAAAGCTCCAAACTCCTTTGAGGAGAGAAATGACTGTGGAAAGGGAGTCGGAGCTGGAGGTCGAGAGTTTGGTGGCCCAACTCGTAGGTCTCATATTTAGGCACTTAGAACTAGAAGGGATCTTAGAGATTATCTTGTCTGAGCCTCTGAGGTTCAGCTGGACAGGCTGCCCAGTCTGACCATCTAGCACTTTGACAGGCAGTGTGGTGTAGTGGGGAGCTGGCTGGCCTTGGCGGTGGGAAGGCCTGAGTTTGAGTTCTGCCTAGGTCAGTTATGCATTGCTGTGTCTCTGGGCGGTTGCTTTGCCTTCTCAGTGTTCTCCTCTGGGGGGTTCTCTCTGCCAGTGACCTTCCCAGGGCAGGCTCTGTCCAGGTGCTTCCCATGGTTTCCCTGATCCCCCCTGCCCTCCCAGTGTCCAGATCCACTCATCCTTCCCCAGTGGCTTACACTCTCTTCTCTTCTCTCCCACACCCTTAGAATCTTCATTATCTGGGCCATTAGCTGTTGGTTTCGTCGTGGGCCAGCACCACAGGACCCAAACAGCCCTGGAGGAGCTCCACGAGTCCCTAGCCGAAACCTCTTCCCAAAAGACACTTTAATGGTAAGAGGCTTGGGAGTAGGAGGGAGGCTGGGCCATCCTGGGGCCAAACTTGGGGTGGGCGAGGACTGCCTGGAGGGAGTTGGTGTCATAGTCATTCAGTGTACAGGACCCTCATTTTACTGTTAGGGGAACTTGAGACCCCGAGAGCTTGGCAGACTGCCAAAGCCACCAGCCGGCCAGGGGCAGGGATGGGGATTGGACTCCATTCTCCCGGTTTGGGGAAGGGCTCTTTCCTCTGCATTTCACTCTCAAGTTGGCCCTCAGAAGGTTGTTGAGGAACCTGAGGTCCTCCCCCAAATCTACCCTTTTATTGAGTTTAGCAGACCTTTGTGCTGATCAGTGAGCCAGGCTTTGGGGATAGAAGCCTAAGCTGTCCCTGTCTGTAGGCAGCTCCTTTTGTCCTGTAAGTGGGCTGTGCCCTGTCTGTGGGCTGGCAAAAGCAGATAATCTGAGAAAGAGAGAAAATAAACAGTGGGAGCCATCTGAGGGGGGGGGAGGGCATTCCAGGCCGCTGGCCCACTGTTGGGCTGGCCAAGAACTTAGCCTGGAAAGGTAGAGGCACAGGCTGGAAACGCTGGGCTGAGGTCTGCCATTTATCTATCTTGGGAGACCTGGGGGCAAGGAGAGCAGAAGGTTAGAGCCATACTTGGCAGTAGTGTGGAAGCCTGGAGAGGTGATGAGGACCTGGCCTGACCTGGGAATGGAGAGAAGACTCAGGCCAGTGACTGATGTGGGGAAAGGGGCCAGAGGCAGGGAGCCCCAAGAGCCAGACGGGCCACTGCCTGCAACACCTGGGTGAGGGCTGGCCAGGGATTTGGGAGATGCCCCTTGGGGTGGGGGGCAGCCATTGATTTCCTCTTCAGAGGGGAGGCTCATGAGGGGCCTGAAGAGGCTTGGCCCAGAGGTGAGCAGAGAAGCTGGACAGAGATCCTTCTCCCCACAGAACCTGCACGTGTACATCTCCGAACATGAGCACTTTACAGACTTCAATACCACCTCAGCACTCTTTTGGGAGCAGCAAGACCTCGTCTATGGGGACTGGACCAGTGGGGAGAACTCGGACGGCTGCTATGAGCACTATGCCGAGCTGGACATTCCACCGGTGAGAGCTCTTGTCCCATTCAGCGGACACCTGACTTAGAGTTGCAGAGAAGGTGCTGACCTGTGCTGGGAGTCTCCTTTGCTAATCACATCACAGACCCAGCCCCTGTCCCAGGAGAACATTCAGAGTGGGGCAAGCCCCTTGGGTACCTTGACAAAGAGCCTGCTGTGCTAAGAGGGTACACAGATGGGCAAAAACAGTGGCTGTCCTCAGGGAGCTCTCAGCCTAAGGGATCATTAACACCAGAATGAAGGGGAATCCCAAAAGATTTCTTGGAGAAGGTGGGATTTGAGCTGGGGTGGAAGGGAGCTCCAGTGCAGAGGCCTCTGTGGTCCTCCACACAAAGCATGTGCCCCCGAGGCCTGGAAGAGGTGCCCTGGTGCCTTTGCCCGTCTCTATGGAGAGTTAGCATTTGAGTCAACAGGGTCTTTCCACTCCACGCTGAGAAGGTTCCTACCCTTGGAGGCCTGGGGAATCCTGGGACTGCCCAACTCTACCTATAGGACCCTGGAAATAACAACAGAAAGAATGGCCTGGGCAGCCTAGAGAGGTCCTGAAGCCCTCTGAGCTCCAGATCGGGTGGAGTGTCCCCATTTGTTAGATGGGGAAGTTTGTGGTTGCAGAGCCTCCTGGGGCCTCCAGCACCACCACAGTGTTCATCTCTTGAATCTCCAGACTGAGTGTTGGTCAGGCCCTGGCCTAGTGGTGAGCTTGGTCTGGGTGAGAGACCTGCCGGAGAGGCTGGGGTGCTTCCAGGGGTCCTCACTGTCTGCCTTATGCTTGTCTTTCAGAGTGTGCAGCAAAATGGCTCCATGTACATCCATGTGTACTTCACCAAGAGTGGCTTCCACCCAGACCCCAAACACAAGGCTTTGTACAGGCGGCTGGCCACTGTGCATACGTCACGAAGTAAGGCCCCACACTCTTGACCAGCCAAGCTGGGAGAACAGGGAGGGACACGGAGGCCTTGCTGGGCCCTGGCACCCCTCGGCTCTGGGATCTGAGACAAGGCTGTGAGGAGGGGACATGAGGCTCGAGATGCAGGGAGCCCAGAAACTGCCAGCACTGCCCTGTTAGTGTTGGGGGGGCTGAAAAGGGCTTTGGGACAGCTTAGTCTGAGAAGGCTGCCTGGAGGTTAGTTTTGAGTGTGAATTCAGAGAAAGAGGAATTTCCATTTTAATTAGACACTTCAGAAGACAGAGATCTTGAGTTGTTACGGGTGAATTCAATTCAGCAAGTGATTCTTGAGTTGGTTGGGAAGGACATTGACCCTACCCCAGCCCTGGAGGCCTTGAATGTCAGGCTGAAGAATTTGGATAGTGGTCACAGACAAGAGGAGCCAGGCTCTGGAGGCCAAATGTCCTGCAGCCGTCATGGGAGGTTCTGGAAGCTCTTGGCACAATGAGGATGGGTTTGGGGAAGGCAAATTCCATGGGCCCCCAGAATCCTGGGGTTGGGGAGGAGGCTAAAGCTTAGGCCCAGACGTGGGCCTGAGAGAGCCCTGGACATCTGTGCTGGGCCTTCTCTGCCCCTGAAAGATGGGGGACCGGCCCCTGCTCCCAAACTGACTGCCTCGGGGTTCACTGGGCTAGCTGAGGCCATGTTCCCAATGGGTGTCCCAGTGCCCTCACAGGTGTCCTCCTTTCTCCCTTCCACTTAGTGATCAACAAATATAAACGGAGACGCTTTCAGAAAACCAAGAACCTGCTGACAGGGGAGACAGAAGCAGACCCAGAAATGATTAAGGTAATGGGGGAAGAGGGGCAGGTGGTGCCTACACTCACCCTGCAGGCTCCTGGTGGGCTCTGCCCAGGCTCCTCCCTCACCTTCAGGAGAGGCCAGCTCCTGTTCTCAGCCTTCCCTGGGCCGCCAAGGAGGCCTGTGTGCTCTGAGCTTCCCTCTCACCTGTGGACATTGAGAGGGTGGAATTAACTACCACCTTGCATCCCTTTGAAGCTCAGCTTCCTGCCCTCCCTGATGTCTTGTCCTTGTGTGGTCCCAGGCATGGGCCTTATATGGGCTATGGGCCAGTCGAAGGCCGGATCTCCTCTGGCCCAAGATTCTGCCTCCCCTCTGCTTCCTGAGAGAGGAAAGTATATTTGGCTCTGGGGAAGTGGAGAACAGTGACAGCAGGTAGCCAAGCTTTCCCGAGGGTCCAAGGAGGGGCAGCAGGGGCTGCCCGGGTGGTGTTGGGCCAGTTCAGCCCACTGACCCCTTCACCTGCCTCCTCAGAGCTTCAGGGCCACTTTTTGTCACCCTCTGGACCATGCAGGACAAAGTGAATCCCTCTTGCCCAAGACAGCCTTTACTGTGTGTGTGAAGGCAGCTGCCATGTGCCCCAGAGGCTTCTCTTCTCCAGCCCAGACGCCCCTACTTCCTTGGCACATTGGCATCCTTCCTAATGTGCCTAGAGGTGAGCTCAGGCTCCTGGGGTCCCTTTGGTTAGTGCTGGTCCCCAGAACGTCTATCCCTGCTGCCTGCCCTTCCTTTTGAGCTGGAGGCCATGGTATGGGCTTGAGCTCTGAGCCCCAGGAAAGAATGCCAGGCCTCCTCCTCCTCTCCCCTCCTCTTCAGAAGCCCAGTGCTCACTTCCTCCCAAGATTCTCAGCTTCTCCACCCAAGCAGCCAGTTCCTACTGGGGAGTGAGGATCCTACCCCAGTCCCTTCACCTCTGAAAAGTTACTGCTAAGGGAAGGAAAGACAGTCACGTGCCAGTCTCCTTTGGCAGAGAAAAGAGCTAGAGACAGAAAGAGAGGGAGAGAAAGAAAAAGGGGGAGGAGGGCCAGAGCAGGGCCCACTATTCTGGCCCTCCTTCAGAAAGGGGCCAGGAGTGAGGCCTTGCCCTCAGATCTTCTGGCTCCCAGGCCCAGGCATTGCCTCTTATGCCAGTGTTGATAGCTCTTGTTATTGTTAGGGAGCCCCCAAAAGCTCTGGAGCCGGGAGGTGGCAGGTTCCAAGCTCTCTGCTTTCAGAACAATCCTTGGGCAGCTGAATGAAGGCTGAAGAAGGGAGGTTAGAGGACAGCCGAGGAAACCTGCTGAGTACACATGGGGGGGGGGGTTGATGCAGGAGAGGCATTGCAAGGGATGGGACAGAGGAGACTGTGCCATCACCCGAGGGTCACAGCCCTCTTCCCAGGCCAGTGAAAGACTTGAAAAGCATAAAGTCCGATCTGAGAAGGAGAAGGGAAATGAGTTCTACTGAAGTGCAGGTGCCAAGAGATTGAAAAGCCACTCTGGGCCTGGGGGAGACACCTACTGACTGACTAGCACTTTCAAAGGGAAGCGGAACGTGAATGATATTTTATAATTAGGGCAGCTCGGGGGCGCAGTGCATAGAGTGCCAGCAGGACTCATCCTCCTGAATTCAAATCTGGCCAAAGACACTTTGTAGCTGTGTGACTGGGCAAGTCACTTCACTATGTTGTCCTCAGTTTCCTCATCTGTAAAATGAGCTGGAGAAGCTTGAAATGACCAGCCACTCTGATGTCTTTGCCAAAAAACAAAAGCAGACCTCAAGGGGCATCCTGGACACAACTGAACAACAACCCCAACAAATGATATCTGCAATCTGAAACAGCGGACAGAAAAAATGGCTGTGACTTCTGTTGCAGCTATTGCTAAAACAACAGGTTTTGCAGTTCACTTTATAATTGGAGAAAATTCTAAATTTCACTTAGAGGTTAGTGAAGATAAAGACATGGGGCTTCTTTCCTGCCTAAGTTCACTGGACCCCCTGACGTCTCTCCCAAAGACCTTTCCCTCTGCTGGGCTTGAGGTAAGATCTCTGGGACTTTGGAGTCACTGCGGACAGTGAAGGGTCTCAGAGACGCTCCAGGAGATTAGGAATGGAGACATCTAGGAAGGAGGAGGAGGAGGGTGACATTAATAGGCCAGGAGAAGAGCCCGAAGGGGGCAGGATTATGGACTAGGACAGTGATGGGCGAATTTTAAAGAGAGGCCGAAGGAAAGGCAATGCTATTCTGTCAGTCTGTTTCTAAGGCAACTCTTTCGAAGTTTCATTGTATTGTATCCTACTCATTGTATTCATCAGATTAGGAATAACCCTGGATAGAACGTTTCAGGGGGCCAAATCTGGCCTGCAGGCCATAGTTTGCCCATCACTGGACTAGGGGACTGGGGAGTCTTCCTGCAGGAGATTGCTTGACCTGGGGGAATGAGGAGAGAGAATGGAGTCAGAAGGTCTGGCACAGAGCTCTGGGCCCCTGACTGTGGGGGGACAGGCATCGGGAGGAGGCACAGCGACCGAGCAAACAAGCAGCTGCAGAGGAGGAAGGACAAATGTTGAGGGACCACGCTGGGGAAGCTGTTAAGATGGGCAGGGCTATGGCCAGGAGCAGCTGGGCACAGAAGCTTTCAGGGCTTTTGCAGTTAAGCGACCTTTGATCTTAGCCTGCCAAGTCTCAGCCCGAATCACCCCACTAGCTGCTTCTGTGGCAAGCCTGACCGGGCAGCAGAGCAACCCTTGGAGGCCTCTCTTGGTGACCGGCTCTCCCACCTCTCCCATTCCCCGTAGCTGCTCCTCAGGACCTTGGAACCCCTCTTTACATCCCCCACAGTTCCCCACACCTCAGACTCTGCTGAGAACTACCTTGTTCACATGCCATTCACTGAAATGGAGAAAATTCTAAATTTCACTTAGAGTTAGTGAAGATAAAGACATGGGGCTTCTTTCCTGCCTAAGTTCACTGGACCCCCTGACGTTCACATTCCATTTCACATGAGTTCCCTCTTCCCCCTCCTCATCTCCCATCACTCAGTTGCCTCTGCTGCTCTCTCTTTCCCCTGTCTCCTGGTCAAGGCCAGGTCCTTCTATCCTTGTCCCTCTCACATGTACATTCAGTCTCTCCCTGCCCCCTGGCTCCTTCCCTACTGCTCAGGTCTCCCCTACCATCCCTTGCCCATCCAACCCTTTTAGCTGTGGTCAGTCCCATAGCTCTCCTCTCTTTGCTGCTCACAATCAGGGCCTCCTCCCCTTCATTCCCTCTCTTTGCCTTCCCGATTCTCTGCTTGACGGGGGGAATGAGGAGAGAGAATGGAGTCAGAAGGTCTGGCACAGAGCTCTGGGCCCCTGACTATGGGGGGACAGGCATCGGGAGGTGGTGGAGCCTGATCTCACCACCCCAAGACGATGGCTCTCTCCAAACTTGCCAGGGATCTCTCAGCAAGCCCAGTGATCTCTCAGGCCTTCTTCTCCTTGATCTTGGACACTGTCCATCACCCTTCCCTCCTGGATATTCTGTTCTTCTCTCTTGGTGCTCAGGACACCTCCTCCTCCAACTCTTCTATCTCTGTCTCTCCCTCTCTCCTCTCCTACTCCTCTGACTGCTGCTTCATTCTCTCCTGGCTCCTCTTTCATATTGCACCATGACTGCCTGCCAGGGCTAGGGGTTGCCTGTCCTTCCTTTCTCCCTCTCCTGTCCATTTGAGCTTTCAGGAACTCAGAGACTTGTCTCCAGGTAGATGCTTCTCAGACCTCTCTGTCCAACCCTGACCTCTATCCTACCCTCCAGGCTCAGTCTCCCAGCTACCACGGAGATATCTCAAACTCAGTATCAGTATCTTTGCTCCAGAAAACCTTGCTGTACAGGGCACTGCCATCTTTCCACTCACCCAGGCTGGCACTTTGGTGGGAATCTTTCACTCCCCCTTCATCACTTCCAATCTGCTGCCCACGACTGTCACTCAGACCTTCCTAGCAGTTCTCCTCTAGTCTGAGCCCTTGTCCTACTGGGCCTGGACTCTTTCAGGAATTGGCTTTTGGTTCTCCTGCCTTGAGTCTGTCTCCTGCCTGCAGGGCATCCTCCACTCAGCTGTCATGCTGACCTTCCTAAAGTGTAGGTCCAGCCATGTTCCCCCTCCTCAATTCTGTGGCTCCCTATTGCTCCAGGATCAAAGATCAAATCTACTCTGTGACTTTTAGGTTGGTGCTCCTTTCCCTCTCCCTCCTTTTCCATTTTTTTTGCTCCTTCTCCTAGCATCCTCTGGGATCCAATGTTCCTGGCTGAGCCTCCTGACTGGTCCATCTCCCATCTACCCCCTTTGCACTGACTGTCCCCATGCCTGGGTCTCTCATCTCTGTCTCATGGCTTACCTAGCTCCCTTCAGTCCCAGCTCACATCCCACCATCTCCAAGAAGCCTTTTGTGATGCCCCCTTCATTCTTGTGCCCTCCCATGTTAATGATCCTCTCCCTCCCTTAGACCAGGAGCTCCCTGAGGGCAGACATTGTTTTTGCCCATCTGTGTACCCCCAGAGCTTAGCCCAGTGCCTGGCACACAACAGGCCCTTTTTCAATGCCAGGTGACTCACTGACTGAGAGAGCCTAGCATACCTCTGGTGGTTGGGCAGGAAGCTTTGAATGACCCAAGGACAGGAGAGGGTGAGGACCTCCCCTGCAACACTAGGCTGGTAAAGGGAAGGCTGGGAGTGAAAGGCCAACCCAGGACCAGATGTGCCTATAGAAATGGCCATCAGCAGGATGGGCTATACCGCAGCAGCCTGGAGGGAGCAGGCTAATTTGGGCCAGCAAGTAGAGTCACTGCCGCCTCAAGTTGTAGCAAGGTTGGGGGACTGGTGAAAGGGGTCGGCATTCTGAGCAGAGGAAAGTAGGGGATGACCTGGCCTGATCAGAGACCCAAGGAGAGAGAAGCAGCTTTGGAACAGCCCCAGGACAGAGTGGACGGGACTTGGCCTGAGATCAGTGGTGGAGGGAAGGCCTGTCCAGAGGCCAGAATTCTAAGGTCCTCAGGGCAAGAGAAGAGGCAGCCTCTCCAGGCTGTGCTGCCCCCCATTTCACAGGGAAGGGCCTGAATTCCTTATTGTCAGATAAGACCTTCCCAGATAGGTCCAGAGAGCGTTCGGGAATGGGTTCTGCGCCATGTGTTTGGGCGCTCCGTGCCGCTTCGTGAGGAGGCGACCACTGGGCCCCAGGCAGAGATGGGGCCTCCCTTTCATTCAGCCTTGTGTTCTTGTCCCTACAGCGAGCAGAAGACTTTGGCCCGGTGGAGGTCATCTCCCACTGGCACCCCAACCTCACCATCAACATTGTAGATGACCACACGCCCTGGGTGAAGGGCAGTGTGCCTCCGCCATTGGACCAATGTGAGCATTTCCCCCTCTTCCCCAGAGGCTCTTCCCAGCACCCATTCTCTGCTTTCTTCGTCCTCCCTAAGGCTGATGGAAGGCGCTTTGTCTCGCTCTGTAAAGAGGTTGTGGGGAGGCCAGCGTAGGCACTGACTCCTTCCTGTCCTCCCCTCTTGTGGTTCCTACTTCCATTGGGAAACAGCTTTCATTGCCAGCTACGTGTCTCCTGCCACCCCCTGCCATCCCCTGCTGCTCTCAGTGCCAGCAAGCCACCTTCCTTCCCTTCCTGCCCCCAGAGTCTCAGGAGCTCCCTTAGGGGCCAGTCTGTTCCCTGCCCCATAGGCCTCTCACTGCCTTGGAGGTGATACCTCAAAATCCTAAATCAGCATCTCAGAACCTTGGCTTTGGAATAAGAACTGATATTTGTTTGCAGCAGGGCAGTGTGGTCCAGTGGCTAGATGGCTGGCCTTGGAGCTCAGAAGACCTGGGTTCCAGTCTTGGCTGTGACTCTACTTCCTCTATGACCCTGGATAAGTCACTACACACCCCTCAAAGCTCCAGGCGGGCTCCCTAGAGTGTTCCCCTGCCACTGGCAGAGGGCCTTTGTTCATGTGGGAGTTTCTTGTAGCTGCTGCTGAAATCCCAGGTCCCAGCACTCTCCCTCTTGGTTTCCAAGCCTGGTGTACATGATCTCCTTCGGTCTTCAGCCCGAGTGGCAGGGTCTAGGGCTTTGGTTTGGGGGTTCAGCTTCTGGCCCGTTCTTCACCTTGTTCTTCCTTTCCTGCTGGAGACTAAGAGGCCCAGCGGCCCATTGGCTGGCTGCCTCTGGCTCTTTCCCTGAACCGCCCTCTGTGTCCTGCCCCCTCAGACGTACAGTTTGATGCTGTCAGCGGCGATTACTACCCCATCATCTACTTCAATGACTATTGGAACCTGCAGAGAGACTATTACCCCATCAATGAGACGCTGGCCAGCCTGCCCCTGCGCCTCTCCTTCTGCCCCCTGTCCCTGTGGCGTTGGCAGCTCTACGCAGCCCAAAGCACCCGGTCCCCCTGGAACTTCCTGGGTGAGGACCTGTACGAGCAGTCGGACGAAGAGCAGGACTCGGTTAAGGTGAGTGTCGTGGCTCTCCCTCTGCCTCCAGAGTGGGCCCTCCCATCAGCTGCCCCCACCTCCTTTTTCTGGGTCTTCGTGAAGCTGCTGGTGTGGTGGAGAATCGAGAAGACTTGGGTTCAAATCCAGATGCATGTATGTGCCAGCTGTGTGACCCTGGGCAAGTCACTTTCCCTTAGACTGCCTCTGTTGCCTCAACTGTAAAAGGGGGATAACGGCAGCCCCTCTCTGTGAAGGTTGTTATGAAGATCAAATGAGATAGTTTATAAAAACTTAGCATGGTGCCAGGCACACAGTAGGTGCTTAAGAAATAAATAAGGTAATCCCTAAGCTGGGAGACCTAGTTTAGCTGTTCCTTGGCTGGCAGCTGTCCCCAGGGCAGGCTGAGGAGGAAGTTCTTGGAAAGAGGGAGGCATTTGCTTTTGGGAACTTCCCCTAAGGCTCATGCAGGCAGGGAGATGGACAGCCTCCACTGCCCCTGGGGTCTGCATTCCCCTGGCCCAGCTGTCCACCCTTCTGTCTCCTGTCCCACCTCCTCGCCTCCCTGACCTCCCAAGTTTGCTGCCCTTCATCCCTTTCTTGGCTCTGAATGTCTCTGTTACCCAAGCGGGCATGGGAGATCCTTCGTGAGACAGGTGCCCTGAATGGCCTAGGGCTCCAGGGAGGGGACCAGAGCCCAGGAAGTGGGCCTGGGACTCCTTTGGGAGAAGAAACCATAAGAAATCCCCCAACTGGGACTCCTCTTTATCTTCTGCCTGGCCAGGTGGCGCTGCTGGAGACGAATCCCTACCTCTTGGCCCTCACCATCATTGTCTCCATCGTCCACAGTGTCTTCGAGTTTCTGGCCTTCAAGAATGGTAGGGAGCCTCCCTGCAGGGGAAGGCCAGGGCCCCCACCCTGGGACCCTGCTTGGCCCAAGCGCCTATTGCTGGGGGTGGGGGCAGGACCCTCTGTCGCCTTTGAGCCAGGAGCTGTGCTCCCTTCCTCCTGGCGTGCTTCCCCTCCCAAAGAGTATGTCTCCGCCCTGGGCTTCCAGGCTGCTTGGAGCTTGGTGCCTGGTCAGGGCAGTCCCTGAGGAGAAAGGGGTGTTGAAGGGTGGAGTGGCAGGCGGGCACTTCCAGGCAGAGAGCAGGAAAGGCTCCGCCCCTGCTCCCACCCCCACCTGGGGCTTCAGGGGATTAGGGAGGCAGCTGCCTGGGCCAAGGGGAACTCCACAGCCCAGGGGCTGGCAGGGTAGGGTCCTAGCGGCAGGGGGAGCCCCAGAGCTTCCCTCTGAAACCCCACCTGGGGAGGGTACTTGGTGTGGGAGGGAGACTGGGACCTTGGAGTGTGAGCAGAGGGGTGGGCCTGCCTTGGCCTCTGGGGGCCCCCCGGGCCAACTTTTGAGGGGCAGATGCAGTCAGGTTCCTGAGGGAGCCTCTGGTCTGAGCAGGGGAGATGCCCCCCTCTTGTCTCCTGGCCTCACTTCCTCAACCCCACCCTCACCTTGGGCTCACAGACATTCAGTTCTGGAACAGCCGGCAGTCTCTGGAGGGCCTCTCTGTCCGTTCGGTCTTCTTTGGTGTGTTCCAGTCCCTCGTGGTCCTTCTCTATATCCTCGACAATGAGACCAATTTTGTGGTCCAGGTCAGCGTCTTCATTGGCGTCCTTATTGACCTGTGGAAGATAACCAAAGTCATGGATGTCCGGGTGAGGATCCCAGAGCCACTGGGGAGCACACTGACCCCCCCCCCTCCCAACCCCTCTGGGGAGACCACTGACCCCTGCCTCCAGCCTCTGACATAGGCTCAGGGAGTTTCCAGGGCCACACCTCCCCAAGAATTGGGGAATTTGTATTGGGGATTTTCTGGGACAAGAGGAGCCCCTCAGGATGTGGGAAAGAGAAGGGCATTGGGGGTGGCCTTAGGAGGGGAAGGTCATCCTCTTGCTGCTTAAATCCTTTCTTGCCCACCACCCAGCTGGACCGAGAGAACAAGGTGGCTGGCGTGTTCCCTCGCCTGACCTTCAAGGATAAGTCCACCTACATTGAGTCTTCCACCAAGGTCTACGATGATGTGAGAGCTGGGAAGGAGGCCTGGGAGGAGGGGGGCAGGGATTGGAAGGGAGGAGCTGTCCCCTCAGGCGTATTGGGGTGTCTGCATCCCTGGGGAACACATGCCCCTCTGGCCTGCTGGGAAGCGGCTGAAAGTCCTTGAGTGTTACCTGGGAAGTCCCTTGGGCAGGGCCAGAAAGTGGAGGAGACAGCGTGGGGGTGGGGGTGGAGGGACCCAGAGCAGGCCCCCAGCAGGCCTGCCTGCCAGGATGTGGGAGGGAGGGGGCCGAAGCAGGCTGTGACCAAGCTCCCTCCTGCAGATGGCGTTCAGGTACCTGTCCTGGATCCTCTTCCCTCTCTTGGGCTGCTACGCCGTGTACAGCCTCTTGTACATGGAGCACAAGGGCTGGTACTCCTGGGTCCTCAGCATGCTGTATGGCTTCCTCCTGACCTTCGGTGAGAGTCTGGCCCTTATGGCTGGGACAGGGCAGCCCCCCCCCCCCCCCCAAAGGAAGGAAGAGAGCCTGCTTCAGAGGCCACGACCTTGTGATGCTGGCCAAAAGGCCTTTGTCTTTGGGGGAGGGTCTCTGGAGCCTCAGTCCATCATCCTGCACTACACTGAGGGCCTCGAAGGCTTGACTCCGACACCCCCATGTATTCATGCCTCCCCCCATGGTAGCCAGGGGACCAGGCAGGCCCCCCCCCCCCCAAACTGTGCAGGACTTAGGACCAGCAGGGGCAGACCAGGGCTGAGACCCAGGGCTGTAGGAAGCCACAGGCTGAGGCCGAGAGCACCCTGGCCAGGTGTGGGAGGCCTGGCCCCTGGTCTAGACCCCTTTTCTGTCTGCCAGAAGAGATGGGGTTAGAGGAAATGGTCTCTAGGGGCTTTTGGAGCTCTAACGCTTTGGGGGCCCCTGAGATCAGAGGCTGGGCCTAGACTGACCGGGAGGCTGGAGGTGAGCTGGGAAGGAAGGACAGAAGTGGGAGGCCTGAGGAAAGGGCCTTGTGTGGACCCCCTAGTCATGCCCCCCCAGTGTGGTTTCCCGCGTGTGGTTTGGGGGCCAGACCTGGGGGCCAAGCTCATTTGAATCAGCCTACTGGGCACAATGTTCTCCCTGTCGGCCGCAGTTTCTCCATCTGTAAAATCGAAGGCCCTGACCAGTGATTCCCAAAGTGGGCGCCACCGCCCCCTGGTGGGTGCCACAACGATCCAGAGGGGGTGGTGATGGCCACAGGTGCATTTATCTTTCCTATTAATTGCTATTAAAATTTTAAAAACTTTAATTTCCAGGGGGCTAAGGAATATTTTTTCTGGAAAGGGGGCGGCAGGCCAGAAAAGTTTGGGAACCACTGAGCTAGCCCAATAGCCCAGGGCACTGCTCGATGCTGACCTGGCCTTTGAGCCTTGTTCTCCCCATCCCCATCGGTAACATGTTGACCCGGGCAGTCACGGGATCTCTCGGTCAGGTCTGGGAAGTTCTTGGGGGCTGGTGGCCCAACCCAGTCATTGGGCAGATGGGGAAAGCGAGGCCCAGGGAGTGTGCTGCTGGCGGCGCTTTGACCCGCTTCCTTTCCGCCCGGCCGCAGGCTTCATCACCATGACGCCCCAGCTCTTTATCAATTACAAGCTCAAGTCGGTGGCCCACCTGCCCTGGCGGATGCTGACTTACAAAGCCCTGAACACCTTCATCGATGACTTGTTCGCCTTCGTCATCAAGATGCCGGTGATGTACCGTATCGGCTGTCTTCGGGACGGTGAGTGCCTGGGCTCAGAGGAGAGCCTTGCAGCTAGACCCCCCGATGCCCCTCAGCCTCTGGGGCACAGTCCAGCTCAGCAGACATTTCCTAAATGCCTGGTACACGCCGGGCACAGGGAAGGGGTTGGCCCGCCTCTGCTTGGCCCAGAGGGCAGGACCAGGACGAGGGCTGGATGATGGGCCGGCAGATTGCAGCTCAGCCTAGTGAACGATGTCCTCAGTAGCCGAGGGTCTCCCCCCAGAGCCTGCTATTCTGTGATCCTGGAGTGCCACAATTCCAAGGTCTACTAAACATCTCGAGGGCAGCCAAGGGCCCATGTTCAAATCCTGCCTTGGACACTGTAGTTGCATGAGCTTGCCCAAGTTCCCTTTCAGGGCCTCAGTTTCCACCTCTGTAAAATGAGGTAGTTGCAGTTCAGGGGGGCTTAGCCCTGAGCATGGTGGGTGGACAGCCTGGCCCGGCCCCCCCTCACACTCTCCTTCCTCTCCCCAGATGTGGTTTTCTTCATCTACCTTTATCAGCGCTGGATATACAGAGTGGATCCCACAAGGGTGAACGAGTTTGGAATGAGTGGGGAGGCGCAGACAGCCTTGGCGGCCCTGACACCGCCCCCCGCCCCCAGCGGGGATGGCCCCCTCCCTGGACAAGACCAGGGGCCCACCCCCAAACAGGCCGAGGACAAGAAAAAGGATTAATCTCTTCCCCCTGGTTTCCCTGGCCACGGCACTCTTCCCACCCCCACCCCAGCTCACTGTGACCCCGAGGCAGGGAGCACCTCCCCATCCCCCCTGCCCTGGACAGACGGGAGGGAGGGGCTCAGGGGACCGCTCCCCTGTTGTGATGTGGGGGGAGAAGGAAGAGGAGGGGCGGGAAGGGTGCTGTTGGGAGTGTGGGGAGCAGGGGGCGGCCCCTGCCTGTCTGTCCCTATGTCAGTTCCAGCGCCATCTGTAATCATTGTGAAGCCATCGCATCATGGCGGGGAGGTAGGGTGGGGGGCCAGGCCCCCGAGAGCTCTCCCTCCAGAACCCCAGATCCATCTCTCATCCCTTCCTGTGCCCCTCCTGCCCCCAACACAGACTCTGGATTTAATAAATTCATATGGGTGTTTAACTTATACCGGGGCACCTCCTCCTTCACCCTGCCCAGCCCCAGGGCAGCTGCAGCCATTGCCCCCTTGGCTCTGAGGGGAGGCTGCTCTCCTGGGCCTTGAAGGCATTGTGGGGAGCCTTGGGGAGAGGAGAGCAGATGGCCTCCCTTTCTCCCCCCACGCTGTGAGCTGGCACACACTCCCAACTGTCCGTCCCCAGGGCTGACCACCAAGGAAGGACGGGGCCCGGCCCTCCCTGCACATGGGCCCCAGAGCTTGGCTCTACCCCCCGCACCTTGAGTGGGGGCTGGGGGAGAATGGTGCCCTCTCCTGGCACATTCCCGTCTGGGGCAGGGCATGGCTGAGCTGCTGTGCATGGGAGGGTGGCCACAGCAAGTGCCTGTGGGGGGGGAGCAGGAGGGAGAACCCCAGGTGCGGGTGCACTGAATGAGGACTTTCCTCTCCCTGGAGGGAAGGGCTTCAGCAGCGAGAGCGCCATTCCTGCCTGCTGTAACAGGGGGCCCAGAGGCAGCCTGGGAAAGGTGGCTCCAAAGAGCTGCGTTTGAGGCCATCCCCTGATGTCCAGTGTGGGGCCCCACCCAGGCATCGAGTGACCTGCAGGCCTGGCCCCTCCTGACTGAGGGGGCTCGGGACAGACCTTGGCCCGCCAGCAGCCTCTTCCCCAGCTACCTGGGCATTGGGCCTCTAGGGGGGTCAGGCTGCTCAAGGCCCCGCCCAGGGGGCCCGACTGCTAAGCCCAGCCTCCGGGCAGTGGCTTTGTAGCCTCGGGCAAGTGGAGGATTGCTGGGTTGGTATCAATCCCAGGCGCCCATCCTCCCTCACTCCCTGTTTGCGGGGCAGAGAAGGGAGTCCTGGGGGCGTCTGGCAGAGAGTAAAGGGGGACAGCTGGATGGGCTGCCCCCCCCCCCCAGAAGGCCTGTCCCGGGTCAGCGTGCCCTTTGACCCTTCTGTCAGACCTCTTCCCGGATTGTGCTTCACAAAATGTCCGGGGCTCCCCCTTGTCCTCCTTTTCGGAGCCCTTGCCTGCCCCTCCACCTTTTGCGGCTCCCGCCGAGCCCAGCCATTCCCCCAGTTCCCTTTCCTCCTTCTGGAGGTTTCCATCTCAGCAGCCATGGGCCCTGGGTTCAAGTCCCACTCAGTAAAATGGGCCCGGTTTCTCAGCGCCAGGGTACCCTGGGCTTGGTCCCGCCCTCTCTTCCCGGCCGGCCCCGGCGGCCTGGGGTCACGTGGCGCGCGGGGGTTTCCCTGCTCCACCCGCCGTGACGTAACGAGCCGGGCCGGGCCAATGGGGGCGGCGGGCTCCGCAGCGCCGGGGAATTCCGCGACCCCGCCCCCGGCCCCTCGCTGCCTCCCCCGCCCCCCGCGGCCCGGCCCGGCCCGGCTCCGGCACTGCCTCGGCTCTGCTGCGGCCCCGCGGGGATCCCGCTTGGCTCAGAGCCCTCCGCGACCCCAGTCCCGGGGCCCCGGGCCCCTGCCATGCGGAGGAGCGGCCGCCCGGCCCGCCCGGCCCACGGCACCCCTACCACGGCCGCTGCCTCCGTGCTGACCGCC
>NC_058132.1:23352765-23374358 GCF_016433145.1 Gracilinanus agilis
CTCCCGCTGCCACTGAGGGCCGGAGATCGGGAGGGCCAGTGGCGGGGGTGGGAGGCACAGAGGGCAGGAGCGGGGAAGAGGGGGAGCACAGGGCAAGGGGGGGAGGTGCAGAAGTGGGAGGGGGACGCCCGCAGAGGGCAAGGCTGGCGGCCCCAGGGAAGCCGAGATGGGGCAGAGGCAGGGAACAAGACTGGCACAAGAGAGCAGAAAGGAGAAGGAGCAGGGGAGGGGAGGGGGAGATCCTCAGCTGGGCAGAGGTGGGGCAGATGAAGGACTGAGGGAAATGGGAGCCTCCAGCTGGGGCAGAGCTGGCTAGGAAAAGAGACCCCCCACCACCACTCCAAGAAGACAGCTGTGAGGAGGGGGCCTCCCAGAGAGAGCAAAAAGAGGAGGCAGAAGTAGGGGAGCCCCTGCCCCCAGGCCGGAGGGGGGGAGGGTCTGGGTAGTGGGAGTCTCCATGTCCTCCTCAGATGGAATGGGGGCAGGGAGAAGAAAGAAGGGGGGAGAGGGATGGCCAGAGGGCAGAGAAGGAAAAGAAAAGAGACAGGAGAGCTAGGAAAAGGGGATGACAGAGGAGACAAGGGCTGCTCGCCCCACCAGTGCAGCAGACAGAGATCAAGGAGAGGGATACTGAGGCAATGAGGGAGACCAGAACCCCTGCCCCAAATAGGAGGGAAGGAGCAGCTACTTCCCGGGAGAAAGAGACAGGCACAGGGAATGGAGGAGAGGAGGGCCAGGGGCCATGCCCTGCTCTGCCAGAGTCTGAAATTCTGCTCCTCCCTAGGACCCACTGACATCCCAGCCTTGGCTCTGCCCACTTCTCGGACCACAGGTGGGTAAAAGTGGGCCCTCATCCTGGTGGCTGGCACATAGTAGGTGCTCAGTAAAGAATTCCTGGACCTTGGACCTCAGGCTCCTCTTCATTCCCTCATCTCTCCCTTCCCTCCTCGCTTGGAGTCAGCCTCTGGCACTGGGCTTGGAGCTAGACAGGCCTTTAGAGGCCAATTCACCCAATTCCTTCATTTTAACAGAGGGAGTAAATGGGAGGCCCAGGAGGTCACACAAGTAGTCAGAGGCAGACATGGGATTCGAATTCCGACCCTCCCACTTGCTCCCTCTTAGCTCTGCTGTTCTGTGCTCTGTCTGGGCTTTGATCTTCTAAGGTCTCTCCTGGCGCTGACATTTCATGTTCTAAGTTCCCTCCCAGCCCTGACCTTTGGTGGTTTCATTTTTTGTCGCACCGCCACTGCTCGGTGAATTTACCTTCTCATTCTTTCTGATTGGAAGGGAAGCACAGTTCCCTGGCCTCAAGCTGGGTGGGGGAGGAGAAAGGTCACCCAAAGAACCAGGAAGTACAGCGGCCCTGGGCAGGTACCTGGATGTAGCCCCTTGGACCGGCCTGGGCTGGGATTCCTCTGCCCTGCTCTAAGGCCCCTCTGTGGGATGGAGAACCCAAAGCCTTCTGGGTGGCCTCCAGCTCGCCCCCTCTAGGGCAAAAGATCGTCTCAGTTTCCCCATCTGTAAATTGAGGGGCCTGGGGTTTATGGAGTCCAAACTCCATTCCACCTCCGAGCATTCTCTATTTGTCTGGATGCCTGTGCCTCCCCGGGCTGGGGAAGAGAGGCTGGCACCGAAGGGCCTCAAACGGCAGGACGAGAGCACAACTTTCTCCCTCCAGTCTGCTTTCCGCTTCTACCTTCCTGTCTCATCCCCTCACATGGGCCAGGAGCCGTGGGGTGCCATGGGGCTTCCTAGACCAGGGCAGGAGCACTGTCCAAGGTCGGGTGTGGCCCTGACAGGCAGAGATACCCAGGAAAGGAAAAAGGCAAGAGGAAGGCCGAGGGAACAGGCAGCACGGTCAGGGCTAGGAGGAGGAGAGGGGACGTCACGACTCGAGGGGCTGGAAAGCGCCTGCCAGCTCTTAGACTCACTCAGACAGGACCTTGCCAGCTGGGGACGGAGAAAATGGAATTTGAGGCCTGATCATGGCTTCCCCGAGTGAGGACGATGAACTGAGAGGCATGAGGCCAGGCTGTTTAGATGAGAGCTTAGGCCTCGGACGAGGGGATTGGATGAGCTGATCTCTGAAGAAGCCTGGGGACCTCGACTACTTAATGAGGCCCTTTGCCTCCCTGGGCTTCTCTGCCAAGCCAGGTGGCAGTAGAAAGAACATTCTCTGTGGAGGCTGAGGACCTGAGTTCAAATCCTACCCCTGATCGCTTTCTACCTGTGTGACCTTGGGTAGTTATTTTATTACTATGGGCCTCGGTTTCTTCATCTGTCAAATGGACTAGATAGCTGCAGAGATCTCTTTTTGCTCCAGATGATTCTAAGAAAATTAGGCCTTAGGGCTGGAAGATCCCGAAGGGGTGAATGGGGAGGGGGACATGGGAGGTTCTGGGCCTGAAGGTGATGGGACTCAACTAGGGAGGAGAGAAGGGAGGTCCAATAAGGACCAGGGCCGTATGGGAGAGGAAGCTTGGCCCCTAAAGGCAAGAGAGAGCCTGCCTCTGCCCTATACCAGCTGTAGGACCAGGAGCCAGTCTCGAAGGACCTCGGAGAAGCTCCCAGGGGATGACCCACAGGAGGCACTCCATGCCAGTTATTGATCTATGAGTGAATGAACGAGTGAATCCTTTAATCTGTGGCATCCCGGCCATCGCTAAGGGTTCTGTGGTCCACCTTGCGGGGTGGGAGGCTGGCTGGTGGTTGCTGGTCATCCTGGGTTTCTGATCTCTCTCTCCTCTCTCTTCCCCCTACAGACGAGCTGGGTAAGTGTGTGTGTTTGCGGGGGGGGGGGGGGGCGGGGGGAGGCCCAGGGCAGGATTGGTGGGAACCTTTGGGAGGAGCAGGCACAGGAAAGGTGGGGCGCTTGGGCTTGGGGAGAGGGCGGATCTGGGGAGGAGATATCAAGGCGGATCTGGGGAGAAGGGGGCTGGGGCTTTCACGGGGAGGACTGACTTTCCACTGTTCTGGGACCTCAGACATCATTGATGAATACATTAAAGAGAATGGCTTCCGTCTGGAACGGGCCCCGTCTGGGGAGGGAGGCCTCCGGCTGGTCCCTCGGGGCCCGGCCTCCCTGAGCACCGTGACTCTGGGGTGCCCGCCTCCCCCGCCCCCACTCCCGCCAGCCTGGCCTGGCCCTCGGCCCCACCTGGTCATCACAGAGCAGCCCAAGCAGAGGGGCATGCGCTTCCGCTATGAGTGTGAAGGCCGCTCCGCTGGGAGCATCCTTGGGGAGAAAAGCACAGAGGCCAGCAAGACCCTGCCAGCCATCGAGGTGGGTGCCGGGGGAGATGGGGGAGGGGGCTGGTGCACCCAGTGGGCGGCAGAGCCCTTCACGTCACACCCTGCCCCACAGCTCCGGGACTTCGGGGGCATCCGGGAAGTGGAAGTCACGGCCTGCCTGGTGTGGAAGGACTGGCCCCACCGAGTTCACCCCCACGGCCTCGTGGGCAAGGACTGTTCCGACGGCATCTGCCGCGTCCGGCTGCGGCCTCACATCAGCCCCCGGCACAGGTACGAGGTGTGGCCTCCTAGGGGAAGTGGCCTTAGACATCCAACCTCCCCCATTTCTAAGGACCAGACTAAGTGACTTGTCCAGCTACTAAGCGACTGAGGTGGGATCCCATCTTCTCCCCTCCCTGAGGGAGGCGACCATCCTTCCCACAGTCACCTCTGCTGCTCCACAGTTGTCCTGGGAGATTCTCCTGCCTTGTCCTCTGGGCTTCTTTCAACCCACTCTAGGCCCTTTTTGCCCTGGTCCTGGCTTCGACACGCAGAAATGATTACTTTGATTAACATTGGCATTATTTATTCAATATTAAAATCAGCTTTCCCAGAATTCCCAGAAGGGATGTGTCCATGGACTCCTCTTGGACTGTGGCTTCCACAGCCTGGCCTGGTCAGCCCTCCTGCGTAGGTGTTCTCTCCCCCATTAGAACAGAAGCTTCTTCATTATGCCCAGCACTAGCCTGGCACAGAGGGAGCACATAATGTGTCTCTTCATTCATTCATTCATTCATTCATTCATTCATTCATTCATTCACTCACTCACTCACTCACTCACTCACTCACGCCAACATCCAGGTCATCCATTCATTCAGCTTTAGAATCATCAAGCCATTGGCTTTTAGAACTTCACACCGCAGGCCCTGCAAGTCTCTGATGGGCCAGGGTCCGAGGCTGCTTCTCAGCCAAGGGTGCGAGATTTGGGACCTCACATTTCTGAGGTAGAAGACTTCTTCAAGGTCTGCCCCCTCCCCGATTCCTATTCCACCCAGAGAGGGGAAGGAACCAGCTCCCAGACCCCGTCAGTGGCCAGGCCTCGAATTCTCGAATTCAGGGATGCTTTCTCCATACGAGGCCCTGAGGAATCTTGGTTTGAAACCCCGCAGGGTCTGTGGTCCTGAGCTACTGGGACCTGCTGCAGGCCCTGGCGCTTGGCCTCTGATAGCCCAAGAGTAGAGAGAAGGTACCTTCCAGTGGGAAGAGATGAGGGAGTCACAGGCCCCTTCCCTAGGAGACGCGGAGGGACGGAGCGGGAGGGACGAGATGGGAAAGAGGAAAATGACTTCTTTCTTTGTCTATTCTGTAACTGCCTCCCCTCCCCTAAAAAAATGGAGCTTCAACAATTTGGGGATTCAGTGTGTCCGCAAGCGGGAGATTGAAGCTGCCATTGAAAGGAAGATTCAGCTTGGAATCGACCCCTACAATGGTGAGGGGGCCCTCCCTTTCCCCGTCATGACCCCCGCCCAGCTCCTCCAGTTGGCTTTTCTTCTTCCCTCCCTCTCATCACAGGCTCCCCTGCCAGGGAAGTGGGGATGGGGCACCCAGATCTCCCCCTCATGGCTTTCTTTCCTTGGCTCCCTATTCCCCAGCTGGCTCCCTTAAGAACCATCAGGAAGTGGACATGAATGTTGTGAGAATCTGCTTCCTGGCCTCCTACCGAGACCCCCAGGGCCAGGTCCGGAGGCTGGACCCTGTGCTCTCAGAGCCCGTGTACGACAAAAGTGAGTGAGGGGGTTGTGTGGAAGAGCTGGATCCTGGAGGGCTGAGGGCGGGGCTGGGAGAGGCTGAGGGGAGGGGCCTAGAATAGGGAGTAGCAGAGGGGAGAGGCCTAGAACAGGGAATATCAGAGGGGAGGGACCTAGAACAGGCAATATCAATGGGGAGGGGCCTAGAACAGGGAATATCAGAGGGGAGGGACCTAGAACAGGCAATATCAATGGGGAGGGGCCTAGAACAGGGAATATCAATGGGGAGGGCCCTAGAACAGGAAGTAGCAGAGAGGAGGGGCCTAGAACAGGGAATATCAGAGGGGAGGGGCCTAGAACAGGGAGAGGCTGAGAGGGGGGGCCTAGAACAGGGAGTAGCAGAGGGGAGGGACCTAGAACAGGCAATATCAATGGGGAGGAGCCTAGAACAGGCAGTAGCAGAGAGGAGGGGCCTAGAACAGGGAATATCAGAGGGGAGGGACCTAGAACAGGGTGTAGCAGAGGGGAGGGGCCTAGAACAGGGAATAGCAGAGGGGAGGGGCCTAGAACAGGGAGTAGCAGAGGGGAGGGGCCTAGAACAGGGAGTAGCAGAGGGGAGGGGTCTAGCACCGAGAGGGAAAGGGCTTCTAGGATTTGGAATGTCAGGGCTGGGAGGAATCTCCAGGATTCTGATTTTCTAGAGGAGGGATTAGCAGGTCCCCAGAGATGAAATGTCTCTCCCAATATGACACCTAGTTCTGAGGCCTCGAGGCAGCCCAGTAGACAGACAGCACTGTGCCTGAAGTCAGGCAGACTCAGATTCAAATCTAACCTCAGGCACTTACTACCCATGAGACCCAGGGCAAGTTGCTAAACCCCCGCCTCAGTTTCCTCAAGTGTAAAATGGGGAGGTAATAGCATCTATCTCTCAGTTGTTTCGAGGCTCAGATGAGATTATCAGAAAACACTTAGCACGGAGCCTGACACATAGTAGGTGCTATAATGTCTTATTAACTCCCCATCCTCGATTCAGTGGCAGGATTTTAACCAAGTTTTCGCCAAGCCCATGGCTTTTTTTTGTGCCTCAGTTTCCTGCCTTCCTCTGGGTCCTGCCTTCAGTCTCTTCGATTCTGGCTCCCTTACCCAGACCATTGTATTCCCCTGCCCATACCCCTCACTCAGACCTCTAGGATCCCCTTCTTAGGGACTTTCCCTGACAGAGCCCTGGGGGCCCCTGGGATGTATTCCATCCTCCCAGCCCTTCTGCCTCTCCCCCTTTCAACTGCCTTAGACCCCTGTCTCTGGGACCAACAGGGTCTCTCCTTGCCATCTCAGGCAAGCCCATGCCTGGAATCCGAGCTCTGAGCTCCCTGCCCTTCTCCAGGACACCCTTCAGGCCCTCTTTTATGGCCCTTGTCCCTCTTAGCAGCTTCCTCTCTCTCCAAGCTCTGCTCTCCCTTCAGAGATGTTGCCTGGGTTCCCAGAATCCTCTGTTTCTCCCTAATCCAACCTCTTCTTGCCTCTCCCTGTGCTTGGCTCCCTGAGCCTTCCTGGTGTCCTGACCATGCTTGTTCCACTAGGGCAGGGGGGTCGGCAACGTAGGGCTCTTTCTGCAGGAGCCATAAAGTCCATTTTTTTCAGGCGCTGTTACAGGAGCGGCACTGTGAGCACTGTACGGCTCTCACAAAATTACATTTTAAAAAATGTGGCGTTTATGGCTCTCACGGCCAAAAAGGTTGCCGACCCCTGCAGTAGAGTATCTCATATTTGCTGTACAGAGTGCTGCTTAGTGGGTGTGAAGGGAATTGAAAGGCAGCTAAGTGATACGGTGGATAGTACACGTGTGACCCTGGACAAGTCACTGAACCTCTGCCTCAGTTTCCTTCCCTGTAAAATGGAGAGAATTATAGCCACTTCCTCCCAGGGTTGTTGTGAGGCTCAAATGAGATCATATATGGAAAGGGTTTTGTTAACCTAAAGGTGATCTGTAAGTGCTAGCTATGCTTATTAATGAAATGGAATTGGGAGTGGGAGCCTCAGGGCCCTGGAGGGATTCAGCCCCTCAGAGGACAGGGCCTGCTTCTTCCTCCTTTTTCTTGGACCGAGGCTTAGATATTGAATTCATGGGCTGCCTCTCCCCTTTGTGCATCCCTCCAGAGTCCACAAATACATCAGAACTAAGGATTTGCCGAATCAACAAGGAGAGCGGCCCCTGTACCGGAGGAGAGGAATTGTATCTGCTCTGTGACAAGGTGCAGAAAGGTGAGGGAGGGGCGTCGCCAGGATGGGAAGGGTGAGCAGAGAGGTAGGACCAAGAGGTCAGAACCTGGGCCTAAATGAGACCCAGAGATGGCCAGAGAAAGGCATGGTTGGAAGGAACCTTGGCATTAAGAGTGTTGGGCTCTCAAAAATTCTAGAATTGAAGGAGACTTGAGACTCACAGAATTCTCGAGTGGGAAGGTCTCTTAGACCCACAGAATGCTAGGTTAGAAAGGACTTTAGACTCATAACATTCTAGAGTGGGAAGGGCTCTTAGATTCACAGAATTCTAGATTGGAAAGGACTTTAGATGCATAGAATTCTAGAGTGGGAAGGGCTCTTAGACCCACAGAATTCTAGGTTAGAAAGGACTTTAGACTTGTAACATTCTAGAGTGGGAATGGGTCTTAGATTCACAGAATTCTAGATTGGAAAGGACTTTAGATGCATAAAATTCTAGAATTCACAGAACTCTAGATTGGAAAGGTCTTTAGGCTCATAGAATTCTAGAGTGGGAAGGAATTTTAATTAAAGTCAAGGAATTCTAGGGTTGGAAGAGACCTTAGAATCCTAGAATTCTAGAGCGAGAAAGGCCTCAGAATTCTAATTGTGAGGGGCTTTGTACTCAGCCTTTTAGAACTGGGAGATGCCTTATAATCATGGAATTCTAGGAAATAAGTTTCATATGATAATATATGAACAACCCAGATTGAATTGCTTGTCAGCTCCTGGAGCAGAGAGGGATGAAGGGAGGGAGACAACATGAATCATATAACTTTGGAGAACTTATGTAGAAATTTGTTATTAAAATAAAGATTAGAATCATGGAATTCTAGAGCAGGAATTCACAGAATTCCGAAGTTAAGGAACTTTAGACGCATAGATTTCTAGAGTGTTAAAAGACATCAGATTGGGGGCAACTGGGTAGCTCAGTGGATTGAGAGCCAGGCCTAGAGACAGGAGGTCCTGGGTTCAAATCCAGCCTCAGACACTTCCCAGCTGTGTGACCCTGGGCAAGTCACTTGACCCCCATTGCCTACCCTTACCACTCTTCCACCTATAAGTCAATACACAGAAGTTAAGGGTTAAAAAAAAAAAGATATCAGATTCCCAGAATTCTAGAGTAACAAGGGACCTTAGGCGGAGAGAAGCATAGAATTGGGGGAACTTTTGGCTCACAGAATTCTAGAGTTGCAAGGGGCCCTAGAATCTTGGAATTCTAAAGCAGGAAGGGACTTTAGTGTCATGGGATATGAGAGCTGGAGAAGTCCCTAGACTCACGGAGGTTGAGAGTAGAAAGGGCCCTTGGAATCATAGAATTCCAGAATTTGAAAACACCTTGGAACAGACTCACAGAATTCTAGAGTGGAAAGGAACATCTGGATCATCGGGGCCAGCATCACTTCTTGAGTCGGGGGGACCGAGGCTAAGCAAGGCGCAAGGAAATTGTCGAAAGTCACGTCCGTGGGTTAGAGCCAGAGCCAGAGAAGAGACCAGAATAACAGGACAGATTGGGAGTTGTGTGTGTGTGTGTTTGGGGGGGGGAGTCCGGAGGCAATGAACTCGGGTGGAGGGAGGCCCACCTAGCTGGAGGCATGGGGGAAGAGGAGGGCCAGCCCTGCCCTGCCCTTCCTCTCCATCACTTTCCCTCCCTCCCTCCCCCCCAGAGGACATCTCTGTGGTGTTCAGCACCGACTCCTGGGAAGGCCGGGCCGACTTCTCCCAGGCTGACGTGCACCGGCAGATTGCCATAGTGTTCAAGACTCCGCCCTACGAGGACTTGTCCATCCCCGAGCCAGTCACCGTCAACGTGTTCTTACAGCGACTTACAGATGGCGTGTGCAGCGAGCCCTTGCCCTTCACATATCTGCCTCTTGACCACGGTAATTCCCTCCCTGTCTGTCCTCAGCCTCTGCCCAGAGGGCTCTCCCTGCTAGCTCCTCCCAGGCCTCTCTCCCTGCCTCCCCCCTTCTTCCCTCAGCCCCCATCTCCAAGGCCAGCTGGGGACTGTAGAATCTCAGAGGTTCCCTACATCCCCCTCGACTGCTCCAACACACACACACAGTAGAAATCTCCTCTAGCAAATCCCCCCAAAGTGCTTGTCAAGCCTCTACTTGGGACCTTTCGGTGATGGGGAGCTCACTCCCTCATAAGGCAGCCCATTGCACCATGAGAAAGTTCTGATGGTTTGGGGGCTCGTTTCTACTCAGTGGACACTTACTTCAGACTCACTTGTGTCCAGGGCACAGGGCTTGGCCTTGGGTGTCTGTGAGGTCTAGTCTTTTTTTTTTTTTTTTTAAACCCTGATCTTCTTTCTTGGAATCAATAATGAGAATCAGTTCCAAGGCTGGAGAGAGGGAAGGGCTAGGCATTGGGGGTGAAGTGACTTGCCCAGGGTCACATCGCTAGAAAGTGTCTGGGGCCAGATTTGAACCCAGGACCTTCCATCATCTAGGCCTGGCATAAGTTCTAGTCTTAGGGAATTGCTTAGAACTTGGGAATGATGGGTAATCCTCCAGCCCGTGCAGCCAGGATGGGTATTTTTAACCCCTCACCTTCCATCTTAGCATCCTGGGTTCCAAGGCAGAAGAGCAGTAAGGGCTGGGCAATGGGGGTGAAATGACTTGCCCAGGGTCACACAGCTAGGAAGCATCTAGGGCTAGATTTGAATCCCAGACCTCCCTTCTCTAGACGCAACTCTTAGCTGCCCCCAGATTCGCTGAATGTTAGCATCAATAAGGAGTCCAGCTCCCACCATAGCCCCATCAAGCATTCCTCCAGCCTTTCCTTGAAGATCTCTAGGGAAAAGCAAGCCATCCGGCTTGGGGATGACTCCAAAGATCGACCAGTTTTCCCCTCCATGAGACCCAACCCTTTACCCCTCCCCCTGGGGTTCCTGGTTCTGCCCCCTGGACCAAGCAGGGCGAGACTCACCGGTCCTCCGTGCCCCGCTCCCCGGCCTTTACAGGCTAACCGGCCCTGGGCCTTCCAGGTCTCCGGCTCCCGGGTTTCGCCTTCCCCTTTGGTGCCCAGAACCCCCAGGATTCCAGGGGGACGTAGTCAGGAGAAATGACCCCAGGACCGTCCCCTCCCCGGCTCCAC
This sequence comes from Gracilinanus agilis, assembly GCF_016433145.1. Classification (NCBI taxonomy): domain Eukaryota; kingdom Metazoa; phylum Chordata; class Mammalia; order Didelphimorphia; family Didelphidae; genus Gracilinanus; species Gracilinanus agilis. The sequence continues at coordinate 23,363,106 of NC_058132.1, forward strand.
TCGTCAGCCTTCTCTTCATTAAGCTCACGAGAGGGGGCGCTCCCAGGGTGCAGCCCGCCCTGCAGGCCCTCCCTAGCCTGCTCTCTTCCTCCGCAGACAGCTACGGTGTGGACAAGAAGAGAAAGCGAGGCATGCCAGACGTCCTGGGAGAGCTGAGCAGCTCAGGTGGGAGCCCCTCCGCCACCCTGCCTCGCCCCTTCCCTCCTCCACTTTCCTGCCTCTTCTCCCCACCAAAAAAAAAGGGCAATCCTTTACCCGCTGTGAGGAGATGGCTGCTCTGGGACCCTGGGGGGAGCCAGGACGGGAAGCTCCCTCCCTCCTAAGTTAGCCCATTCTGCCTCGACGCAGTTCCCATGGCTGGGAAGTTCTGGCACTAAAAGCCCAGGGCGTGGTGCCTCTCCAAGCCTCGGTTTCCTCATCCCTAAAGAGGATCCAGACTAGGAAGGGCTCTTAGACACAATCCAGTCCAACTGCTTGATTTTCCACTTGAGGGATCTTGGAGTCCAGAGAGGGAAAGCCTGAGGTCCCCTAGCTAATAAGCGATCCGAGCTGCCACTCGAACCCAGGTCTCCTGGGGCTACTCGTACTTTTGCTGCCTACCTCCGGGGTGATTGGGAGGAGAGCCTGCTGAGCCTTAAAGGGCTAGAGAGCTGGAAGCTGGTGCTTAGCAGCAAGGCCTCCGAGCCTGAGGTTCTCTGCTGGGTGGGTTTAATTAATAGTAATAAATAACACTTACTAATAATGATTTCTGATTGCCGTGGGTTTATTGATCAAGGCTTGCTTCAACAATTCTTTTTTTTTAAACCCTTCACTTCTATGTATTGGCTCCTAGGTGGAAGAGTGGTAAGGGTAGGCAATGGGGGTCAAGTGACTTGCCCAGGGTCACACAGCTGGGAAGTGTCTGAGGGCAGATTTGAACCCAGGACCTCCCGTCTCTAGGCCTGACTTTCAATCCACTGAGCTATCCAGCTGCCCCTTCAACAATTCTTAATAGTAACAGAGAATAGTCATTAGTTAATAATCACCTTATTTGGGGGTTGCTGGGAGCACATGGGGCCTGTTATTGCCCCGCCATTACTATTTCGGTGATGATGGTGCTGATTCCTCCCACAGATCCCCACGGCATCGAGAGCAAACGTCGGAAAAAGAAGCTGGTCTATTTGGACCATTTCAGCCCCGCGTCTAGTGCCGGTAAGACTAAAGGATGGAGGGGGAGGGGAACCCAGGACAGCTGGAACCCTGGCCAGAGGGACTCCCTCCGCCCCTGCCAGTCAGGACAACCTCTCTTGGGCTCTGGGTACACTCTTCACATCTCACCTGTCTGAGACTTATTGGTTCCATTCGACAGAGGAGGAAACTGAGGCAAGGAGAGGGGGAAGGGAATAGCCTCCTGTTTCAGCCTGTATTCCTTTCCAGCCCAGCAACTGCCAATCTGAGACTAAATGAGATGATGACTAGCTTTAGGACTGTTGCAAAATGCAAAATAAGCCCACCGACGCCAATAATGTTTCCAAGTAGGAGGCAGGGATATCAAGGGAGCAAGCATTTATTAAATGCCTACTGCGTACAGGGCATCTGCCGAGAGCAGGGTAGACAAAGAAAAAGGAAAAACACAATCCCTGCCCCTCAGGGAGTCGAATTCTAGAGGGAGGAGACGGCACATACAAACTGGGGAATATAAGACATATACAGAGTAACTAGATTACCTCAGAAGAGAACGCAACTCTAGCCAGGGATGTGCCATTTGAAGTAACTACAAAATGCAACAAATCTATCCCGGAGTCAATCTACCCACGTACGTTCAACTCCTGTGGAAGCCCATTTACAAAGTGCTGCTCAAAGAAATAAAGAGCAACTTAGATAAACAACTGGAGGGGTGTTTAGTGCGCATGGTTGGGACATGCCAACATGAAACAATGTTTCCATAAATTAATTTACAGATTTAGTGCTATAGTAATCAAACCACTAAGAGGATACTTTATGGAACAATCATAAAGAGATTAATTTAGATCAGTGGTTCACAAACTTTTCTGGCCTGCCGCCCCCTTTCCAGAAAAAATATTACTTAGCCTCCTGGAAATTAATTTTTTTAAATTTTAATAGCAATTAATAGGAAAGATAAATGCCCCTGTGGCCATCACCTCCTCGTGGATCGCTGCAGCACCCACCAGGGGGCGATGGCGCCCACTTTGGGAATCACTGGTTTAGAGGAACAAAAGAACTAGAAACAGTCAGCAAGTATTTGTCGTGGGTCTGTCACATGCTGGGTGGTGGGAATACATATATGGCAGACTCAAGAGAACCGTACATTCTAACGTGGAAGACGAAAGGACCTCTCTTGGCAAATGCAGAGGTTGAAGGAAATAAATACCATCTGTACAAAGTGTGCAGGGTGACGTGGTGGGGAGGGCACATCAGGAAGGGCTTCCTGTCAAGCTCTTTATTCCATCTCTCTCTCCCTCTTCTTTCTCAAGATTTATTAAGGATGTGTGTCTAGTTATACGTACAGACACATACTTTGGTGATTTCATCAAGGTAGGAAATTCCTAGTAGGGAAGAACCCTCTGCCCCATTGGAGGAGGAGTAACTGTGAGGAAAGGGCTGCCTGGGGACCCCTGAGATATTGAGGGACGTGCCCAGAGTCACCCAGCTAAGATGTGTCAGAGTCAGGACTTGAACTTGGGTCTTCCTGACACCAAACGCTGGACAGCGGGAGATCAAAAACAGTTCCCAAATCAGTCAGTCATGGATCGAGGTCCCATTTGGGATCCTGTGATACTGAAGCTTGTGTGACCCTAGGCAAGTCACCTATCCCGTCTCAATATCGCCAACAACCCTTCAACGCTCTAGGTTGTAGAGAGGCACGTACAGAAGATGGGAGCCAAGGCAGATGACTGAGAATGAAAACAAAGGGGTGCCATGATCCTCCCAGCAGTCCCAGGGATTCCAAAGCTCAGAGGGGGCTGAGGCTAGCTATCGAGGAAAAGGGAAGGGAAAGAGCCTTCCAATACTTTAAATAGTGCCTACTATGTGCCAGCCACTGTGCTTTTTATGAACATTACCCCCTTTGGTCCTCGGGACAACCCTGCAAGGTAGGTGCTGATGTCGTCCCCATGATACAGTCGAGGAGACTGAGGCAGGCAGAGATGAGATGTCTGGCCCAGGTCACATGGCTAGTGAATATTTAAAGCTGGATTCAAACTTAGGTCTTCCTGAATCTAGGCTCGACTCTATCCCTGCACTTGGTGTTGTCTCTACTTACCTTATTATAGTCATTATTTTCATTGTTATCCTTCTAGTTCCTCCATCTTTACCTTGTATCAGCTCAGGCAATGGCATGACCTGTTCTTGATGGAGCCAAGCTTGTTCTTTGCAGTCGCTGCTTCCTTCTCTAAATGTTCACCCATCATCCCTTTAATAGTACTCTCAGGATGTCCCCAGGATTTAAGCAGAGTCTGCAATTGTTCTTTTTTTATTTTTATTTTTTGCAGATCTGGGCTACATTTTGTTGTTCAGTCATTTCAGGCAGGTCTGACTCTTTGTGACTCCATTTGGGGTTTTCTTGGCAGAGACTGGAGTGGCTTTGCCATTTCCTTCTTTGGCTCATTTTACAGATGAGGAAAGTGAGTCAAAAAGGGTTAAATGACTTGCTTAGGGTCACATAGCTAGTAAGTGTTTGAGTCTGGATTTGAACTCAGGAAGGGGGGATTCTTTCTGACTCCAGGCCTGGTATTCTAGTAACCATTATTGTTCCATCCTTCCCAGTGCAAAGATCATTCTCCTTGGTATATATATATTGAACCCAGGACCTCCTGTCTCTAGGTCTGGCTCTCAATCCACTGAGCTACCCAGCTGCCCCCATATTTTTTTTCCTTTTTAAAAAAAACCTTACAGGAACAGCTAAGTGGTTCAGTGGATAGAGAGCCAGGCCTGAAGATGGGAGGTCCTGGTTTCAAATCCAGCTTTAGACACTTCTTAGTTGTATGATCCTGGGCAAGTCACTTAACTCCAATTGCCTAGCCCTTACTGCTCTTCTGGGTTGGACCTAACACTTAGTATTGATCCTAAGACAGTGTGTAAAGGTTTTTAAAAAAAGAATCTCAAAATATTATTGTGTGTCTTGTAGAAGTATTGCTAAAGTCCAGCTTTAGTGATGCCTCACCCCAGTAGGGAGGGGAGGTGGAGGAAAGCCTCAATTCTGTATGAAAAGAACTGAAAAGGCTTCAAGTGTAGAGCTAGTGAGGGACCACACGTGGCTGTTGTCTGAGGACTCCTCTTAGCTCCATTCCACTCGGAGAGGCTTAGTTTGATGCTGGCTACAGGGAAATTGTTTTTTTTATTTACTTCTGGCTTATGAGCTCTTATTAGCTGTATGACCTTGAGTAAGACAGCAAATCCTTCCTCCTTCTTTGGACCTCAGTTTTCTCAGCTGTAAAATGAGGGGGTTGGATTTGATGCTTTCCAACGTCCCTTCTGGTCCAAGTCTAGGACCCTGGGATTCATTAGTACGGGGAACTTCTCCTACCAACTGTGAATCAGCATTTATTCTGCAACCACTAGTCTTAGAAAGTAGCCTGGGTTTTGTTCAAGGATCAGGTAAAGTGGCTGGCCCAAGGTAATACAGTCAGTATGTGACAGGGACTCTTGACTTGGAGTTTTGTTGTTTTTTCAGTGTAAAGATTAAATTTAGTGGTTGGACTTAAATTATGTGAAATAATGTGGTCGGAATTATTATATCTCAAGTCAGAAGTCTGTTTACAAAATGGAGTGGAAACAATAAAGTAGAGAAATGTGAGAGAGGTTAGAGAAAATACTTTTACTAGTCCTCTGCCAGGAGGGCAGGTAGTGAGTAACTACGAGGCCTCCTCCAAGATGGAAGTTAGTCTCTTAGGAAACTAGGAAAGGAGTCAGCCCTTTTCACTCACCCAATGAAGTAGTCCAGGAGTCAGAACCTAAGTTGAAGCCACAATCCAAGCCGCAGTCTCCAGTGAAGTTCCCTCAAAGACTATTTCCAGGAGACATTCTCCATGAGACTCAACTTCACCAGAATGCCCAATTCCAAAGATTTCTTGGCCTTTATGGTGGCTTCCTGTTCCTGCCCCCTCTTCATGGGGGCCAATCACAGTTTCCAAATTGTCCAGCCCCACCCAGGGGCAATGTCTGTGGGATTGACTTGTCACCACTAAAGGTGTTAACTCTCCTCCTAGGATTCACACATTTCTGAGTTGTCACCCAGTTTAGCACATGGATATCAGACTTCCCCCTACTTAAGGTTAAGTAGGGGTGTCTTCCTTTTGGAGGTGCAAACTCCTCTAGTAAGAGTTTCTCTTACTTTAGGGTTAAGTATGGGTGTATAGCTTTTGTTGATTAATTCAAAAGTAGACAAAGGAGAGTTAATCCTGTCCTCACAATCTGGTGAGGTACTAAGTAGGGGTACTTAAGCTATTGTTAACCAAAGTTTTAACTTCAATTAGGCTAAGAGAATAAAGGATTCCCTTTTTACAAGTGTAAACTCAGAATAGACAAAGAGAACCAAGAATTTCCTTTCTCATCAGTCATATCCAATTCCTCAAGTCTCCTTTTGGAGTTTCTTGGCAAAGATACTGGAGTGATTTGCCATTTCTCTCCCCCAGCTTGTTTTAAAGATGGGGACTCCGAGGCAGAGAGTGTTAAGTGGCTTGCCCAGAGTCACATCCTTAGGCTGGATTCTAACTGACTCCGGGCTTGGCCCTCTACCCACCGTGTCTTGAGTTTAAGGCCAAGCTCTCTATCGGCTTTGCCACATGTAACTACCTACCTCTCAGCGGATGAATCTTTCAACCCAAGTTTTCTTTTTGTAAATGTTTTTCATTCATTCACTTCTTTCTACTTTGTGTCAGGCTGCATTGTAGCTACAAGGACAACAGGGAAACAGTAGCTGCCCTCAAGGAGCTTCTCCGTCTAAAGGGCACCCTGTGTACTCAGATACAGAGATGCCAAAGGGCTACAGAGTAAATACCGTCAAGGGACTGCGGAGGGAGGTGGCGGCATCTGGACAGGGGCCCGGCCAAGGTCTCTACCAAAGGTGGCCCACAGGATGGAACATGGGGATTGTGAGGGGGAAGGGCGGAGGGAGAAGATGGATGCCCAGGGGCAGGTCAGCAGCCTTTTTCACTAGTGGCTCTCATGCCAGGAAGGTGAAAATCTCACCTTCCGCAAGAAGCTTTTACTGGTCCTCCTCAAGGCTGGTTTCTTCCCTCTGCTGCTTTTCCCCACTTTATCCCGTCAGTACCCTGTTTGTTCTTTGTGCTCATCTAGGGCGGCCTCTGCAGATGGGGAAGGGAGCTCTCCATCTTCAGGTCTCCAGGTTTAATTAAGGGGCTCATTTCATTTGCTTCGAGGATGCTCAGTGCCCACTTCAGTTTCACAGCCTCCGTGGCAAAGCACCAGCCACCCCCCCCTCGTTGCAGTCTCACTCGGTGAGAAGCATCCCTCCACTAAGAACTGGGGATGAGAGAAAGGCGGAGAGCTGAGCGGCCTGTGAAATCCGCCTCCCATGTGGGGAGAATCGTTCTTGGCTCCCCCTTAGGGAGACCATTTACTGACCCTCCTTTCCGCCCCCAGTGCCAGGCACCAGGCTGGGCGCACGTTACTACCTTAGCATGAGGGACAGCACGTAGGGTGGGTCGCCTGGACGGGCCAGAGAGGAGGCGGGCAGCCACGCTGGGAAGGGCTTTCAATGGCGAGCACCATGTGCCGGGGGTCCTGGGAGCATTCCACGGGTCTGTGCATGCCACGGCTGCCGCCCGGCCTGGGCCTCCCTCCCAGCCTCCCTCTTCTGCGGTGCTCAGCCCCCCCCCATTCTCTCTTGTTCTCTCCCTTCCGCCAGCCTCCTTAACGACGACTCCCCCCATTCCGCCATCCCTCCATCCCTCTTTGGCTAAGGGTCGTAGCCCGCTCTGGGAGCCCGCCTGGGCACCTCTCCTCGGCCCCCAGCGCCGTCCTGCACCCTCCCCAGGAGGAGTCAGTGCTGGGAGACATTTCCCCAGAGGGTTGGGATGCGAGTGCTAATAGTAACATCCAGCATTTCTGTAGCACTTTAGGGTTTGCAAAATACAGCAAATACATCTCCTCCTCGCCACAGCTTTGGGAATCATGTGCTGTTACTGTCCCATTTTGCAGATGAGGAAACTGACCCGGACCAAGATTCAGTGACTTGGCCCGGGTCACACAGCAATACATTTTTGAGGCTAAATTTGAACTCGGGTCTCCTTGACTTCAGGCCTGGTGTACTATCCACTGCATCACCTAGCTGTCAATATTGCTACTTGGCAGTTTAGGTTGGAAGCTAATATGATCTAGGCTTCAGCAAAGATCATCCAACTTCCTCATTTTACAGATAAAGAAACTGAGGCCGAGAGAGGGGAAGGGACTTGTCCAAGGTCACAGAGGTAGTAAGTAGTAGAGGTGGAATTTGAACCCAGATTCTGGGCTCATACCACCCCTGCCCTCACATCTCCTATGCTGCTGCTTATGGATATATAATACATAAAATATCAAATCTGTAATATGGAATGTGTTATAAATCAATATGATATGAGAGCGCAATAGATGGCCCAGATCTGGGTTCATCCTTTTGAGGAACTTCTAGTGCGGAAACTCCCTCCTCCAATGCAGATGGACAATTCGCCTGTAGATCTATAAAACAGTGCCTGGGGCACTGAGAGGCCAGTGTGGCAGAATTTGAACCCAAGTCTCCTTGACTCCTAAGGCCAGCCTATAGCAATAATACTAGCCAGCACATAGATGGGACTTTTAAAACATGTGTTAATTTGACTCTCACTTCAATCCCATGAGAGAGGGACTGTCCTTAACTCCCATCTTATAGGTGAAGAAACAGAGATGACAGGACTTGCCCAAAGTCACTGGGATCCTGTCAGAGGGAGGATTCAAACACCAAGTCTGGCCCTCTCTCCCCATTGCCTAGCTCGCCCCACAGGCAGTATGAGACGTAGCGGTGATGAGATTTGCCGTCAATGTCATGATTATAATAATAACGCTGCGATTAATTTATGGGACTAGAAACATGATATCGTGTCCTTCGATTGCTCTAATTACGTGAAATGATATAACTACCAGCTCCACGGAATACTGGTCCAGTCGCCTGGACCCTCCTCTGGCTTACGCAGTCCGTGTTCTTCTTCATTCTGTCCTGGACATCCTGGTGAGCCACAAGCACAGTCTGCTCCTCTGTCGCAGTCACTTCTCGAGACCCTCCCAGGAATCAGGGCGACCATCAGCCGTCGTCACTGCACGGGATGTGCCGTGACGGATGACCCATGCCAGGATCACGGCGCGCGTCCCGGCACCTGCTGCCGCAGCTCTGTCCTGGCCGAAGCGGTCCTCGTCCCTTCATCCCTCCCTAACGCCGATAACTTGCTCTTCCGGTCTGTCTGCCCCTGAGAGAATTCCCCATCTGCGGGATGCGTTCACGGCGGTCAGGGTGGAATCATGGTGCGATCATTCTCCTCTCTGGTCGGCGGCTCCAACGTCCAGTCCGTGGACAATGCCCGACTGCAGCCATCCCTTCTCTTCCTTAGTTATTTAATCTCTTGGACCTTCTGCCTTAGCGTCCATACTGTCTGTTGGTTCCAAGGCAATGGGGGTGAAGTGACTCGCCCAGGGTCACACAGCCGCTTGCTTCTTTTAGGATGTTCCCTTTCAAAAACAACTTTTCAAAACAAAGAGACTATTAATGGGAGTCTAGTAGATGGATTTCCCTAGGAGTCAGCTGGGCAAGCATTGAGAGCCTGCCCTGTGCAGGGGGGGGTGGGGGGGGGTTCAGGGAAGTCAGAAGGCGGTCCTGGCCTCAGGGAGCTTAGCATCACACTGGCCTAGGTTTGGAGAAGGAGGCAGCCTGCTTTGGGAGAGGGAATTTCCAGGCTAAAAGGAGCAAATCGGAGATCTTGGCTTAACAGAAGGAGCTGAGGCTTTCCCAAGGCCCTTCTTTGCTTCTGTGCTGCCTTTCCGTGAGCTGCTTGTAGCCCCCTGCCATGACCATTTCATTCCCAGATTGGGGCTGATTCTGGGCCCATTCCCAGGGAGAGGCGGCTCTGCCCGGGTAGGAAAGCTCCTTCATTTAGGGGCTTGGCCGGCCCTGGCAGGCGCCCTCAGCTAACTCTCCTTTCTCTCCGCTGTCTCCCCGGCAGCTCTCCCTTTCCTCCCACCAGCTTCCCTGATGACTGAGCCGGATTTCTTGCCATCTGTGAACCTGCCCAGTCTGGAGCCCCCTGGTGGCACTGATCTGCTGGACGACTACGGCTTACCCTACGAGCAATCTTCTTCACACTTCTTCACCACCATGTTGGACCTGATCTCGGGGCCTGGTGTCGGGAGTGGGGCAGATGGGGGGACCCCGGCAGAACCCCACAGCCCAGAACTGCTAACCCTGGACTCCTACCCGGCCTCAGGCTATGCGGGAGAGGGCACCGCGAGCTTGGTGGGCAGCAATATGTTTCCCAACCAGTACCGGGAGGGGGCTTTTGGGGGGGGCGGCCTCCTCCCCCCGGGGCCTGAGGCCACATAGCTGCTGGGCTGGGCGGATGATGGTGCCCAGGAGGAGCTCCCAGCCCTCCCCAGGGGATGATGGCTCCTCCTCTCCTCCCAGACTCTGCAGATGGAAGGGCTCTCATGCCTCACATTCATTGGTGGAGGCCTCGGAGGAGTCCAAAACCCTGGATAGGAGGCTGTCCTAAAGTGGAGCTTATGCCCAGCAACGGGCCTAGATGACTATTTCCAGCTCCCACCTGGACCGAACCAGGGCTCCCCACCTCTTCTAAGTTACTCTGTGCTGGAGAAGCTGCCAGAAACAGACATTTCATCTCCACAAGGTCCAACCTGTCCAGGGATCTGATTGGGTGGGATTCTAAGATAGCACTGCCTACCAAGTCCCTTCCTGTTGGCCTAGAGCAACAGCCCATCTTGCCCTTAGCACAAGACAGTGAGCCACCCTGCCCCATCTTAGCCAGGAGTCTGGAAAATAACGGGATTAGCCTGGAAGAGCTTCCCCTCTTGAATCCAGGATGATCACTCTTCCCAGAATAGGCAAACTCCCATTGCCCTGACAATTCAGCTCAACACTTTTTAAGTGCCTGCTCTGTGTCTTCTAGTAAGAAAACCTGCCTTCCTCCCCCCCCCTCCCCACCTAGGCCACCCAGCCCCATCCCTATCCCCTGAGGGCAACCCAAGCCCATCCATCATGTCTAAGGAAATGGCTGCTTCAGCTGCCAAGCCTTCTTTCCTGGGCTCTTCCTGATGGGCCAAAGACTCCAGGTACCCCTTCCCACTCACATAGCCCTGGAGAAGGATGGGAAGCTGGAGAGGGAATAGAACTGGGCTGGACTCTCAGAACGGGTCTAAACCCTTTGCCTTCCTTTCTCTTCCCAATAAAGATGTGTGAATTTGTTTCTGGGCCCTTGGGTTCTCTCTGGGAGGGCAGGCTGTAGGTCCTGTAGAATATGGGTAGTAGCTAATCTTTTATATAGTTCATATAGTTATAGTTATAACTTTTCTTCCTCCTTCCTTCCCTCCCTCTTTTCCTTCCCTCTTCCTTCTTCCCTCCTTTCCTCTTTTTCTTCCTCCTTCCTTCCCTCTTTCCCCCCTCTCTTTCTTCTACCCTCCCTCCTTTGCTCCCTCTCTTCCTTCTTCCCTCCTTTCCTCTTTTTCTTCCTCCTTCCTTCCCTCTTTCCCCCCTCTCTTTCTTCTACCCTCCTTCCCTCCCTTTTTTCTCCCTCTTTTTCTTCCTCCTTCCTTCCCTCTTTCCCCCCTCTCTTTCTTCTACCCTCCTTCCCTCCCTTTTTTCTCCCTCTTTTTCTTCCTCCTTCCTTCCCTCTTTCCCCCCTCTCTTTCTTCTACCCTCCTTCCCTCCCTTTTTTCTCCCTCTTTTTCTTCCTCCTTCCTTCCCTCTTTCCCCCCTCTCTTTCTTCTACCCTCCTTCCCTCCCTTTTTTCTCCCTCTTTTTCTTCCTCCTTCCTTCCCTCTTTCCCCCCTCTCTTTCTTCTACCCTCCTTCCCTCCCTTTTTTCTCCCTCTTTTTCTTCCTCCTTCCTTCCCTCTTTCCCCCCTCTCTTTCTTCTACCCTCCTTCCCTCCCTTTTTTCTCCCTCTTTTTCTTCCTCCTTCCTTCCCTCTTTCCCCCCTCTCTTTCTTCTACCCTCCTTCCCTCCCTTTTTTCTCCCTCTTTTTCTTCCTCCTTCCTTCCCTCTTTCCCCCCTCTC
>NC_058132.1:23383639-23416098 GCF_016433145.1 Gracilinanus agilis
CGCCGCGCCCTTGCGGGCTTCTCCCCCACTCTCCTGAGCAGGGGGCGGCTTGTGTCCCCGCCTCCAGCGAGGGCGCCCCCGACTCTGAGGCCACCCCTCCCCCACCAGCGCCAGGCCCCCGCGGCTCTCCTGCCTTTTGGCAGCGTCCCCCTCCCACCGTGCCCCCCCCCCCCACCGCTCTGTGTCTGGGTCCATTACCTACGTCCAGCTCTCCCCCTTCTCCCCTCGTCACATGCGCCCCCTCCACCTAGGCTCTCAGCGCCCCAGCTCCGGACTTCCACTGCGCCCCCGGCAGTGATCCGCTTCCCTGTTCTCCCACCCTTGACTGAGCTCCTTCCTTGCGTCCAGAACCCACCCCACGGAGCACCTCCACTAAAACCTGCTGTTTCTCCATTCTCCCCGCCCCTGTTTAGTGCTCCTATCGACCCCAGGGCCCTCCATCGCCCTCATCCTTCTCATTCCCAGATGTTCTTCCTTCCCCATTCCCAGGCCCCACGGAGCACATCCCCCAGCTAGACCCGCTGTGTCCTGGCTTCTGTCCTGCCCCCATTCTCCCTCATCCCCTTCATCATTCCAGATCTATGTGCCCCCTCTCCGGTCCAGCTCCCCTACTAAGCACAGTCTTCTCTGAGATCCACTTTGCCCCCATCCTCCCTTCCCCTGTCAATGCTCCACCTACCTCTCTTCCTATCCTCTCCATATTCCTGCCCCTTGCCAGTGCTCCCTCCCCCTAGCTCCCTATCACCATCCTCCTTGCCTGGGCAGTCCTCTCATTCTCCCCATCCTTCCCAATCTATGGCCGTGTCCCTTCTCCACTAGTTCACCCAGGAAGTGCAGCCTTCTCTGAGACCCACTGTGTCCCCATCCTCCCTGCCTCCTCCCCCTAGGTCTCTCATCTTCCTGTTCCCTATAGTGCTCCCCTTTCCCATCTTTCCCATCTCCCTAACCTTCTTGACTTGTGTCAATGAACCCCTCCTCATGTTCCCCTGTTCCTCCTCTGTGCTTCCCTCCTCACATCCAGCTCCCCACTTGTTCACCCATCCTCCAACCTCCTCAGACCCTCCTAGACCTTAGAACTCTGCTCCTCCCTGAGACACTTACCTTGTGGCTTTCTCTTCCAAAATTCTTTAACCTTTCTAGGAGACTCCTTCACTCTTCCCCATTCTTGGACTTATAAATGCTTTGCCGTAAACTGAGATCCCATCTTTCTAGAGGCACCCCCCCCCTTTTCCAGTAAAGTCTAGGCCTTCATATTCCTTCTCACTGAGCCCTGTCTTTTCTCCAGAGTTTCTAAATCTTGCTCTGAGCCCCTCACCAGGAATCCTTCCCCCCCCCACACACCTCTCCTTGGTCACATTAAGATATCCTAGACCCAAAGACTCCCTTCTATTGGGGATTCCTTAGGTCCTCATCCCTTCCCTTTTGGTCCTTAAATCCCTTTTCCCCCACTTGAAACACTCCCTTAGGCCTGCCTCCTTTAAATTGATCCCTTCTCTTCTCCAGTTCATAATTTCTCTAGTGTAGCTTACACCTTACACTCCCCTCCTAATTCCAGACTTTACTCTTGGGTCCTACTCTGCCTATCCTTGTCTGAGGCTCCAAACCAGTGGGGTCAAACTCAAATAGAAAAGAGGCCATTAATCAGACATAAGGATTCCTTTGGCAGCATATTGACTTAGTTTTAAAATGTAATGCTATCTCTGTTTTGTTATGTCTAAATTGATTTTGTTAACTATTTCTTAATGACATTTTAATCTGTGTCAAGGGCCATGGATGCTTGACAGCTCTGCTTAGACCATTTTCCTTTCTGTATCCTTTCTCCCCCATTGATTAATCTGGGTCCTCCTTTCCCCAATCCTTGCCCTTCTGTGAAGCATTTTGTGGAGGCCCTTCTTCCTCTTATCTTCCTCAGTTCCTTTCTTCTTTCATTTACCTTCCCACACCTTCTAGTGTCCTAAACCTTTTCTCATCTCTTCTTTTCTAGCATCCTGCCGTTCCCCATTATCTTCTATTGGTTCCTATGACACCAAATGCCCCCTTCCCCAAACTTCACCAACACTGTTCATCCCCACCAGGCCTCTGAGTACTCCATTCCTCTTTTTTAAAACCAGATATGTGGGCAGCTCAGTGAATTGAGAGCCAGGCCTAGAGACGGGAGGTCCAAGGTTCAAATTTGACCTCAGACACCTCCCAGCTGTGTGACCCTGGACAAGTCACTTAACCCCCATTGCCTAACCCTTACCACTCTTCTGCTTTGGAGCCAATACACAGTATTGACTCCAAGATGGAAGGTAAGGGTTTAAAAAAACAAACAAAACAAAAAAACCAGATATACCCCTCCCTATTTGTTCCCACCAAATTCTTTCCACTCCCCCATCCCTCCCCCCATCCCGCGGCCCCCCCACCCCCCATGATTGTATCTTCTCACTGACTGGGACCTCAAACAAGTGCCCTGCCCTGATTCCTTCAGCTCTTTTCTTTTTTTTTAAACCCTTCTGTCTTATAATCAATACTAAGTGTTGGTTCCAAGGCAGAAGAGTGTTAAGGGCTAGGCAATGGGAGTTAAGTGACTTGCCCAGGGTCACACAGCTAGGAAGTGTTTGAGGTCATATGTGAATCCAGGACCTCCTGTCTCTGGGTCTAGCTTTCTATCCACTGAGCCTTTAGCTGCTTTCCTTCAGCTCTCTCTTAACTCTCAACAATTCACTTCATTTTGACAGATATTTATTAAGTGCTTAACTTGTGCTGGGTACACCAAGCTAAAGAAAATCCTTTCCTTGAAGTTTATAGCCTTGCAGGAATATGAAGAAATGTACTTAAACATATTAGCATTTGGAATATGATTAAGGGGATGGGATGGAGTCACGGAAGGATCTGCAAAATTAGAGGGGGAATGAGTGATGTTTTCATGAGTGGGAGGATGGCTAGGGAAGGCTTCATGGAGGAGGTGGTTCCTGAGTTGGACTTTTTAGCAGATGGAGCTGAATGAGGGGTATAACAGCAAGTTTTCGGGAATGCAAAAGCACAGACCCAAGATGGGAGAAAGAATGTAGTTTGGGATAGCCTTAGTTTATGCTTTCAGGTTATAGAGATGGGTATTTCCAGCTGCATGCTTTTACTCTGCTGCATCTTTAGGTTTCTGAGGCATTTGTGTAGAGGGGATCATTGAAATCATGGGAGGAGATGAGATCACAAAGGAATAGCTGGATGAGGACAACCTTGGGAGGTATCCACACAGGAGGCCAGAGAAAATAGCGGGGAACCAAAGGAGCCTGAGAGGGTACCCAGAAATGGAAGAGGAGAGCCAAGGGACAAAAGCCTTGGAGAGTGCCTAAACAGGAAGGGGATCTAGAAACCATCTCTTTTGGACCATGTGGGAGCGGCACATACCTGACAAGTGGCCATCCCCAGGGTGGCCAGCCTTTTCTTGAAGAATACCCTACATAGCTCATTTCACTTCTAGGCATTAAACTTCTCTCATAGGAAGTTTTTCCTGCTATCCAAGCTTCATTGCAGCTTTTATCATTTGTTCTTATTTCTGCTGTCTGTGGTGAAGCACCACAAGTCTAGGCCTCTTCTCTGATGTATCCATTCACATTCTGGAAGACAGTTCATGCCTCCCCAAGCTTTTTCTTTTTCAAGGCAAAAAGCCCCAGCTGTTAGAAAATATGGCAGGATCTGATTGTTCTTGAGGCCCTTGATGTATAGGGGGGCATCCCTAAATCAACATGATGCCCAGAGCTGTCCCCACCCAACCTTAGATGCCAATCCTCTGAGGGGACACAGATCTGTCTACTGCCAGCTCCTAGTAAACTTGAAGTTCCCTTCCCTGCCCAGGACTTCTGCAAAGGGACTGAGACCACTCCTGCCCTGCCTTTTGTTTGGGAGATAAAAGAATTGGGCAACCTAGTTAGAGGAGCTGCTTCTTGCTTCTTAAAATTCACTCCTCAGGCTACTCTCTTGGATCAGAAGATGCCAAGTATACACCCATTGGTGGAGAGGGAGTTCCTCAAAGGGAGCTCCCTATGTTGAGGGATGAGGCTCAGGCCTCTTCAAAGAAAACAGTCATCTATTTAGATGTAGCCCATAGTTCAAATCTGTCAGGCCTTTTTCGATCCTGACTCTCTTTGGGGTATTTGTTAACCCAGCTTTGTACCATCTGCAATTGGGATCAGTGTGCTGTCTCTGCCTTCTTCCAGGCACTGCTCCCTGGGGCATTCCTATGAAGACATCCTTCCAAGTTGGCATAAAACTGGTTTGGGAGTCTTTAATTAGTTTCAAGAACTGACACCTGTCCATCTTCAAGCTGCAAGGGTAGCATGAGACTGTCAAATGCGTTGCTAAAATCTAAGCAAACTTGCATCTGGTAATAATAATAGTAATAATGATAATAATAACTACTAATATTTTATAGGGCGCTTAACACATGCCCAGCACTGTACTAAGCCCTTTATTATTAGATCCTTAAGAATGCCCTGGGAAGTTGGTGCAGTTATTATCCCTTTTTTACTGATGAGGAAGCTCAGGCAAATGGAGAGTAAGTGACTTATCCAAGGTCACCCAGTTAGTGCTGGACATGGAATTGGGTCTTCCTGACTCCAAGCCGCACCCAGGCTTACATCTGTAGCAATCTTGTGATTGACCCTTCTGGTCACTACTTCTCCTAAAGAAGTATGCTTTGGCTGGTACAACCTGTCCTTGAAAGCATGCTGTTTTACGGTCCTCTTCAGTTTTTGCACCAGCTTTTCCCAGCATCCTCTGTCCTCTGCCCCCCACCCCATTGGCAGCCTGTCTCTACGAGAAGCCTTTACCTGGGCTCTAGAACTTTGATGGGAATGGCAGTGAAGACCAGTGGCCAGAGCCTGCAGCTTCTGCTCCCTTGTTTTGGAGGTGTTGACATTTGCCCATTCCCAGGGGTGACTCAGCACTTCCATCTGCCAGGCCCTCAGAGGCCTGGGATGTCATTTCTCAGAGCCGTGGAGGGCAGCGAGCCAGCCAGCTCTAGTCCAGAGAAACTGAAGAGTTCCCAGACCCCTCTGCTGTTGTCAGGTCCAGGCCTGCCCCTCCTCACTGCCCCCTGGGCCCCAGTGGTATCCTTTTCCCAGGCCAGCCTTTGTGCATTCCCCCCCTGTCCGGAGGCTTTGGCGCCTTTTCCTCAGTGACTCCCTGATGTGTTTTTGAAAAAGGTGGTTGCAAGCTGCTCTTTGGGTCTTCCTCTTGTTCCTGCCAGATCCCCAGGAGAACTTCAGACCTTTGGATCCTGACTCTCCTCCCTAGAATCCTTGGAGATGTTCTCCAGCTCAGTAGGGAGCCCAGGCCAGGCCCTGAGGGACTCTGTTGCTCCCCTTAGCTGGTCTGCTTAGCCCTTCCCATCTCTTTCTTTTGGAGGAGAATCAGACTCCAAAGTTCCCCTTAGGGGTTCCTTTTGTCTTAGAATGGATACTAAGTATCTGAAGAGCTGGAAGGCAATTGGGGTTAAGTTACTTAGCCAGGGCCACTCAGCTTGGAAGTGTTTGCTACTCTTGGCTTTTGAAGGATTGCATTCTTCCTCGGGCAGGTCCACATAGTTGAGTGAAACCTTTTGTTACTACTCCACCTACACTTCTTGCCTGGCCCCCATCCTGTGTCCTTGGGCTGTCCAGCCGGTTGTAGTGTGCTTGGAGGGCAGAGCAGTTCTGGTTTGGTCTCTGCATTGTTTCCACCATTTTAAGCTCAGGAACCTGAAGGGAGTTTGTTCTATAGTTATCACATATATAGGAAGTGTCTGAGGCAGAATTTGAACTCACTTCTGGAGAGTGGGAAGCCAGAGGACAATCCGGTCACTGCTTGGGTGAATGGAGCCAGTCAGATCCTGGGGCTCTGGGTCAGTTCAGGAGTTTGCTGCCTCCTTTTCCTGGCCTTGGGAGAAGCCAGGCTTCTGGTAGCTCCTGAGACAGCTGTCCTCAGGGCAAAGTCAAGTTTCAGGCTGTGACAGGCAGGGCAAATGGAGGACAAAGGGCTTTCTTTCCAGTAGAGCAGGGCCTTGTGCCCCTTGGAAGAAGGGACTTTTTCTCTCTTTTAAAAAAAAAATCAATTTTATTTTCATTTCCAAATTTTCTCCCCCCACCCCCCACTCCATCCCTGATTCATCAAGAAAGTAAGAAGAACCAAACCATAAATTCCCGCCTTAGCCATGTCTCCCCAAAAGCTTCAGTTCGCCCCTCCTGTCCATAGGCTCCCTCTCTGGAAGTGGGCAGTGTTTCCACATGAGGCCTCTGGATTTGGGCCCAGCAGAGCTGCCAGATCTTTCAGAGCTGTCTGTCTTTCTGTACTGATGTTACTCTGTAACCCCATATGCCACCAGGCACTGAAACATTGCCTTTATCTTTTCTTCCAGCATGCTGTTATACCACATTGTAGGCTGCCATGATCTTCAAGCCCAGCCTTGTGGTCTCTCAGACCTCTAACCCCCAGAACTTTTTAAAAAATATAAATTCTTACCTTCCGCCTTAGAATCAATACTAAGTATTGATTCCAAGGCAGAAGAGCAGTAAGGGTTAGGAAATGGGGGTTAAGTGACTTGCCCAGGGTCACACAGCCGGGAAGTGTACCTGTCCAGGTTTGAACCCAGGATTCTTCATAACCTTCTAAATGATGCTGCCTCAGTGTCCTTATTCCTCCTCATGTTCCCTGGAATTCCCAGTGGTGCTTTCTGGGAACTGCAACTCCTTGGATCTATGAACTCTTGGCTTTACTTTTCTTGTCTGCAAATTAAAGGGTCGAAAGGGTCTTGAAAGAGCCCTTTGAGCTCAGAAATCCTCACCTTGACTCCCTTCACTGAGTCTCCCTGGCCACCTCCCCAGGTTGGACACTCCTTCTTTCCAACTAGCTAAAGCCTTTTTATGGTCAGGGTGCTGTGATTTTGAAAGGAAAAGTTACTTGCTCAAGGTCTAATTGGCCAATTAGGAGTTGGGCTGGTACCCAGATGTGCTAACTTCCTGGCCTTTGGTTCTGTCATTATGCTTTTATCACCATTCTCTAAGTCCTTCTTGTTTCTGCACTTTCCAGTCTGGGAGAAATGCCTCTCTGGGCCATAGTTCCCTCACCTGTAAAGTGACAGGGAAGAGTTTAAATTCCATGATCTTGCAGTTTCTCTTTGGTCTCTTTGAAATCCCAGGACAGGCTTTTTCTACCTTTTCCCCTGGGGGAGTCTGTGGGCCCTTACCCCTTCTATCGTGCCAGCCAAGTCCTTCCTTCCCTTCTTTGGACCTCCCATGCTCTATCTGTAAAGTTAGAGGGAGGGGCTTGGACTCACGATCCTTGAGAGCTGTCCTGGCCTTAATTTCTTGAGGAGGGTGGCATCCCCATCCTCCCCAGACCCTTTCCTCAGGTTGGGCTTTTCATTGCAGGCTTGGCCGCCACCATGTGGCATGAGGCCCGGAAACACGAACGGAAGCTTCGGGGCATGATGGTGGATTACAAGAAGCGTGCCGAGCGTCGAAGAGAGTACTACGAAAAGATTGTGAGTGAGGGAGGCCTGGGAGGCCTGGGGTGTGCCTAGGGGTGGGGGTGGCCAGCATCAGGGCAGACAGGACAGTAGATGGGAATGAACATCCTGGCTCTGCCACTTCATACCCATGGGCCCCCTAGACTTCAGTTTCCCCAGTTTTAAAATGAAGATGATGGAATCAAGTAACCTTTTTGGTCCTCTTCACTTCAGGAATTCTTTGGCTATGTGGTGAGTGTGTTTGTGAGGCCTTTGTGATTAGGGAACAGAAAGCTGAGTCAGGGGACCCTGAGGCGAAGGGACCATGTTAATTTTTATTTAAGGGACAAGAAAAAAGCAGGGAAAGTTTCCTAAAAGAGGTGGAAATGAACTGTGTTTTGAAGATAAAGGAAAAAGAAATTGGGCATGTGGCTAGGAAGGCCTGAGGTCAGATTTGAACCCAGGACTTCCTGTCTCCAGGCCTGCCTTTGAGCACTGAACCACCTACCTGCTCTTCACATGACAATTCTTAATGTGCTTGAGGCTATTGATCTGCTCACCTATTTTCCCTGCTTTTCCTTAAATTTTTGTTGTTTAGTTGTGACCCCATCTGGTTTTCTTGGCAAAGATACTGGAGTGGTTTGCCATGCCTTCTGCAACTCATTTTACAGATGAGGAAACAGAGCTAAACAAGGTTGTGACTTGTTATAGGATCATGAAACTACTAAGTGCTAGATTTTAACTCAGGAAGAGGAATCTTCCTCCATGCTCATGCCCTGCACCCCCAACTACTCTTAATATCAATCAGTAAATTCAGGAAGCCCTTATAAAGTCCTTTTTACGTGCAGGCTCTGGGCTAGGTCGTGGGGATCCAAAGATGGAGATGGGAGAGTAAGGGCAAGTAGTTTTAAGCATTGCCTCCCTCCTCTTGAACAATCTGGCTTCTGTGGCCCTCTTGTGCCTTCTTAGGGTTTGCAGGGTCCTTCTGGCTGTGGAGCTCAATCAGGGAGGAGGATGGCCAGCCTGATCCTTCCCTAGGTCTGAATGTAGGACTCTGGGATTCACTTAGTTAGGGCATCTTTGGATGGCATTTACTGCCTCCACCACTGCTTGTGTGTCCTGGCTTCCTGGCTATCTACAGGGACCTTGAGCCTCCCCAGTCCTGGAAGCTTCCTCATATAGGCTCCTTTTTTAGTAGGCCTTTGTGAATGTGGATTTTTGGGGTCCGAGTTGATGACTTGGCTTTTTGTGACTCCTCGGTTGGATTCTAGGCGGTCAGGAGCTTTTGGGGTCCTGCCTCTGTCTTTGAGTTTGAATGTGTTAACTGACCACAGCACTGTGGCTTTGTCAAAATTTTTGAGAAAAACCTTAAAGTCTGAATTGACTATAAACTCAGTATGACTGTCAGAGGAGCTGACATGTTCTGAGCCGAGGTTCACACAGAGGGAGGGTATTGATCCAGCCTGTCAAGCCTCAGTCCTGATCAGCTTCTGTCTGTCTGGGGGGTTGTATCTCACCAAGAGAATTGACAGACTGAAACTCATCCAGAGGAAGGGCCATCAAGAGAGGCTGGAAAACCTTTCAGAATGGGGCGATTGTCCTGGAGAAGTGAAGCCTTCAGGGCTTATGTGATAACTGTCCTTAATGATCCAAAGGGCTGTCCTCCAAAGAGGGGGTGGCCTGACTCTGCTTGCCCACAGAGGGCAGACCTGGAGCCGGGCACGGAGCTCCTAGCAGATTTGGGTTGGATAGAGTGAAGGCCTTTCTCACCATTTGAGCTAACTGCTTTCTGAGCAGTGTGCTGCCCAGTGAGCGAGCGAGTGAGCCTGGGGGCTGGCCTGACAGACGGGGGCTGTCCTTGGAGTCAGACCTGGCTTCTAGTTTGGACTGCGCCCCTTCCTGCTTCTAGGCCTGTTTCTTCAGCCCTTCGGGCTTGAACTATGCTTTTTCTGCCTTTGTGGTTCTGAGCCATCTTTGTCCCTGCAGAAGAAGGACCCTGCCCAGTTCCTGCAGGTGCATGGCCGGGCCTGTAAGGTGCATCTAGATTCAGCAGTGGCCCTGGCTGCTGAGAGCCCCGTCAACATGTGAGGCTGGGACTGGGGACAGATGGTTGGGGATGGCTGGGGTGTGGTCTGGGGAGCTTGGGTAAAAGGCCCAGAGGCAGGACCTGAGGTCAGAGTTTGTGGAGTATGGAAAGTGGAAAAGGAACCCAGTGAGAATAAATAGAAAAAAGTTGGGTATGGCCAGAGCAACGGGATGACTAGCTTAGAGGGCAGTTGGACGGGCAGGCTCTAGTACCGGGATACGGAAAGAGACCAGCATTGGGAGAATTGGGGAAAACACATTTTGGAACAAGGATAAAGGGGCCTCGAGCCTGGGACACTTGGCTGGAGACCCTCCCTGGGGCTGGGATGGCCACAGGTCACCTCCAGCCTGGCCCACACTGGTCAGGGATCTCTGCGTTCTTGGGGCCGGGAGCTGGGGGGAGCCTGCAAAATTGCCATTCCAGAGAGCTGCCTTCTCTGGGAGCCCAAGAGTGGGTTTGGTGGGCCAGGAGGACGCGGGGGGATGCCCGAGGACAGGGTGGTGAGCCCCTTGTGGCCCGCAGGATGCCATGGCAGGGAGACACCAACACCATGATCGATCGGTTTGATGTGCGGGCCCACCTGGATTACATCCCCGAGTACACCCCGCCGCTGCTGACCACCATGTGAGTGTTTGCCGGCCCCTGGTGCCCCCATCCTCCAGCCTACCAGCAGAGGCCCACACAGGGAAGCCCTTGGTGGCACCCCCTCCAAGGCCTGGGTTTTTCTCCCCCAGCTCTCCGGAGCAGGAGTCCGATGAACGCAAGTGCAACTACGAGCGCTACCGAGGCCTGGTGCAGAATGACTTT
Source organism: Gracilinanus agilis (assembly GCF_016433145.1). Classification (NCBI taxonomy): domain Eukaryota; kingdom Metazoa; phylum Chordata; class Mammalia; order Didelphimorphia; family Didelphidae; genus Gracilinanus; species Gracilinanus agilis. The sequence continues at coordinate 23,393,998 of NC_058132.1, forward strand.
GCTGGCAGTGAGTGATGGGGAGGGGGACAGGGTGGGGCGGGGCTGGGGAGGCAGGGAGGAGCTAAGGAGAAGTGGGGGGGGGCCAAGCCTAGGGTCCTGGGGAAGGTCCCCTGACGGCCGTGTTTCTCGCCCACCTTGGCCACCATGCCTGGGCCCACCCAGTCTCGGAGGAGCAGTGTCTCTACCAGATCTACATTGACGAGCTCTATGGGGGCCTGCAGAAACCCAACGAGGAGGAGAAGAAGAAGTGAGTACTGGCTGGGCAGCCCGCACCGACCTTCTGGCCAGCGGCTGGGGGCCGGGCCTGATGGGCCTCTTCTCTTTGGCGGCCCAGGCTGGCGGAGAAGAAGGCGTCCATCGGCTACACTTATGAGGACAGCACTGTGGCGGAGGTGGAGAAGGCCCTGGAGAAGCCTGAGGATGAGGAGTCGCCCGGGGAGGAGGAGAGCAACTCAGATGAAGATGAGGTCATCCCTGACATCGGTGGGTCTGCCCGGCCCTTGTCCTCCTCCTGCTGGGGCCCTGTGCCAGCCCCCTCGCCTTCAGGGCGCCCACACCTAGGAGGCACTCGGGCAGACACACGCCTAGGACATGCAGCCGCACCTAGAATGTCCATGCCCAGCCACTTGGGAAGGCGGCACACATGCAGGATGCACATGCATGTACATACGTGTATCTGGCACCCCCACCCCCCAGGATTCCTTCAGAATCAAGGGCAGGATATTCCTGGGCTCAGGCAGGGTGCCCGCAGAGGCTCAGCTTGGAAGTGAGTCTCTGCTGCCCAGAGGCCTAGGTGAGGATAGGGTGCTCCTACTCGTTCCCTAGGCCCCTGCTCTCCCCCTGCTCTCCCCCTGCTCTCCCTCTCCCTGGGGCAGCCTCCTCACTGTCCTGGCCTCTCCTGACCTGATGGGTGCTCTCTGGGCACAGATGTGGAAGTGGATGTGGACGAACTAAACCAAGAACAGGTGGCCGACCTGAACAAGCAGGCCACGACGTACGGCATGGCGGACGGGGACTTTGTGAGGTGAGGTGAGGCCTGGAGCCGGCCTAAGAGCGCCTAGGGGCCCAGAAGGCCTGGCGCCCACCCTCCCCTCCCCCTCCTCCCCTTTCCACAGGGGCCTGGGATGACCTCTGTTCGCCCGTCCTTAGGCACATGGTCCTCCCCTTAGCCCAGGGCCCTGCCAGTCTCCTCCCTGCAGTGACTGCCCGGAAGCTGTCCAGGGAGCATAGACTGTCATGGAAAGGAGCCAGAGGAAGGTCATGGGCTTAGACCGCCAGTTTTGTCCTTGGATGAGTTTCTGCCTCCTTGTCTAGTGAACCAGGCTCAGGGTTAGATGAATTCGTAGCGTTCGTCCCGACGTCTGCTTGGCCATGAGGCTGTCTGCGAGACCCTGGAGTGGGCCTTTGCCTAGTGCCACGGGCCCTGCCTCCCTCTGCAGGCCGTAATTCCCTCATCTAGAAAGTGACCACGAGTCCTACAGCCCTTTTCAGCGCTAAGTCTTACTGGCTCGTCATCCCACTGATTTCTTGACCTTGTGATGCTGGGATGGTTCCACATCCTCATGACATTCTGCTCCCTGCCCCCCATCCTTCCCCCACCCACACCCCATCTTCCCTCTTGAACCAGGAATCAGGAATCCTTCCCAGGCCTGGCTTGTCCAGGGCAGAATTTGGGGACCGTGGGTAAGTCCCTTCCCTTCCTCTGTGAGAGCCTGTCTGCAGTTGTAGGAGCCCAGTGCCATGGTCTGGCCTGCAGAGGCTCTTCAGGAGTTCATTCAGGTGCTATTGGTGTAACAGGGAGAGGAGTGTAGATGGATCCCCAGTGGGAAGGCATTAGCGTAGGATGGAAGGAGCCCAGGACTGGCTTCAGCCCTGGGCTCTACCGTCTGCTGCTTTGTATGACCTGTGTAAGTGAGCTGCCCTCTCCAGCTGGCCTCAGTTTCTTCAGCTGCCCAGGGCAGTCAAGAGTTCAGAGAATCCCAAGGGTGAGTCTGAGGCGCTGAGGGTGGGCACCGTCTCAGCTCTTGCCCCTTCTTGCCTTCCTTGGAGCTGGCTGACAGGCTCTCCCAGGCCCCTCTACCCCATCCTCCCAGGGGTGCTGTGGGAAGGGGGCCTTGGGGACTCATCATCGAGGCCTGTGGGGTTGTCCATTATCACTCTAGGAATGCTAAGCATGGAAGACTCCTTGGAGAAGGCAGCATTGAATGGGTTTGAGGACAGAGCAGGAAGGAAAGAAATGATGAGAGCGGAGAGGGGACACATGGAACAAAGGCAAACGGGATGTAGCCATAACAGTCTTGGGGAAGTTGTTCAGCATTGTGGTAGTGGGAAGTCATGGTGCTAGTGCTCAGGAGTCCTGGGTTCAAATACTGTCTCTGCTACCAAATCACTGTGGCCTTGGGCCAGTCACTTGCTTCTCTCTCTGGGCTACCATCATTTCTCATCTGAAGAATGAACATCGCCGGACCTTTACAACCCCTCTCCTGGCAGTAGCCTGAGCCACTTAGACCCCTGGGGGACTGAGCACTCCTACCTGTAACCCCTGTTCCCTTCTCCCCTCCCTCTTAGGATGCTGCGAAAGGACAAAGAGGAGGCTGAGGCCATTAAACATGCGAAAGCCCTGGAGGAGGAGAAGGCCATGTATTCGGTGAGAGGCTCATGGCTACCCAGGAGCAAGACTGCTAAGGAGGGGGCTGGGGCTCTACCTCTATCACGGCCCCTTCCCCTGAAACCTTCCTTCCTCCCAGGGCCGCAGATCCCGACGACAAAGGAGGGAATTCCGGGAAAAGAGGCTGAAGGGCCGGAAGATCAGCCCCCCAAGGTAGGCCCCTGCCCCCCAGGCCCTCTCATTGAGGAAGGGACTGTAGTACTTAAGCTTCTCCTGAGGCCAGACTGGGACTAGGGACAAGAGCCCTGGTTGAGGTTGGGCCTTGAGCTGGACCCCGAGAATGGGCCTGGTGATGGAGGAGACAAGGGAAGGGCACTAGTCTGAGGACCCAGCTATTATTCTAGCTTTGTAGGGGCCTTGTGACCCTGGCAGGGCAGGTCCCCTAAGCCCTGGGCTTCTCTTCTTCATCTAGAAAGAGAAGGGAAAGGAAGGAGTTCCAGTAGAGGACTCCGTTATTGCCCAAAGCTCAATGATCTTGGAGCCCTAGGGATCTGGAGGGCATGGGAGGGGCTGCCTAGAGAAGGGAGTTTGAACCTTGAGAGGAAAGAGAGAACCTTCCCACAGGGAGCAGAGCTGGCCAGAGGATGGGTCCTGAGAGTGAGCCAAGGGCACCTCCTTTGGGAGGGACCAGGGCCTGCTCCCTGCCTGGCTGCTGGCTGGTGCTTGCACTCCCCGTCACAGGCTCTCTTCTTTCTGCAGCTATGCCCGCAGAGACAGCCCCACCTATGACCCGTACAAGAGGTAAGTCCTTGAAGGCTGCAGCCTTCTTTTCTGGGGGGATGGGATGGGAGTCGGGAGTCTCAGTTCCCCATGTTTATTAGGCACCACATGATGTGGATAGAGGCTTCTTTTGGGTTTTGGGAAGACACGAAGCGAAGATAAGAAGTGACGCCTGTTGTCCTGTAGCTTCTAGCTCAGAGAAGGCTCGGGCCCTCTTAGGGTTCAGTGATGACGGCGCCTCACCCACGTGCCCCCTCTTTCCTTCTCTCCCCAGGTCACCTTCTGAGTCCAGCTCAGAATCACGGTCGCGCTCCCGGTCACCGACACCAGGCCGGGAGGAGAAGATCACCTTTATCACGAGCTTCGGGGGCAGTGATGAGGAGGCGGCGGCGGCGGCAGCTGCTGCGGGCGCAGGGGCGGCTCCGGGGAAGCCTCGGGCTGGCCAGCCCCCGACGGCCCCGCAGCCGGGCAGTGGCCCCGCGCCAGGTCGGAACGCCGGCTCCCGGTCGGTAACGTTGGCTTTCGCCTGACCTTTGCTGTGTCCCGATGTCCGTCTGCCTGTGCCCCTGCCCCTGCCGTGGCCGTGGTGGGTGGGGACAGGCCTTCTCTCCAGTGGTACCCGCGGCGCTCTCCCCTGCGTCCCACACCCCTAGGGGCTCCGACTCCCCGGGCGCCGCTCTGCCAGTGACCGGCCTCTCCCTCCCGTCTGTTCCACCCCTACAGTCGCCGCTCCAGCTCCTCTTCCTCCAGCACCTCCAGCACCCCTACGTCTAGCTCCCGGTCGAGTTCCCGCTCTCGCAGGGGGGGCCACTATCGGCCGGGCCGACACATGCGCTCCCGCTCCCGATCGTGCTCTCGGCGCTACTCACGCTCCCGGAGTCGGGGCCGGCGTCACTCTGGAGGCGGCTCCCGAGACGGGCGCCGCTACTCGCGCTCACCCACCCGACGTGGCTACGGGGCCCGGCGACGATCCAGGTATCGGTCAACTGAGGGGGCAGGCGGGCTGGTCCTGCTTCGGACAGCCAGCTCTAAGGGTGGGGTGAGGACCACGGTACCGAATGCTCTCCCGGGTTGTGCTGTGCCCAGAGACCCAAGAGAGGACCTGGGCGCAGACCCAGGCCCTGCCCTTGATGAGAGACTGAGTCCCTAACCATGGAGCTGCATGTGACATTGCGAGGGCCTCAGCAGAGGAAGGTGATGAGAGTGAGGGGCTCTGGCCATGCCTCCAGTGGGAGCCAGAGAGAACTTGTAGGGGGTCAGTCTCTTAGGGGTGTCTTGGAGAAGGTGGGGCTTGATTGTTTCTCTGGGGAGCAAGGAAGGCTGGCGTGGGTCTGAGCCAAAAGGCTAGTGAGCTCCTTGGCTGAGGGGCAGAGCATGACGGCATGGAGAGGGCTTCAGGACCAGACCAAGGAGGAAGGCATCTAGGACTTGAGAAGAGGCTCGGGACTACAGTGGGTTTAGGGGCACCAGGAAAGCTGATATTTGGGTGACTCAGAGAAAGGAGGCCAAACAGAGGATGAGGAACTAGGACAGTTGGGAGGAGAGGAGCTTCAGGGCTCGGGAGAGTGTTCAGCCAGGGTCTGAGGATGCCAAGAGGAGAGATGAGAGAGACACCTGGCTTCTGCAGGAATCAGATCCTTGGGGGCTGGAGGGCCAGCAGGACCTCAGAAGAGAAAGGAAACCAGAGACGGGACCCATGGGGAAGCAGGGTAGACAAATGTGGGACCTCAGGGGAGCCAGGACAGCTTTCAGGGGAGCTTGAGAGGGAAAGCTTCAAACCCAGGGAGAGGGGGAGGCAGAGGTGACATTAGAGAGGGAACTAACTGGTGGGCTGTCAGTGTTGTCAACCACTGAGAGAATTGTTAAGTAGTTTACAGGGGTGGGGATGGGACAGGACCTGTGTTCAGATCCTGGTTTTGCTCCTAGTCAGAAATATGAACTGGTGATGTTTCTTCATCCCTCCTGGCCTCTTCTCCATCTGCAGAATAGGGCAGGATCTAGTGGAGCCCCAGCCGAGGTCCTATCCAGCTCTGAATCATGTCGCCTTGGCCTTTGGGGGACCAGTCAGGGTCTTTGAGCAAGGGGTGGCTGGATAGGGGCCAGGTTTGCATGGAAGAAGACAGGGTTTAGACTGATGTAGAGCCTTACTTCTTGGGTGACCAGGGCAAATCCTTTCTCCTTTTAGCTTCTGTTTCCTTGTGACATTGTGCAGTGGGGTAGAGATTTGTGCTATTGGTCTGACCCACGATGGGATTTCCCAGGGGAGGGGGGCATTTGGGAAGGTCACGGAGGAACTGCTCCCTAAAGGCTTGGCTAAGAGGAGTAGCCGCCAGGCCAAGAGCAACAGGCAATCTGAGCCGGCCAGCATGAGGGCAGAAAAGGTAGGACAGCCTTTTTAGGCTAGAACATCTCATTGAAGGGACAGATGGCTAATGACCGCTCTGCCATGTTGGGGTGGGTCCTGCCAGATTTGCCTCCTTTCCTTTTTGACACAGTCACCAGGTGGGTTTCTGGGAGAGCCCAATAGGAGACTGCGTTTGGAGTCAGGAGGACCCGTGTCCCAATCCTGACTCTGACATGCCTTAGGCCTTCCCTGGACAGACGGCAGCCAGCCAGCCGTGGGGCTTTGTGGAAGGATCATGCCATACAAGTGCAATACCCCCCACAGCAGTCTTACTGAGTGAGGCAGGGCTTGAGAGGAGGGAAATGCTGCCTTAGAACTTAGCTTGGAAGTGGGAGGTCCAGGCTCTGAGAGGCTCTGTGGGTGCCAGAGGAAGGACCATGTTGTGAGATTCCACCTGGTGCCAAAAGTCATCTGTCCTGGGCCTCTGCCGGAGACTGTGCTCACTGACCCAGTGAAGACAGCGCAGGTGGTGTGTGTGTGTGTGTGTACGTGTGTGTACGTGTGTGTACGTGTGTGTGTACGTACGTGCACGCACGCTGGCAGAGCAGGGTCGTAGGTGCCCCAAAGCCCAGAGACGAGCTATTATTGGTATATTAGATCTGGGCAGGCAGCACCTCCCAGACTGAAAAGCCCTTCAGTCTGACCAAGAGAAAGCCTTCAGGGTAGGCTTCCAGAACCTGCGAGTAGAATGAGAAGTCCACAGCCACACAGTGCTGACCACATGGGGTGCTGTTGGGCCCCCCGGCGCTAGGCTCTCAACAGCAACCTGGGAAGAACGGGGTCTCTGGCCCTCCTACCCACAGGTAACCAGGTTAGAATGGTCAGAGGCCCAGGGGATTGGTGCCAGAAAAGGGGGGTGGCCGGAGGCCTGGCCCTTGGCATTACAGATGGCATTTGGATAGGGCCTCAGAGGCAGTCCTTGCATTACTGAAGTGGATTCTCACAGAAACGGGGGGAAGCAGAGGCCCTCAAGTGCTCTGGTTTATAGATGAGGAATCTGAGGCAGGATTTGAACTCTGGTCTTTCACACTCTGGCTCTGCTTCTGTCCCCTGAGGCATGCTCAGTTGCTAAGGTCCGGAGGAGGTCAGAGAGGAAGTGGGGCTTCCTCTGTCTGGAGGCCTCAGGCTAGGGTGGGATGATCACTGGTCAGGTATGTGATAACGTTCTGGGTACAAGTTGGTGGCCAGCTTTGTAGCCCTGATCATTAATGGGCTGGGGCTACACGAATGTGTTCTTCTAACCCAGCTTGTGCCTAGGGAGCAGTGGATGCTGGGGGTGATGAGGCTTCCAGTTATAGGAGATGTGCTGCAGTGCAAAGGGGACTCTGTGATAGAGGGAAAAGATCAGAGGGACTTGGGAGTCAGGCCCTGGGTTTGAATTCTACCTCTGTAGTGTGGCTCCTTTTTGAGGGTCCTAGATGTTCTGGACCAGATGATCTTTTCTCAGACCTCTTCTAGCTCTCAAGCTCAGGATTTTAGGAGTTAGCAAGTCAAAGGCCCTGGGCTAATTTTGGTTTTTCTGGTTGCAGAATGAGAGAGTTGGCCTTGAGTAGGGGATCTGAACTTTTTGTGTTCACTGGGCAGTCGGTTTGGTGAAGCCTAGAAAGGATGTAGGATTACAAAGGAAGTCAGTTATATTGAAATAATTCTCCAAAATGACAAGAGCCCAAGAAGGGAAGTCAAGGACGGAGCTGGCCTTGGGGCTGAAGGGCTCTGGCTGAGCAGCTCAGTCTCTGCACCTCGTGCTGATAATTCATGTTCAGAAATGCTTTCTTCTCAAAGGCAGCACTGGCACCCCCATTTCCAGGTGGGCACGGGGCACCTGAGCTGGGCCAGGTCCCCATAGCACCTAGGCCCTTTGTCTCTCCCAGGAGCCGCTCTCGGTCAGGGGAGCGGTACCGCCGAGGGGGCCGGGCCCCACGGCACCGGAGCAGCAGCCGCAGTAGCTGGTCACCCAGCTTGTCCCGCAGCAGAAGTCGAAGCCACAGCCGTAGCCGCACCCACTCCCCATCTCCCCTGAGGGAGAAGCTGACGAGGCCGGCGGCATCCCCGGCCGTGGGGGAGAAGTTGAAAAAGTGAGCCTGGGAACAGGATGGGGTGGAGGTCCCCAAAGCCCCTGGCCCAAAGGGCCTTATGTAGTGCGTCCAGGAGAGCCTCATCCCACAACCTTCCTTTCCCCTCCCTCAGGGCCGACACAGCTTCGGGTAAAGAGACAGGAGCTGCCAAAGTCAGTAAGAATTTGGAACTCGCCCGTCTAATTCCCAGCGGCGGCACCACCCAGAGCCAAGCGCCTACAGTGGGACTGGGGAGGGGGCAGAGCATTTGGGGTGGCTGGGGCTTAGATGTGGGTGCCCCTAGGGCAGGAACCCAAAGGGGTGTTGGGGTTAGTCCAAGGAAGCTTCCAGCCCCTGGCTCAGGTACCTCTAGGACAAGGGGTGGTGCAGACCCGTGGGCCCTGGCCCCGCTTTGGGGGGTAACCTCTCCTGAGGGCCTCCCCCTCCCATTCTCTTCCTACCTCCTTCAAAAGCCAGGAGCTCTATGATGAGGCTGGAGGAGGAGGCGGGAGCACCCACCACCCCTCCCTTCTCTCGTTTCCCCACAGCCCAAACTGACTCCCCAAGAGAAGCTAAAACTGAGGATGCAGAAGGCCCTCAACAGACAGTGTAAGTGAGGTTCCTAGCACTACTACCCTTCTGGAGGGGCTCCACCAGGGAGGAAGAGGCTGACCACTGGCCTCTGACCCCTGGGCCTCCTGGTGTATCTTTTTTGCTCTAGTCAAGGCGGATAAGAAGGCAGCTCAGGAGAAGATGATTCAGCAGGAGCATGAGCGGCAGGTGAGGACACAAGAGCACTGGGCCCTCTGAGTGGGAGAAAATTCCCCTGGGTGGGCACCATGGCTTGCACTGGGGAGCAGTGTGTGGCCGTGGGGAAGGGTCTCAGCTAGGGTGGGTCCTGGGATGGCCCAGCGGTTTTAAGAGGGAGTGCCCTGCTGGGAGGGGGAGGACACAGCTTGGGCTGCCCTGGGCATTCTGGCTAGGTTGGCTGGGACCCCACTGGGAGGGGCTCTGAGCGCCAACAGGAGTCTCTGGAGCAGGGCGGGAGATGAAGGGGGGACATGCGGCTAGTGGCTGAGGCGGCCCTGAATTGGGTCGGGATCTGGGAGGCGGGCACCACCCTGAGAGGGGTCTGTGTTTCAGGAGCGAGAGGATGAACTCCGTGCCATGGCCCGCAAGATCCGAATGAAGTAAGATTCCCCCCTCTCTGCCCATGGCCTGCCCCCTCGCCTAATGCCACACCTGGGTTTCCCTCACTTTTGTCCCCCGCCTCCCCCCTTAGGGAGCGGGAACGGAGAGAGAAGGAGAGAGAAGAATGGGAGCGTCAGTACAGCCGACAGAGCCGGTCCCCGTCCCCCCGATACAGTGAGTCTCTTGGCTGGGCACTGGGCAGGGGGCAGCTTCCCTGGGCGGTGGGGACTGAGCCCCCCACCCTTCTCTGTCTTCTCTTCCAGGTCGTGAATACAGCTCTTCCCGGAGGTAAGTCCCCTGCCAGCCCCCCAACTGGCTCCCTGGTGTCCCTGCATGGCCAGGGTTCAGCCTGCCCCCTCCCCAGCCATCTGGGCAGGTCCCGGGGCCTCCCACCTTGGCACTCACGTAATGTCTCTCTCCCTCTGTCCTAGGCGCTCACGGTCCCGGTCTCGAAGCCCTCATTACCGCCACTAGTTGGGGATGGGAGGGGTTGGGGGAGGGGCTGGAGCCCCTGTTGGGGGTCGGTGCTGCTGGTTTTACCACTTGTTTGTGGAATAAATTAGAAGGGTATTTACTTCCCCTCTCCTTGCCTCTTCTGTGTCCTGGGGCTGGAAGTGGGAGGGAGGCAGAGGATGGAGCCCACTGGGACAGCATGAAGTGGAAACTGAGGCAGAGACAGGCACCTGAATCTGCACCTTGATCTTCACAGAGGGTGGGGTGGGACATGAGATCTTTCATCTGGCCTTCCTGGCTCAGGCAGGTCAGTGCCTGTCCCTTGGGGAGCTGTGGCCTCACGGGCACGTGGCTCTGTGCCCCTGGGACTTGCCAGGGTTCCCTCGGATCTGCAGCAGGGGGGGAATGAGGCTAGGCCAAAGCCTCCTGTTTACCCTTCTCTGGGCACGGGCAGGTGCTGCCCCAGGGCTGGGCAGAGGCCCCAGGTTGTCGGGTATCCTCCCCAAACAGGGCTGGTTGGGCACACACCCTGGAGTCTGGGGCATATTCCCACGGAGGTGCCCACCCAGCAGACTCTTGTGCATGTTGTCCTCACGGGCTTCTGTGACCCAGAGCCCCCCTGCCCCTTTGTGGCCTCCTCTGCCACAGCCCCATAAGAGGAGCGGGGAGCCATGGGGACCTCTGCCCTGGGGGCCCTTTGCAGGCCCAGGCCCCTTCCCTCTTCTCTTGCCCAAGCCTCGCCCACGCCGGAACCGGGCCCACCGCTTTCCGTGCCAGCCTGGCCCTGCCCCGGGCAGCAGTGGTGGTGGGAGCGCTATTGGCCTCCCCCCCAAACCGGTCTGGCCAGCCGCCGTTTGTGGGGGGGATGTGGAAACTGCCCCTGCCCACCTTCCTTGGCCAAACTGCCATGAGAAAAGAGGCCCGCCAGTAAAAACTAGAAACATTTATTCCAAAAACGAGTGGGTCAGGGCTGGGGTGCACCCGCGTTGCCAGGCTCCCCGTGTTGTCGCTTGAGGTGTTTGTCCAGGGTTGCCCGGAGGCCAAAGGGCACCAGACAGTGGGGGCACTGGAAAGGGGGGGGGCCGGGTGCAGGGCCATGGGTGCGCAGGTGTCGGGTCAGCTTGCTGCTCTGGGCACAGGCATAGGGGCAGAGGGGGCAGGCGTAGGGCCGCTCCCCGGTGTGGGAGCGCCGGTGGACCGTCAGGTTGCTGCTGTTTCGGAAGACTTTGCCACAGAACTCACAGGTGTCTCCCCTTCGCCGGCCCCCTCCATCGGCATCCTCTCCGGGGCCAGCTGGCGGTGCCCCTGGAGAGCCAGGCTCCCGACCGCCCCCCTCCTCCCCACTGCCACCGCTGGCGGGCCCTGGGGGTGGGACTATGCCCGAGGGGGCCGCGGCGTGGTCGGATGGCTCTGGAGGGGCCGGGGCGGAGCTTGGCTCCGAGCGTTGGTGGGTGCGGAGGTGTCGGGTCAGCTTGCTGCTCTGGGCACAGGCGTAGGGGCAGCGGGGGCAGCGGTAGGGGCGCTCCCCTGTGTGGGTGCGTCGATGCACCGTCAGGTTGCTGTGGGAACGGAAGGCTTTGCCGCAGAAATCGCACGAGTGACTCCGGGTCCGGGTCCCCACAGAGACGGCTGCTGCCCGGGGGGCTCTGTCTGGGGCCGCTGCGGCCGGCCGGCTCTGGTAGATGGCCAGGCCGTGGTGCTCCTGGGCGTGGCGCAGGAGGGCCCAGGCACCCATGAACCAGCTGCCACAGCTGCTGCAGGAGAAGGCCGAGGGCTCTGGGGACCCTAGATGGAAGGAAGGCAGGAAGCGCTCTTGAGGCAGTTAACCCTGGGCCCGGAAGCTGGCCGGGGTGCCCATCTGTCAAATGGGACGAGGCTGGCCTGCTTTCCACCGCGGGGAGGGCGTGTGCCAGGGGACTCCTTGCCACCCACCCCCACCCGGGCTCGCTGGGCTCAGCCAGGGGCTTCCCAGGCTACGGAGAAGGGAGTTTCCAGGAGGAGCTCCCCTCGCCGGCATCCCTCCCCCCGCCCCAGGCGCCTCTGACCACCTCTTCCAGCCCACCGAGGCAGCAAAGCAGGGTGGGGAGGGGCAGACAGGGGTGGGGTGGAGGGCCCCCGTCCGGGAAACCAGCCCGCGCCCTCGCCCTCGCCCTCGCCCTCGCCCTCCCCCTCCCCGGCAGGCCAGCACCTGGCGGACCCAGGGGCCCACAGAGAAGTGAAACCCAGCCAGCCTGGGCGGGCCTCGCTACCGCCGCCGCCGCCCGCCCTCTTCCCCACAAGTCCGGGCCACCCCGACACCTCCCCCAGCCTTGCGGCCAAGTGTGGGCCAAGGCCGAAAGGGGAAGTCCGGGGCGCGGCCGGCCGGCCCCCGCTGTACTCACCGGCATCCCCGTCGGGGTCGGGGCTCTGGCCCCAGGCGGGCCTCTGGCAGCGGCCCTTCTTGTGCTCAATGAAGGCGACGATCTGGCTCAGCGGGAAGGTGAGTAGGCAGCGGCCGCACGTCAGCAGGTCGGGGCACGTCCGGAGGACTGCGGGGTGGAGGCGGCCCCCGAGAGGGGGAGCTGGCCGACCAGGGGCTGCGGCCGGAGGCCACTCGCCGGCGCCGCCCGCGCTAGGGGAGACCGGGCAGGGCAGGGGCGGCGTGGAGGAGGAGGGCGAGGAGGAGGAAGAGGAGGAGGGCGAGGAGGAAGGCGAGGAGGAGAACGGCGAGGCCGGGCCACGGGGTGGCCGGAGCTGGATGGGGTCCTCTGTCTCTTCCTGGGGCCCGCGGCGGGGTGCGCTGCCCAGCTTCCTCCGGGATGTGGCGGGCGCCGGCGCGGGCCCACCGTCGGGGCAGTCCGGCCCAGGCAGGGGCAGGAGCAGGGATGGCGAGGAGGGGAAGGGAGAGGCCGCGGGGCCACCCGGGAGATCGTGCTCGTCGAGGGCCCGCGGCTCCGCCTCATCGGCTCGGGGTCCCCGGCGTGGAACGCTGCCGAGCTTCCTCCGGGACATGGCGCACGCCGCAGCTGGACGCCGAGCTGGAGTCGCCGCCGCCACCGCCGCGAGGTCGAGAGAGACGCTGCAGGTGAAGTGACCCGGGCTGGCCACCTGGCGGGGCGGGACGGCCGCACGTGGGGGCTGGCGGCGGGCAAGGACCCCGCCCCCGGGGGCGGAACTGAGGCGGGATCAGCTAGATCCCCGCCTCCAGGGAGGCCCGGTGGGCGCGCGGCCCGGCGCCCGGCCCCTAGGGGCGTGATGTGGGCGGGACAGATGCGTCCCGCCCCCAGGGGTCTAGTAGCCGCCCCGCCTAAATCCCCTGCCCAAACGTCCAGGGGCGGGCGCTCCCTGCCCCCAAGTCTAGTTGGTTCGAGTACGGATGTCGCTTCTGGCTAGAGGGTCTCCGGGCAAATCTCTGGGTCTCTCTGCATCTCAGTTTTCCCTTCTGCCAAATGGGAAGACCCTGACCGTGATTGGGAAGGCCAAGTTACTCCAAGAAGCTTCTATTAGGCGCCTGCTAGGTGCTGGGCCTTGTGCAGAGACTGGGCATATGAAGAGGGACAAAAGCCTGTCCTCGTCCCCCCAGGAGCTTAGAGGCCAGCGGGGAGACGAAGTGCGTACAAATGGGTGCCAACAAGATACGGACAGACGGGGCAAAGGTTTGGAGGGGGAAGACTGGACTGCCCAGGTCGGGCACCGCTAGGAGCTGGGAAGCTTTGAGCTCCATAATGCCAACCTGGGTTCAGCTGTCGGCTGGAAACCAGTATCAGTCCCCTACCCCGAGGCGCGCTCCACAAGTACTCGGCTGCGCGCGCGCGTCCCCAAGGGCTTCCTCGGAAGGCGCAGGCGCACGCGAGGCCGGCGGGCTGCCCTGGACGGCGCAGGCGCGGACGGCCAAGTGTCCTCGAACGGCGCATGTTCGCCCCGTTCGGAACCCTGCGGCCCTGAGCCTCTCTCCCCTGCTCTCCTGTTCCGGCTGCTTGCTCATTCTCATTCTTCGTGCTTTGGGACCATGCCCGAGAAGGAGCTGCCCGCTCGGGGCGCCAGCTACCGGAGAGAGGCGCCGCTGCTCACTGGTGAGCCCTGGGGGCGGGGAAGGAAGGGCGTGGGGAATAGGGTTCCGCTGGGTCCTCTCCGACCCCCGGGTCGTCTTCATACCCGCCACTAGTATGGGAGCTCCTAGAGGGCTGGGGTGGGGGGGTTCATTTTGTTTTTTTCTAAAGTCTGATCTGGGTAGAGTGCTGGGTCTGGAGGCAGAGAGACCTGAGTTCAAATGAGGCCTCAGACCCTTACCGCTTGTGTGACTCTGGACAAGTCACTTCACCCTTTTGGCTTCAGTTTCCCCCTCTGTAAAATGGGCACACATTGGAGAGGGCCATGGTCAACCGCTCCAATATCTCTGCCAAGAAAACCCCAAATGGGGCCCAGCCTCCTCTGAGCTTCAGTTTCTTCTTGGAGCAGAGAAAGGGGCAAGTCACGGAGCGCGCCCCCCCCCCCCCCAGTATCCAGGGTTTCAAATAGACACACCCTTACCTTCAGTATCTTCGAAAGGGCTGGGCCATCAGTGGGAACTGTATATTGGGGGGGAGGGAGGAAAGAGGGCAGACTGGAAGGATGGGAGCCCTCCCCCCAGAAAAGTGGGGCTGTTGGGAGTTGGGGGGAGGCTCTGAGGAATCCAGTGAGCTCATTGTTTTAATCATAATTATCTTATTTTCAAAATAAACTTATTTTATTATTCCTTTTTAGAACATTTTGAGTTGCAAATTCTGTCCCTCTCTCCGGCCCCTCCTCCAGAGGCCACGAATCATCTGGGCGGGATTGGGCAAAACCTCTTTCCAAATTAGCCACCCTGGGCAGAAAAGGCTCCTTCAGTCTTCAGTCTTCAGTCTGGGCTTAATAGGGCCCAAACTCAAGGCGGGGCACCAGGCCTGGAGAGCAGGAGAGAGTCTAGGCCCAGACCCTGCCCTGGGAAAGAAGGGAGGCCCGAGGGCCCATGGAATAATCTAATCACTGGCCCAGAGTGCTGACCACTGCTCCCTCCCTTCCCCTTCTGGGCTTTGCCTCTAGATCCAGGGGGGAAAGTCTTTTGTGTGTGAAGCCAGTACTTTGCATCTCATAATTGCATTGTCTGTCCTAGGAGAAAACACTGGCCCAGCCCAAAGGAGTTTTCAGGTCCCCAACTTCACACCTCCCTCAGCACCTCCTCTCAGTGGGAGCCTCTTTGTTGGCTTTCAGTCATGTGACCCCATTTGGGGTTTGCCTTGTCCTTCTGCTCATTTCACAGATGAGGAAACGGAGGCAGAGAGGGTGAAGTGACTTGCCTGAGATCACACGGCTAATAAGAGTGTGAGGCCAGATTTGAACTCAGACCACCAAGGCCGGAGCTCTCTGCTCTATGGTGCTACTTCACTGCCCCCCAGCTGGGGGGAGCCAGTAACATCCCTCCAGAAGCTGGCCTTTATCCCATTTATTTCATTAGAGCCTCACAGCAACTCTGGGAGGGAGGTTCTGCTATGATCCCCATTTTCCGGTTGAAGAAACTGAGGCAAGCAGAGATTGAGTGACTTGTTGCCCAGCTAGGAAGTGTCTGAGGCTGGTTCTTGACTTGTTTCCTACCAGCTGCCTCAGATTGGGGGTGGGGTGGTTTCCAATCCTATTTCACTCCCATTTCCTCATCTGGAAAATGGGGATAGCAATGGCATCTCCCTCCTGGGGTCGTTAGAGCACCCAAATGAGAACATAAGTAAACAGCCCAAACTCTTAGGGCTGGAAATGCCTCCGTGGCCCGTCTCATTTCCAGGCTTGGTGGGGGAAGGGGGAATTGCCTTCCATTTACATTCCCAGGCTCTGGGGGCACCATGAGCCTCCTCTAAAGGGATGGAAGGTACCCAGAACCCTCTGGCCCCACGCGCTCCCCTCACTGTTTTACACTCCTAATGAGAGCCAGAGTAACTACCCACAGCATCTTTTCTTCTCCTGCTGGAAGATTTTTTTTTTTTTTTTTTTTACATTTTTAAACCCTTAACTTCTATGTATTGGCTCCTTGGTGGGAGAGTGGTAAGTCTGGGCAATGGGGGTCAAGTGACTCGCCCAGGGCCACACAGCTGGGAAGTGTCTGAGGCCGGATTTGAACCCAGGACCTCCTGTCTCTAGGCCTGGCTCTCCATCCACTGAGCTACCCAGCTGCCCCCTCCTGCTGGAAGATTTTTAGTCAGGTACTTTGGTCTTGATAACAGAGACTCAGCAGCCAGTGCCCCATCAAGCCAAATAGGCTTCCTGAGAAAAAGCACCCCAAAGGGGCCTTCCAGGCTTGAATGTGGAAGTCAGGGCTCCAACACTTGCTCACTTGTAAAAAGGCCTCTTTAAGTTATAAAGCAGCCATCCAGCAGGCAGAAACAGCCCCTGCCCTCCAGGAGCCCCTGGTCTGCTGGAGGAGATGACAGGCAGACAGCAGGGGAGGCGCTGGCATCCTCGAGCACCGTCCATCCATCCATCCTTTCCTTTGGGCTCTGCTTTCGGCCCCTTGTGTCCGAGCACTCATTGGAGCCTTCCCGCGTTTCTCCGAATCTGTCACATTTCTGTTTCTCATTCCTATCCCAGCGTGGCAACATTCCATTCTCCTCACTTCCTGCTTTGCTTGGCTGTTCCCTCGCCTTTGCACACATAACCTTGTTTGGAGTCTCTTTTGTCATCAGGAGGAACTCTTCTTGCCTGTCTGCGTGATCTTTTCTTGCCATTAACAGCCTCATTAGGCTAGTTTTTAAAGAGGGGGAAACTGAGGCCCCTAGAGGGGCAGATGTGCCCTCTTTAAAGCTGAGCCTATAATGTTGGGGAATGGGTGGTCTGCTGACAGAGCAGCCACTTTTCTGGCAGGGCCCCAGGGAGCAGGGGCATGGGACAGTTAGGAGTGAGCTTGGCATGCCCTGAATGTGGGGTTTGAGTCCTTTGCCAAGTGCCCTCCTCAAGGGGGAGCTCCTTGGCCCATGCCACTCCTGGGCTGCCCCCCTCATTGACCTCAGACCTCAATGCGCAACCTCCAGCTGGCCCCCCTCCTTCCTCGGCTGAATCTAATCCTCCTTCCACAGCCCTTCAGATGCCCATAGCCATGGGTCAGGGATGAGCCTGCTCTCTCAGCCTTTCCTTTTCCAGCCCTCAGGGCCCTTCACCTTTCTCCTCGTTCTCCTCCAGATTCTCTTGGGCTGATCATGGCTTTTCAACCTTGGTGCCCAGAGCTGAACATAGTACTCCCTCTTCTATGATCTCCTGAAGGCAGAGGACATTGGGACTGCCCAATTGCACAGCTGACCCCTTGAGCTTGCAGGCCACTAGGAACACCAGATCTTTTCCCATTCCTCTCTCCCCGTTTGCCTTCCCTCTTTCTCCTTCCCTCTCCTTTCTTCTTCCCTTATCTCACTCTAGAAGTTCATTGGCCAACTCCCAGGCCCAGACTGCCTCACTACTGATCCAAAGAAGCATTGCCCTGCTTGGCTTCTGACCCAGCCCCACGCCAGCATATTGAGTCTTTCTTGGGTAACACATCTCTTCCTTCATCCAAGCCAGAGACAGAAGTGAGAAGCAGAGATCCATGGGGCACTCCAGGAGAGTCCTACCATGTCATATGCAGATAGGGAGAGGGACTAGAGCAGTCCTTTGTGAAAAGGAACAACCGGTACAGGTTGGCAGCCCCTTTCTGCACCATACACAGTCGCATAAAAGCCCAAGATTAAGTTGAGATTCACTAAGCATTTATTAAAAACCTAGTACAGTTGTTTTTCAGCCATGTCTGATTTTTGTGACCCCGTTGGGAGCTTCCTTGAGAGATCCTAGAATGGTTGGCCATTTCCTTCTCTGGCTCATTTTATGAATGAGGAAACTGAGGCCAAAAGAGGAAGTGACTTGCCTAGGGTCACCCAGCTAGTGTGATTCTGAGGCCATATTTGAACTGGAAAAGATGAGTCTTCTTGACTCTAGGCCTGGCGTTCTATACACTGTGACACCACCTAGCTGTCTCACGTGCCAAGTGTTAGTCTCTGCCCTCAAGGAGCTCCCAGTCTAACAGGGAAGACCACATACCAACCACTAGGTATGAACAGGCTTTAGATAGGATAACTTGGTGATAATTCCCAGAGGGAAGGTACTAGTATTAAGTAGGATCAGATTAAGTGTCTTGCCTAGAGCCACCCATCCTGGCTGAGAGGCCAGCTCTTGGGCCACTGCCTTGTTGCCCCTTGAAGATCCTGGACCCTCAGATGAAGAGCCATTCCCACGGCCTAGCTCAGCACTGTACGGTCATCTGGTCCCCGGCCCATCTTTTCCAGCCTATGTATGCCTGAGGGGCTTTACTAACATTTACCCTTGTGGACTGGCCTAAAGGGGAGTGAGGCCAAGCTGGCAGGGCCTGTGCCCGCTGAAGCCAAGACTGCCTAGATGGCTGCCACTTCCTTTTCTTGAATGGGGAGTTCTAGGAATCCTCCTTCTCTGAATTTCCCAAGGCTCAGAGCCCCCAGGCCAAACCCAGCAGAAGTACCTGGGAGGAAGCCAGAGTGCTGCCCAGTAGAATCTGGCTGTCTTCTGGGCCTACTCTGTCAATTCATGCTGAGTCTTTCCATTGCCCTCCAAAACAGCCCATTTCTTCCTTTCCTACTGGCAAGGGAGACAAGCATTTGTTTGGTGCCCACTAGGTGCCAGGCCCTGTGCTAAAGCTTGATAAATCTCCATTTGATCCTCACAACAGGCCCTGGGAGGTTGATGCTGTTTTGATCCCCATTTTATAGTTGAGACTGAGATAGACAGAGGCCCCACTGGCCTAGGGTCCCCCAGTCAGAATTTGAACTCAGGCCTTCCTGACTCAAGGCTCACTGTGCCATCTAGCTGCCAATTCTGGCATAATTTTCACATTCATATTCTACTGATTCATCCAGGCATTCCCCCATAAGTAGGTGCCTCCCCGACCCCCTTAGTATCCTGCTTTTTTGCTTGTAGGAAAAGAGCTGCTGGAAATAGTTGTGTTCCTGTGGTATGGTTCCTTTCCCGCCTTCATCTCTTGGGATGTAGGCACTGGTCAGAGCCTGCCTTAGGAACTTGCTGGCGATGCTTCGAAATGGTTTGTATCTTTTGGTATGTATGATGTTTTCTCCCCTTAGAGAATGTACGTTCTAAGGGACCCCTGTAGTTTTGTCTGCCTCCCCCATACCTGGAACCATTGACCCTCAAGAGTCTGTGAAAACCGGCGGCAACTAGATGGCTTAGAGGATAGAGAGCCAGGCCTAAAGATGGGGAATCCTGGGTTCACATCTGGCCTCAGACACTTCCTAGTTGTAGGATCCCGGGCAAGTCCCTTAACTCCCATTGCCTGACCCTTACACTGTTTTTCTGCCCTGGAATCAATACCCAGTGTTGATTCTAAGATGGAAGGCAAGAGTTAAAAAAGAAAAAAAAAAGCCTATGAAGTACCTCACATTTTGGGGGTGGGAAAACAAAAAACAAGCATTAAGTACCTCCTGTGTGCCGGGCATTGTGCTAAGGGCTTTATAAATATGGCTATGACAGTTTCAGACTTGCCTCCCTCATTGGGCAGGCCAGAAGGGGTCACATCCAGTTAGAACTTGGCCTTCCTGCTCAGTCCAGGCCTCAGTTTCCTTCTGGGGCTCCTCTCATACATCTCTAAACTCATCCAATCCTTTTGCAGACAGAGAGGGGCTTATTACCGAGCTGAAGTCAAGGGTCAGCATCAGGATTTTAACCCAGAGTGGCCTCTGTAGCTCCCTATCCCTCACTGACCTCTCTTATTTTTCTTTCTCCCCCATCCCTCCTTTACTCCCTTTCTTTCTCTGTCTCTCATTTCTCTCTCTTTTCCCTCTTCTCTCTCCCTCTCCCATCCTTTCTCTTTTCTCCCTCTCTTTACCCCTTCCTCCCTCCTCCTCCTTTCTCTCTCCCACCTCCTGTTCTCTTTCTCTACCCCTCCCTCTCTTTCCCCAACCCCCCTTCTTCCTCCACTTTCTCTCCCTCTCCTCTCCCAGGTGAGACCAGGCAGATCCCAACTCCAGTCCCTGTGATCCGCCTTCCCCGAGGCCCAGATGGCACCAGCCGGGGCTTCAGTGTTGCCCGGGGCCAGGACAGGGCTGGTTCATTGGTGGAGGTGGCTGAGCAACGGGCACGAGCTGCCCTTCGGGAGCGCTATCTCCGGAGCATCCTTGCCATGGTGGGGCGTCCTGTCCACTTTACCTTGCATGAGCGTGTCCAGGTGGACGCCCGCTTTGGGGCCACTGACCTCGACGTGGCCAACTTCCATGTGTCTCAGCTGCAAACGCCCCTTGGGGTGCAGGGGGAGGCCCTGCTACGCTGTGCCGACATCATCTCTTACTCTTTCCAGCTGTGAGCCTCCCTCCCCCTCCCTGGGGATCCCCTCACCCAAGCTGAGCCCTCCACTGCAGACCAGAGAGGAAGGCGGGTCCCATCCTGAGATGCAGGGACTGCAGCCTCCCGTGGCTCGGACACGGACAACTCTGGCTGGTGCGAGGCCTGAGGCTTCAGGGGAATGAACTGGAGTCCGGCTCCCCTTTGAGGGGACCACCAATAAAACCCTCCCGAGCCACTGAGCCTGCCTGCTTCTTTGCACGTTCACCAGGGAGCTCCGGGTTTCCTGGGACTCCGCGGCCTCATTCATTAATTCATTAAACATTTACCTAGTGCCAGGGATTGTGCCAAGAGGTGGAAGAAAGGAAGGGGAAAGTCGAGGGCGTCCGAACCCCAGAGGGAGCGAGGAGCCGTGGGGGGAAGGATAGGCTCGAGGGCCAGAGAGGAGGGCTTCCCGAAGTTAGCCGTCCCGGGCTAGCCGCAGTTCGAGGTGGTGGGGCCTGGGGAGCTCTCTCTCGAGGAGGAGTCCGGGCCGGGGCGAGGTAGCTGTGCTTTCTGGAAGCAAGATCTATGGCTGCGCAGCGGGAATCGCACTTTTCTCCATCCCACCCTTTTCCCTTTTAACGAATTCCCGCAGCTCCCTGGATGCCGAGAGGTAAGAAAGACTGAGGGCTTCTGGTGGTCCCGTCTCGTGGGCGAAAGCGGCCAAATGCTCAGCCCCCAGGCCTGAGGGCGGGGCTTGCGCCCGGAGGAATCTGGACTGGGGCGTGCCTTTTCGCTTCAGCACCGGCCCCAGCAGCTCGGCTCTCTTTTCCTCGGTCATCTTGGTGTTTTTGTCTCCGTCCAGTACTGAGGTCCGCGGCCTCCGGCGTTTTTGACCGAAGTTGATCTGCTTAGTGGTTGCCCGGAAAGCAATGCTTGTGGAAAGAGCCAACATAAGAGGGGCGGGGCTTGGCTTCTCGGTTCCCGAGGAATTCCCTTTTTCTGGGCTTCCCATTTATCTACAAACGTCATATTCGACTCCCTCTTTTTCCCTCGGAAGACCCCCACCCTCCCCTCGTTGTTCATCTGAATCCTCTTGAGCTTCCGCCATCTCTGGGTATTTTTAGCAGGGTCAAATCTTTCCCTTCAAGTCGACTGTGACGAAAGAGCGGATTCGGATGCCACGGATGCGGAGAAACATAACGGGAGGTGCGGCGAAGGGACTGATGCGGCCATCTGTTTGCCTGTCTGCTTCCGCACATTCGCAGTTGTATTTTCATCCCACATTCCCAAGTTTCATTCAGTTCACTAAAAATGAAGTGCTATTCACAACATTTTGCGTCTCTTCGGTTTTGCTTTGGCGGTCTCCTTTTCCTTTAAGCTCCGAGCGACTGCCAAGCTATATTCACAGGGAAATGCTCCATAGTGTCAACAACAGGAGCGTGGGCTGGATTGGCTACGGCTTTTTCAGCCCCGCCCTCCTCTCAGTTGCCTGCTTGTCTACATTCGCACATTCGCCGCACAGACTAGTTTTCTTTCTATTAAGTTTATGCTTTGTCTTTGAATTCCTTGACTTCTAACGTATCCAACTTTTTCCTTCGTTCTGCATTTTTTCTGAAGCTCCTTCCCTCGCATTTAAAAGGATATCTGTAGCGAAAGTATTCTAGCAAAAGCGGCTGTCACCAAAGCGCGAGTGAACCCGCCTTCGCATGGGCGGGACTAAGATGGCACGGGGGCGTGTCCTTGCAGTGCTGGCGGCGGCAATCCCTCCGTCCGTCTTCCTATTCTTCCCGACACATTCATCACAGTTCCCGCTTCTTTACTCCTCCAAAGTCTCTGCTACATTTATTTCTCTTTTATTTTTCCTCTTCCGTCTTTGCGGCCATCTCGGACATCCATAGTTTTCGGTTTTGGGGGGGCGGGGGCGATGGCGAAAGTGCCACTCTGGACGCGCTCCGCCAGTCGGCCGCCAGCGTGCGTGCGGCGCGCGCTGGGGCGGGGGCGCGCACTCGGGCTCCCAGGCGGCGACGTCGACGTCAACGTCAAACGAGGAGGAGGCGGCGGCGACGGAGGAGGAGGAGGAGGAGGAGGAGGAGAAGGAGGCGGTGGCGGTGGCGGCGGCGGCGGCGGCGGCGGCAGCGGCGGGACGACGTCGGCCCCTCGCGCTCAGGCTCCGCCTCAAGCTCGCCGTCAGGCTTGGAGCAGCCAGGCTCCAGGTCGGAGGCTAGGGACGCGAGAGGCGCCGGCGTCGCGGCCGGGGCCATGGGCCGGCGGGGGCTGGGCCCGGGGCCCCGCTG
>NC_058132.1:23420804-23469622 GCF_016433145.1 Gracilinanus agilis
CGCGCCGAGCAGGCCATGGCGGGGGTCCCCGTGGGTGCTGAGGCGGCCGGCGCTGCGCTGGGCCCCGGCGACGAGGAGGCGCCGGCCCCGGAGCAGGCCCCGTCCGGAGCGGGAGACGCCGCCGCCGCCGCCGTGCTCAAGGCCGCCGCCAAACGCGTCACCTTTCCTTCGGACGAGGACATCGTGTCCGGAGCCGTGGAGCCCAAGGATCCCTGGAGACACGGTACCATTACTGGGACAGGGAGCGGGAGCACGGGCCGGGGCAGCTCGGAGGAGGAGGAGTGGCGGTGGTTAGCCTGGAGGAGGAAAGGATTACAGTGGTCAGTCCCAAAGTAGGAGAGAACTCACAGTGGTCACCCCGGACAGCAGCCTGGAGGAGGCCTTTCTAGGGACGTACTTGCAACTCTGGAGGAGTGGGGGAGGCAGAAGTGAGTAAGTCCAAAGAGCTTCCTGGAGGAGGAGGCTGCAGTCCCACCAGGAGCCGTAGGAGAAGGCAGCTCCCGAGGATTGCCCGGAGGAGGCTGATCCAGGAGCTCCTCTTTAGGAGCTGCTAGGGGCCTCCCCAAAGAAGGAGGTTGGGGTACACCAGGAGGCCTGAAGTGGGGCTCGAGAAGTGAATCCTGGGCAGCATAGCAGGAGGGAACCTGGGGGCCCTTGCGGGGGTAAGGGGAGAAGTTGCTCCGGAGTGGGGCCTGACCCACACCTGGGGGGGTGCATTCTGAAGGAAGTTGGTTCACTCTAGGAGACATTTTATGGGCCGAAGTGGTAGAGGGGGTGAAGAATGGGTTGGGGGAGCCTGATGGGCAGCCGAGGCTGGGGGGTGGGGTCTTTGGTGGAGAAAGTCAGTGGTCCTTGCTTGGAAGCTAGACTGTGGCCTTAGAGGAGCCTTGAGGCTTTGGTCTTTGGTATATGGGGCAGTGACTGCAGGGCAGGGGTCAGTGAACCTGCGGGAGCCAGCAAGAGTGCCTGGGATGGGGGTGTTAAGAAAAGTTAGTTCTTGCTGGCATGGAGGGGTCCTTGAGGGACATCAGGGAGAGAAGCTGAAGCTCTGGTTCTTGGACTGCAAAACTTTTTGGGGGCAGCCAGGAGGGCCTGGCTCTGCTGGAAGAGGGAGAAGCTGGGAAGCCCCCAGGGATTGACCTGCAGGAACTAGGGAGTGGATGAAGGAAGGAACTGGCTATTTGGGGGGCTCCAGGGTGGTGGTAGTTTTCAGGTAGAAGATTGCTTGGGGATGGGGCACCTGAGGGTCACTGACTGGACTGCAGGTCACCCAGCAGATAGAAGTAGTAGAGCTGCCATTCACCCATGTTCCCCACTTCCCCCTCAGTGGGGGACTGAGGAATAGGAGGAGACTTTTGCTTTTGGAGCCTGTAGGGACAGGAGATGTCAAAGGGGAGGGGGAGAGTGAAGAAAGCAGGTCAG
Source organism: Gracilinanus agilis (assembly GCF_016433145.1). NCBI lineage: Eukaryota > Metazoa > Chordata > Mammalia > Didelphimorphia > Didelphidae > Gracilinanus > Gracilinanus agilis. The sequence continues at coordinate 23,422,227 of NC_058132.1, forward strand.
TTGGGGTGGGGCCTAGGAGAAAGTTTGTGGGGGGGATCTTCCTGTTGGTGGGGAAGAAATGGCTATGGCTGAGAGCAATGGAGTGAGTGAAGGCTTTAGGGGTCAGGGATGGCCAAGTAGGTGGCAAGGTCACACAAGCGGCAACAAGAACTCAGCAGACATAGAGGGGTCACCAGAGATGGTTTGGCAGAAGATGTGAGCTGGATCTGGAAGTGAGCTGGGGAACAGAATCCAGCAAGCACTCAGTCAGTAAGCTTCTGTTAAGTGCCCACTGTCTGCCAGGCACTGTACTTCTAAGTGCCAGGCATAGAAAGAAAGGTGGAAGGGAGTGCCTACCCTCAAGGTGCTTACTCTCCAACAAGGGAGGCACTAAGCAAATGTCAGGTACAAACCAGCTCCATAGAGGACAATTAGACTATATTAACAGAAGAAAGACTTCCTGTAGAAGATAAGAGTATAGTTGGGACTTAGAAGAAGCCAGGGAGGTCAGAAGTGAGATCAGAGGAGAGAAAGCATTCCAGGAATGGGGGACAGCTAGAGAGAATGCTTGGAATTGGGAGGTGGGGGAATAGCCAAAAGGTCGGTGTCACTGGGTGGCAGAGGATGTTTGGGGGAATCAGGTGTTAGGAGGGGTCATATTTGATCTTGAAGATGATACAGAGCCACTGGATTGTATTGAATTTAGAGGTGACATCAAAGTCTCTGTAGTCTGGCAAACCTGGCTCAACTTCAAGAACTAAAGGGGTCTCTAAAGAAGGTAGTAGAAGTAAGAGATGGAGGAGGCCGGAATGCAGATTCTTTTCTCTAAGGAAACAGGGCCCAATTTCCATAGCTGTGTTGACCTCAGTGTCAGCCTTCCCCTTCTCTGCAGCCAGGATGTTCTGGGCATTTCTCTCCAGCTTGCCTGGCACAGGAGAGCTTTCTAGGCAGGATTCTAATTCTCTCAGGAGAGTGACTTAGGTTCTTACTCTGGCTGAAGCCCAGAGAGGGCAAGCTAGTGACTGAGGATCACATAGCCAACCTACATAGTATGAGAAGTCAGGGCTCAGAGAATTTAATCCAACCTCCACATTTTACAAAGAAACAAGAGAGTTGCTAGAGGGCAGGGACACTTGGCACAGTTGGGCACATAGCAGGTCCTTAATAAAAGCCAGGATGGAGCCTAAAGGTTTTTTTCACTTGAAAGGCCCTAGAAGCAGGCTTTGGGAGGCCAGACTTCAGCAAATTAGGGAAAAGGGATGCCTGGTTTGTCAGGATGAGCAAGAGGAAGCAAGAGTCATGTGATGATGCTGAGCACATGATGCCACTGGACTGTGACAGGAGAGGCTTCCCTGCTCCTCCCCTCCTTTGGTCCTGTCAGTAACTCCAGGACTCAGAGCAATAAGGGAACCAAAAGATGATAGTTTGTCTCCCTCAGTTTATGGAAAAGGTAGTTGGTGGATTCAGGAGTGCCCATTGTCAGGGGATAGACCAGAACAAGTGCCCCTTAGGCAGTCTAGGGAACCATTGAAGCATTAGGGTGATGTTTCAGAGAATTTGTTTTGATTGAAACCAACTTCATAGTATGGCACAGAAGATACAATTTAACAACAGTATTTTTAGAAAAGGGAATATCCGAGCTGAAAGCTGGCAGGAGGTCAGAGCTTCCCAATCTGCCTCTCCCAAAGACCTGTTCTCATAACAGCATGGAAGAGTCACACTTGAGGCTCAGAAAGGAAAAGGGGATTTACCCAAGAGTTCAGTTCTCACGGTGAGGCAAAGCTAGGAGGTGCACTTAATTTCTGGGCCCTCTCCTACCATACCATCTGCTTCTGTATTTAAGAATAAGGGGGCCTGAGCCCATTGAGCCATCTCCCCATCTCTAGCCCGCTCTGCCCCTCACACTCAGTACCCCATCGTTTCCATACCTTTCCCACATGCTCCATAGAGTTCCTCTCTTGAAGAAGCAGTTCAAGCACTCTTCTCTGCGGCAGGCCTTTCCTGGTCCCCCCAAACTACCTGAATATAACTTCTTCACCTTATATCGGTGATATGTGTATTGCGGTCTGTGATTTGTAATGGTGCTTGTCTCAACCACTAGGAGTTTCCTGGAAGGGATTATTCCATTCTTTGACTGTGTATGGTAGCACCTTAATAAATGCTTGTCAGTATTGATTGATATGACTCTTGGACAAGGGAACCTGTTGCCTGGGGAGTATGGAACCTGAGATGTCTTCCTCTTTGGCACCCTGTGTCAGCCATCAAACTTTTAAAAACTCCTTTCCTTGTTTAATGATGGCCTGTTTGGCTTAGCGCCTGAAGGCCTGTCTTGAAGCCCTTTGTGCGATTCTGCTCACTCCTTCACCTTTTGGTTTGAAAATAGGAGTCATATTTAAATTCAGGAAAGTTAAAGTTGCTCCTTCTGCAACCTGTGCTTCTCCCAGGCCTGAGGGGAAAAAGTAGGCTTTCTTTCATGGCAAGATACAGTGAGTTATAGCAGGAAAGACCAGTCCTGGGCGTTAGAAGGCCAAGATTCCAGTTCTTTAGTTCCTGTCTGAGTGACCTTGGGCTAGTTCCTGTACTTCTATAAAATGAGGAGTGGAATCAAACAGCTTTTGGCATCCATTATCTCAAGATGAGGTGTCGATAACAGTCCATCCAGTCCATCCAGTCCCTCCATCCACAATAATGCACCTACTCTAAGTGGATACAAGTTGTGGGCCCAGCTACACTTTCCTGTTTGTTTCTGCAAGTCTGAATGCTAGAGTCAAAGAATGGCAGAGCTGAAAGGAGCCTTAATACCTAGATTGTCAGAACTGCAAGGGACCCATAGGCCACAGAAGAGGAAGCTAAAACTTAGAGCAGAACTAACTTTTCCAAGGTATGGATAGTCGAGCCAGAATCAGCACCTGGCTCTCCGGTCACAGGTAGTGTTGGGAGACCAGAAAGAACCCATGTCTCTTAGGTGAAAGGAGGGGGAACATGACTTGATGGTAACCTGATTCCCTCTCCTGGCTTCACTGCAAGGCCAGCTTCTCTGCAAGGCCCTTGCCCCTTCCCAGCCAAGAAGTTTAATGGGGTGTATGTTACAGGTGGTGAAGGGCTGGAGACTTAGGTTTTGCAGCCCTGAGCCTCCAGGACATTCATTCAACAAGTTTTTGGACAGCCTAAGCTCTAGGCCCTAGAGGAAATTCAGGCTGTGATCTGGACTCTGTCCTCAAGGGAATTGCAGTATAAAAGGGGTGGGGGGGAAGGTATGGCCTAAAACAAAATGCAATGTCAGAAGTGTATAATGGAACCATAAAGGGAGAGAGAGAGATCACTTTTGAAGAATGGCATGGTGAAAAGGATACTTGAGTCCTGGGCCTTGCTTTGAATTTTAGCTCTGCTGTTTTGCCTTTGAGACCCTGGACTTCCTTTTTTCTGGGGCACTTGGCCTGTCTTAGAATAATAAATTGGACAAATCATAAATGGACTCACAAAGGAAAAAATCCTAATGCCAGACGGATTGACAAGTTAATTTTACTATATGTTTAAAGGGCATTTAATTCTAATCGTACATAAACTGTTTGAAACATTAGGAAAAGGAGTCCTCCCAAATTCCTCCTACAACAAAAATAGTGTCTGAATACTTAATTCAGGGAGTTAAAATAGAGAAAGAAAACCGTAGACCAATATCCCTAATAAATATTGATGTCTACGTTTTAAATATTAACCAGGAGACTACAGCAATACAGCACAAAGATCATATGCTACGATCAGATAGGATTTATACCAAGAGTGCAGGACTAGTTCAATATTAAGAAAACTATCAGCATAACTGACCATATTCATAACCAAGACAACAAAAATTATATGATTCTCTCGTTAGATGCATAAAAAGCTTTTGACAAAATATGACACCCCTTCCTGTTAAAAAAAAAAACCCTCCGTTTATAAGAATAGTTGGAACTTTCTTTAAAATCATAAGTAGCATTTATCTAAAACCAGCAGTCACCATTACTGTAACAGAGCTTTCCAGTAAGATAGAGGTAAAGCAAGGATGCCATCAGAGGCAGCTAGGTGGCATAGTGGATGGAGTCAGGAAGACCTGACTTCAAATTCAGCCACAGATGTTAGGCCGTGTGACGCCGGGCAAATGATACTACCATTTTTGTCTGAGTTTGCTCAACTGTAAAATGAGGATAATAACAGCACCTATCTCTCAAAATTATTTCGAGGCTCAAATGAGATAATGTTTGTAAAGTGCCTAGAGCATAGTAGGTGCTATGTAAATGCTCATCCCCTTCTCTCTTTCTTCCCTTGCCTCCCATCATCACTGTGTTGTACTAGCAACACTAACTATGGCAATAAGACAAGGAAATAAAAAAGGAAATTTCAGGAACAAGCAAAGGTGAAGAGGAGACCAAACTATCACCTTTTGCAGGTGACATGATAGATTCCTTAGAGAGTCAACAACAAACTTAGAACAATTAACTACTTCAAAAAAACTATAAAGTGTGGAATAAAGCCACACAAATGATCTATGTTTTTGATATCACTAACAAAACTCAGCAGGAAGAGATAGAAAGACGTTTCCCTGAAAATAACTACAGACAGTAGGAAATACTTGGGAATCTACTCGCTAAGACAAACACAGGAACGACATGAACACAATTATATAACACTCTTGACTCAAATAAAGATCAATCTGAACAGCTGGAGAAATATTAATTGCCCACGAGTAGGCCAATATAATAAAAATGACAATCATTGTTTTAGTTGTGTCCAATTCTTCTAGACCTCCTTTGTCGTTTTCTTGAATGGAGTGGTTGGTCATTTTCTTCCCTAGCTCATTTGACAGATGAGGAAACTGAGGCAAACAGGGTTTAAGTGACTTGCCTAGTATCACACAGCTATTAAGTGTCTAAGGCCAGATTTGAACTCAGGAAGATGATTCTTCTTGATTCCAGACCCAGCATTCTATCCACTGTGCCATCTAGCTGTCCCAAGATGATAATACTAACGAATTGAATGTATTTATCCTGTGCCATACCAAACTATAAGATATCATATGTGGATATATAAACTATAGTTATATATGTAGACCATGTAGTAATGTTTTAAACTATATAGTTGTGTGTATATAGATAATTGTACTTTATAAAGTAAAAGGTTATAGAATTCTTCTGAAGGAACAAAAGGTCAAGAATATCAAGGGAATTAGGGAACAAAGTGGAAAGGAAGGGGCCTAGCATTATCAGATCTCACAGTATACTACAAAGCCATAGTCACCAAAATAATTTAGTAGAGGGTAAAATAGACATTGGCCAGCACAACAGATTAGGTACACAGTGTGCAGAAGAAAATGAGCTTAGTAACTTCGTGTTTGATAAATCCAAGGCTTGTTGGCTGTTGGGGCAAGAACTCATTATTTAATAGAAATTGCTGGAAAATAAACTAGCAGAAATTAGGCATAGGGCCGCATCTCACATGGTATACCAAGATAAGCCTTAAGTAGGTACATGATTTATTTAGACACAAAGGGTGACATCATGAGCAAATTAGTGGAGTGTGGAAGAAATCACCTTGTAGTTCTATGGGTAGGGGAAGAGTTTGTGATCAGGAGGTAAAATAAATAAATTTTCATTTCATCAACTTAAAAAGGGTTTGCATAAACAAAATCAGTTCAACAAATTTTAGAAGAGATGCAGAACATTGACATGTGGGGGAATCTTCCAGCAAGTTTTTCTGATAAAAGTTTCATTTCTAAGAATCAGTCAAACTTGTCAGAATGAGAGGTATTCCTCAGTAGATAAGTGATCACAGGATATAATCAATTTTCAGAGGAAGATGGGAGGGGAAAGGAAAGGAATAATAATTTATTGGGTGCTCCTATATTTTTTCAGGCACTTTACAAATGGTATCTCACTTGATCCACATGATAACCCTGTGAGTTGTTGGGACTGTTATCCTCGTTTTGCAGATGAGGAAACAGACAAACAGAGGTTAGAGGAAGAGACTTGTCTAGGGTCAGACAGCTAATAAGTGTCGTGGAGGATTTGGGCTCAGGTCTTTTTGACTTTAGGCCAAGTGCTCCAGCTTTTTACTGTACCAGCTCTTGGTCAGAAATCCAAGCTATCAATAGGCAAGTGAAAAAAGGCTCTAAATTTTGTTAAGAATTAAAGAAGTGCAAATTAAAACTACTCCAATTGCAGTTTGTTCCCCTAGATTGGCAAAATGGACAAAAGGGAAATGACAAATGCTGGAGGGAACATGGGGGAAAAGGCATATTAATGCATTGTTGGTGGAGCTGTGCCTCAGAAGCTTTTAAACTGTGTACTCTTTAACCCAACAATATCTCTACTAAATCTCAATCCCAAATAGATGAAAGAAATAGGAAAAGGATCCATATGTACAATAATATTTATAGCAGCTCTTTTCGTTTTTGTTTTTGTTTTTGTTTTTTTTTAACTCTTACCTTCCACCTTCAGTCTTGGAGTTAATACTAAGTATTGGCTCCAAGGCAGAAGAGTGGTAAGGGTAGGCAACGGGGGTCAAGTGACTTGCCCAGGGTCACCCAGCTGGGAAGTGTCTGATGCCAGATTTGAGCCTAGGACCTCCTATCTCTAGGCCTGGCTCTCAATCCACTGAGCTACCCAGCTGCCTCCAGCAGCTCTTTTCATAATGGCAAAGAAACTAGGAAAGGGCATGGCCATCAAATAGAGAATGGCTGAACAAGCTGAGGTATAGGTATGGAATTGAATACTATTGTGCCCTAAGAAATGGTGAAGTGGATGGTTTCATAGAAACCTGGGGAGACATTGTATGTAACTGATGTGGGGGAAAGTGAACAGGACCAGGAGAACAATTCATAGAATAATAACAAGCCTATAAAGTCAAAGCAACTTTGAAAGACTTATTGACTGATCCACACAATGACCCACCACAATTCCAGATAGAGAGTGATAGATCCGAAGCATATTTTCTTCCTTTTCTTTCGCATTTTTTTACATGACTGATGCAGGAATTTGTTTTGCTTGAGTGAACATTTTTAACAGGTTTTGTTTTTTCTTGCCTTCTTAGTGGGTGGAGAAGGGAGGTTAGAGGGAGAGGATTTAGAAATGAAAATAAAATTGTATATATATATGTATATATATACATATACCTGTGTGTGTGTGTAATTTAAAGAAATGTCAGCAGGTCAAAGTAGGCACTGGAAAGAATGTTTGAGGGACAGAGAATAAGAAGAGCAGAGACAAGGAGGGAAAGTATAAGGCTGGAACTTGAGAGAGCCTACCATGTGCTGCCAAGCACTGTTACGTACACTCAGGAGATACAAAAAGGTAAAAGACAGTTCCTGCCCTTGAGGAGCTCACAATGTAATGGGAGAAGACAAACAAACAACCATGTACATGCAAGTGGTAGATGGGATAAGTTGGAGAGAGTCTCAGGGAAGGCTCTGGAATTAAGGGGGATTGGGTGAGCATTCCTATAGAAGGTGGAGTTTTGGCTGAGACCTGAAAGAAGCCAGGAGGTAGAGAGGAGGAGGGAGAGAGTCATGTGGAAGAAGTCTGGAACAGTGAGTTGGAGGCAGAATGTGCAGGACATAAATGCCAGCAAAGGAAGTTGAATTTGATCCTTGGCAGGTGAGAATCACTGAAAGGGCCTGGGCAGGGATGAGATCAAAGCCTCCTGGTAAAACTGTCAGCAAAGATCCCAAGATTCTGAATCCCTAGGAGAGAGACATCAGATCAAGAGGAAGACTCCGGGGAAATGATGCCATTCTTTTATAACCATTTCTTTGTCTTTTTACCACCTAACTGTTTCTGCCTTCCTGGCTTTGAACTGCTGTCCTAAGTCTTGAGACTCCTTCCTGGGGCATCTCTTTTTTCAAGGAGGAGATGAGGGACAGAGGAGCTGGCCCCTGATCCAGCCAACCCCAGCCTTTGCTCCACACGACCACATTTTCCATCATTTATAGGAACTCCTAGAACTTAGAGCTGGCATGGTCCCTAGAGAATCCAGAAACTGGTGTCACCACTGGAAGTGCTTTCAGATCTAGCCCAGCGCCCGTATGGTTTGGCAGAGTTGGAAGCCAGAGTCTGTGTCCAGAGTCATATACGCTGCAGAGCAGAGACGAGAAGGAAGCCACGTGGCTGGGGGCCTCTGCAGCCAAAGCTCCCTCTCGGCACTCTGCCTCTGCCTCTGGCTCTGGCCCAGCTCACCTGCCTGACAATAAGCAGAGCCTTTTGGAACCTGTGCTTATTTGAATGGTGCCTGTAGTCTGGTAGACAGAGCCTGCCTGCTGGCCCCTTGGTGGGACTCCTTCCTTGGGAGCCTGGTCCAGCCTCACAGGAGCTCTCACTACTAAGATGTCACCAGAACTGAAGGATAGTAACCCAACCAGAGGCTCCTCACATTTAGAAGTAGAAGAGGCCATGGAGATTATATGGTCCACATTCCCCTCATTTTAAAGATGTAGGAAGGGACTTGCCCCAGGTCCCACGGTGGCAGTGCTCAGGTTGGAGCCTCTCCCAGATGTTGGGGCTGTGGGGCCAGGCCCTGGCCCTAGACCTCTGCTGCTGGGCTTTTGGATTTCTCTGAGCTGGAAGTCCTTCCTCTGCCCATCTTGGCATCATGTCACTCCTCAGCCTCCTGGCCCTTGGACCAGCTGTTTTGGAAGGGTTTCCCTAGTGGAAACTAGGCTTCTTTGAGGGACTTGGACACTCAATTCAAGTCAACAAGCATTTATTATATGTTTTTTATTATTGCCATGGACAAGGCACCAGCCTGGCCCCTGGGGATAGAAAGGCAAACCACACTCTATACACAGATAAGCATAATACAAGAAGGATTGTGATAGAGCCAACCACTGTGTGAATGGGGTGGGAGGCCCTCTCACCTCCACTTCCTAGTTTCCAAGGCAAGTCTGGGAAAGTAGATAAGGGTTCTGGGAAGTAGAGATGACTAAGGATTGCACTGGCCTAGGGGCCAGCTTGTTTGAGTGCAAGGAGGAGAAAGATGGAGTCTGGAGTCAAGGAATGGCCAGTGAATTAAAAAAGAAGGTTGAAAATATACATTCAAACCAAACTGGAGAGAGCCTTAAATGCTAGGGAAAAAACAAGCATTTATTAAATGCCTACTGTGTCCTAGGCCCTGTGCTAAGCACTTTACACACACTATCTCATTTGATTCTCCTAATAGCTTTGTGAGGTAGGGATTGTTATCCCCATTTTGCAGTTGAGGAAACCAAGGGAAACCTCAGGCTCAAAGAGCTAGTAAGTGACTGAATCAGAATTTGAACTCAAGTCTCCCTGACTCCAGGCCCAGTGGGCTCTCCACTGCACCATCAGCTGTCTCTGCTGGGTACAGCAGAGCCCTTGACTAAAGTATAGGAGGAGGCCTGTGGGGCTCACATTAGGTCTCACTCCTTTTTGGGCCTCACCTTCCTCATTGGTAAGATAAATGAGGGCTTGGTGGACCTTGATGATTCCGGTCCATTCTAGCTTGCACATGTTGTATTCTATAATCTTTGGTGCTGATATTCTGGGTTCAGAGCTGAAAAGGACCTTAGAAATCATAGGTGGGGAGCTTGAGGCCCCAGAAGGGAAGTGACTGGTCTAAGGTTCCACAGTAGCAAAGCCAAGATTTAAAAGCCAGCTCTTTCTACTCCCAACCTCCATTCCACCACATTTCCCCACTGCTGGCAGACATTTCAAACTTTTCTGAGGATCTGCAGGAACTCTTGTAGTGAAGACACTTGGCGCAGGGCCAGACCTCACACTGGGTACTCCTGATTCCTTCTGTTTTCTCTGCCTCTGGCAGTTTCTGCCTTCTTTAGAGAGACACATCACGACTTTGCAGAGCTGTGGTGCCACGTGCCTGCCTCTCCAGGATAGACAGGGGTTTCTATCCCAGGAACTTCGAGGAGAAGAAGGCCTGACACTTGTGACCTAGCTCTGCTGCTCTGGGAGAGTAGGAGTTGTTGAGGACAGGGCAAGGGATGGAGGGGATTGGATGAAAACAAAAGCAGAGGAGCAAAGCCAGCATTAGTGTGAGAAGAGGTGAGAAGGGAGGTGGAGGAGGGAGAGTGGGAAGGGAAGAGAATCTGGTAGTGAGCTGGGAGGTGAGAAAGGAGGAGGAGGAGGACAGAAGAGGCAAGGGATCTGTGGAGAGGGATCAGAGAGAACCAGGAGGGAGTGTGAAATACAGACCCACACAGTGAGGGCGGGGCATACAGCAAGGAAGGTATCCCTTTGTCCCTCTGCAGTCTTCACCGGGAGGATCAGGGAGAAGCACCTTGCTCAGGAATCAATATGCAGAGAGAGAAAAAGAGCTTGAAGGTTTCTCTCTTTCAAAGCCTATCATAACCTCTCCCAGACCCTGACTTTTGAGTCTTCTTGTACCTTCCTTATCGCCTGCCACATCCTCTTCGATCCTGTGGAACACCAGAATGCTCTCCCTCCTCCGCTCCATTTACTGACTGCCCTTTAAGTCCCAACTAAAATTGCATCTTTTATTGGAAGCCTTCCCTCTGTTAATTATTTACTATTTATCCTGCCTCTAGCTTATCTGTATGTATTTGCCTGCTTGTTGCGTCTCCTGTTAGATTGTAAGCTCCTTGAGGACAGGGACTGTCTTTTACCTCATTTTGTGTCTCTAGCTCCTGGCATATAACTGATACTCAATAAATGCTAGTTGACTGACTCAAGATCACCTCATCAAGGCCACTCTGTGTTCTCAAGTCCTTACGAAGTATCTCTGTGATCTAGGAGTCCTTTCCACCTCGCATCTTAGGATTCCAAGTGGTCTCATTGTTGTGGATAAACAGCTTCCTCAGAATAGACTGAGCTATTTCCCTCTGCTGAGTGTGCACAGCCACTCCCAAGTGCCAGCTGGCCGACAGGGCTTCAGCCTGCGTTTCCGGGGACTTCTGTAATCAGATGCACACCCTCTGCTTGCTGGCTTGTCCACTAGCTCTTCTGGAGTTGGTTCTTTTGGCTGGGCGGGTCGGCCAGAGTCAGCTATGACTGACTGAGCTGGAAAAGATGTTGGGACTTGGGATGTCAGAGCACATAGAATGCCGGGGCTGAGAGGAGCCTTCTTATTTTATAAAGGCTGGTGGAGGGCCCAGAGTCTGGGTCTTCTGGCTCTCTGTTCAAGAGTGGGATAGTGTTAAAAGCCCCAACTCTGGGGTCAGAGACCTAGGCTTGAGCCATATCTCCTCTCCTAAAAGCCTGGAACCATGGCTAAGTCTTTCCTCCCTAGTTGTTTTCTCATCTGAGCAAAACAGATGCCAAACCCCAAACTCTCTTTGCCTTTGCTGCTGCAGAAGGTAATAATGTGAGGCAGACCACAACCATATCCAGGCCCCTAACTTCAAGTTGACTGACTTACTATGCTATGGAGGGCCTGGCCCAGCCTTCCCTGCACATGGGTCACTATCACACCCATCCAGGGCTTGTCACTTCTCTAGGAGTAAATGGATGGCTGGTTCCTAAGGCAGGGGCCTGAAATGGGGACCTGGCTCGGATTGTCAGGGAGATGACAAGACACTGGATGAAGGAGTCAGAGGTCTAGTTAAGATACCAGCTCTTCTGCTTCTTGCCTGAGTCACTTAGGGCAGTTGAGCCCTTCTCTTTGTGCCAGGTTCCTTCTCTGTCAGATGGGAGAGTCAGACTGGTCGATTGCCAAGATCCCATCCCTTTGGAAGAGGGATTAGACAGGCTTGTTCTGCTTTGGCTCCAGAGGACATAAGTTGGATTGGGGCTTGGCCTGGCTCTTTGCCAGGTCTACCTCCCTCCCATTCCTCCTGCCCACCCTTCTCCACTCCAGTCAGCAGGTCCCTGATGGGTATTCAGGTATGATAGAGGCAGTGAGTGAGGTACTTCAAAAGAAGCCTTGTTTTCATTATTTTTAGGTCAGATTCTAGCTTTCCTACATATTAGCTTTGTGACTTTGTTTGAGTTATTTGACTTGTGGGCCTCACTGGCCTTGTCTGTACAACATTTTCTCTACTTCCTAGGATTGTTGTGAGAATCAGACACAGTGTTTTAGGTAAAGGGCTTCACGGTAGCTTGCTTGGAGGAGGCCAGAGGCCTGAGTTTAAATCCCAGTTCTGCTTCTTAGCCCTGGTGAAAGCCAGAACTACTCACTTTCCTCTATGGGCCCGAGTTTACTAACTATAAAATGAAGGGACCCCTGCCAGTTTTAAAAATCTGTAATCCTCTAAAGCAGTGATGGCAAAACTTGGCACAGATGCCAAAGATGGCATGCAGAGCACTCTCTGTGGGCATGTGTGCTGCTCTCCCTCCACCCCCCTTCCCCTTTCATTACTAGAAAGAGGGACTTGGGCAGAGCCGCTCCCTTTCCCCTCTCCACCATGCCTGAGGACATTTTTTTACATCACCCAGCCCTCTGCCCAGCAGCCCAATGGGAGAGCTTTCCCCCCTCCCCTGTGTGGGGTAAGGTGAGGTATGGCATACAGTCTCTAAAAGGTTTGCCATCACTGCTCTAAAGATTGTTCTTGTCATTGTCATCCTCATGGTCAAGAGGAGGTCTCCAAGGGGCTGGCGTGGGCCAGATCCAAAACCTACTTCTTTGACCTTTGGCAAGGCCCCTATACTTCTCAAGGCCTCAACTTCCTCATTTGTCAAATAGGCAGTACAAGTAAGCCTCTGATAAATTTGTGAGAATCAAATGAAATATCAATGTGGATAGAAGCCGTGGAGCTTTTTAGTATTATAGAAATGTCAAGTGGGTCTTTCTTCTGGATCAGAAGGTCTCTGTTTCTGCCAGGTCTGATGGTCTCTGACCAAGGATCATCCCCTAGCCCACTTCTGGACACCCTCTTTGACTGGACAGTTCAGGGAGATATTGCCTTCCTTCTGTACTGCCTGCCTTTAGCACTTCGGTAGTTCTGGTTGTGGGTATAGCCTCATATCAGACATGGCTCTTTTGCTCCCTTCTCATCCTGGCTAAGTTTTACTCATATTTTCTCATCAGCTCTCCATAGAGCTTCTGCCCATCTGGATCTTTAATTCTTGCTGCCAGAATAGCTCATCTCCTAATCAGTCAATAGATATTTATTTTCCAGGCCCTGGGCTAGGCACTCCAGGAATGATGACAACATACACAGAACAGTCCCTGCCCTCTGGTATCTTATATGTAAGTCAGTGCAAGCTATGTAAAGGCAACACAAAAGAAAATGGGGGAGGGGGCCATGGAGCACTAGCAGCAGGGAGAATCAGGATGTATGAGATCTGGGACCATTGCTCCTTTGATAACATTTTTATGTCACTCTAAGCAAGTACTCATTGGAAATATCCTGACATATACTTGAAGCCACTAACACACTCTTTGGGAGAAAAAAGGATATCAGGGAAGGGGTAGGACCTTTTCTTGGGGTTGGGGGTGACAGGAGATAACAGTTGTGACAGCAGAGAGAAGGCAGCACTGCTCTGTTTTGGGCTTGTTTCTGTTTGTTCTGCAAAGGAGGAGTGACCTTCCCAGCTGGAAATGACTGAACAGAAATGACTAGCAGGGAGCTGCCCATGATAAGAGAGAGTGGGCACCTGGCTTGTCCTTGCTGAATTCTACTCACCTGGCTCTGAAGAACTGTATCCTTAGGGACTGAAAGAACTGGCTCCTGGGATTGAGGGGCCACAGTTGTTGGCATTTGGAAGATCACAGAAAATGAAAGAGGCCCCATGAGATAGAAGATGGGCAGATAGCCCAATTTTCAAGAAAGGGAAGAGAATGGTCTGTAGACTCCAGACCAATGAGCCCCACTTCCATTACTGGGAAAGTTCTAGAATAGACAGTTCAAGTTGGCAGTGTTCTGGACCGGGAAGCATGCTTACAAAGAGCCAGCGTGGCTCCTTCCAGAACAGGTTGGGTGAGACTAAGCGTGATTTCCTTTTGTGACAGGCTCCCATCACATAGAGGAAGGCAGGGCACAGGTCTGACTTTTAGATAGACGGTTAGCAGGGTTTTTGATCAGGTATCTCACGTGAAGCTGGTATGGAAACCAGGCCTTCCAGAAAGAGTGGATAGCCTTCCCAGAGAGGAATTGGTGGTGGCTTATTGTCAGGGGATCTTTGGGTCTCCAGTGGAGGGCTCCAGCGATCTGCACTGGGCCTTGTGCTTTTGAACATTCTTAGCATTGGCTTGGATAGATGTATAAATGACATGTCCATAAATCTGCAGGGGACTCCAAACTGGGTGGGCTGGCTGGCACATGGGCTGACAGAGCCAGGATCCAGAATGATAATTGACAGGCACTCAAGGATTGGGCAGAATTTTGTAAGAGGATGCTCAGTTGGATTGACACTTGGGTATTAGATAGTAGTTCTTTATTCTCAAGAAGATCTAGATCTTTAGTAGGATGCAAAAGCCAGTCCTGAGGTACAGGCAGAATGGATGGAGGTGCTCATCCTCCATACTCTTTCTGGGCAATCAGGTACCAAGCTTTAAAAAGGATGGCAGGAAGCTGGTGTAAAGAAGAGCTGCTAGGTTGAGGAAGAGCCTTTGGTTTATGTAAAGAGGATTGGTTGAAGTCCCTGGAGTTGTTGAGCCTGAAGAAGACTTGGGAAAGACATGAGGAGAGCTGATGTCAAGTATCGGAAGGGATGTCATTGGAAGGTTCTATTTGTCCCCAGAAAGCAGACCTAGGAGCAGTGAGAAGAGCCCAAGAGGTGAGTTGGGCCCAATTAGCTGGGTGGAACATGCTAAGAATTCATGTTGTCTAGAAGCACAATGGGCCTGCCTTGGACAGTCATTGAGCCAGTCAGCAAGCATGTTTGTTGTGTGCTAGGCACTCTGAATGAATGAATGAATGAATGAAGGCACAGAGTGTTTATTAAGCACTTAATTGCAAAGTGTCGTTACTGAGCTCTTGGGATACAACTCATGATAAGATGGTGAGCAGATGGCAGTGACTCTTTAAATGTCATTTCCACTGATAAAATCATAAGTGTCTGGTGTTGAACCATCTTACTTTAAGCACCAAGGATACAAAGACCAAAACAGACCCTGCCTTCATGAAGCTCATGTTCTAACAGAGGAGACAGCACAGGAGTAACTGGGCCCATATGAGAAATATGCAGACTAGATGGAAGGAATTATTAGAGTAGAGAGCATTAGCAGCTGAGGGAATTGTAAAGATGGGAGAGACAGACAAACAGACCCTGTGGAGGGGAGGAGGGAAGTGAAAGGGAAAGGGAACAAGGTGCCAGGTTGTGAAGGACTTGAAAAACCAACTGGAAGGTTTTCTGTGCTTTTTTCAGCCCCTGAAGTTCCTTGAGTAAGGAGAGGTACCAGTCTGAAAGATCACTCTGTCACCTGTGCAGAGGCTGTTGAAGAAGTCCAGGGATGAGGCAAAGAGGGCTGCACCAAAACAGTAGCAGGCCAGGCTGGGAGAGAAGGGGACATGGTACAGAGATGGTCTAAATGTAGAAGGGACAGGATATACCAACAGATGGGGTATGCAGAGAGAGAACATGAAAACTCCACGATAATGAAGTTTTTAGCCTGGATGAGAGAGAGAATGAAAAGGAACTCTGGCCAGGAGCTAGTTCCTTAAGTGGGGGAAATAATAATAATAATAATAATAATAATAATAATAATAATAATAATAATAAACAACTGACTTTTTTCTAAAGAAAGTCAAATTACAAGTATCAAAAGTAGGGGGGCAGCTGGGTAGCTCAGTGGATGGAGAGTCAGGCCTAGAGACGGGAGGTCTTGGTTTAAATCTGACCTCAGACACTTCCCAGCTGTGTGACCCTGGGCAAGTCACTTGACCCCCATTGCCCACCGTTACCACTCTTCCACCTAAGAGCCAATACACAGAAGTTAAGGGCATTAAAAAAAATTAAAAAAAAAACCAAGTATCAAAAGTAGGAAAAGATGGATTTATGGCCAGTGAAGGAATAAAAGAAATTATGATGTGTTATGTAGAAATTAAACTAGGAATATGAATTAGATGGGTGAATATTTACAAAAATATAACAATTTGCCCAGATTAATAGAACAAGAAATATACTGAACTCAATCTCAGAAAAAGAAATTGAACTCTTAATGAAGGGGGAAAAAGTCCTAAGATCAGCTAAATTTACGAGCAAATTCTAGTAAATATTTAAAGCCCGGTTAATGCCAATTCTATGTAAACTGAAACAGTCCTACTAGATTTCTTCAATGAAGCAAACATCATCTTAATACTAAAACGGAGGGAGTCAAAACAGAAAGAAGACTACAGATCAATATCTGTATTGCTTATCAATGCAAAAATATTTTAGTATTAGCAAAGAGACTGCAGCAGCATATCACAGGAACCGTATACTATGACCAGGTTGGATTTGTACCAGGAGTGCAGGGTAGGTTCAACAATAGGTAAACTATAAACATTGTTTAATAACAAGAATATCAAAAATCACGTTTCTATCAATGGGCACAGAAAAAACTTTTGACAAGATATAACACCCATTCTGGCAAAAAAAACCACACCAAACAAACTGAACACTAAAAGGCATAGGAACAAGTGGATCTTTACTCAGTATTACAAGTAGTATCTCTAAAGCTTCTCTGTAATGGGATAAATAAAGTAAGAATGTCTACTATCACCATTAATGTTCAGTATAGTACTAGAAATGCTGGTGACACCAAGGAAACAAAAAACAAAGTGAGGAAATAAGCATAGACAAGAGGAAACAAAATTATTGCTATAATAGGTTACTTAGGGAAATCTAGAGGATGATCTAGAAAATTCTTGGAAACCATTAACATTGGCAGAGTTGCAGGATATATAGAATAAACCCACATAAATCACCAGCATTTCTTTATATCCAGGAAGATGGATAAGTTCCACTGAAAATAACAACAGAAAGTCTAAAATCTTTGGGAGTCTGCTTGCCACAATACACACAGAGGACCAAAATGAATACGACTACAAAACACTCTGCACAAATAAAGATATTATCTTAATAATTGGAAAAATACAAATTGCTCATGAGTAGGCTAGGCCAATATGGGAGAAATGTTACCTAAACCAGTACCATTCCGTTCAAACCATCAAAGGATTACTTCATAGAACTAAAAATAAAAATTTATGTATAGGATTAAGAGGTCAAGAATATGAACAGAAATAATGAGGGGTGGGGGAAGTGGGAAAGAAGGGGCCCTAGGAGTACCAATCAATCCATAAACATTTCTTAAACACCTACTTAATGTGCCCAGACACTGTGCTAAGTACTGGACCAAATCACAAACTGTACTACAAAGCAGTAGACCTCAGAATGATTTGGTACTAGTTAAGAAATAGAGAAGTTGGTGAGTGGAACAAATGAGGCATACAACATACAGAAGCAAGCAGGCTTGATAAGCTAGTGTCCCATAAACCCAAAGATCCCAGCTATTGCACTAGGATCTCATTAATTGATAAAAACTGTTGGGAAAACTGGAATTTGGCATTTGCAGAAACTCGAATTAGACGAACATCTCATGCCATATATCAACCAATATAAACTCCAAATGGAGACATGGCTTAGGCATAGGGTAACATCATAAATTCTAAGAATAAAAACCATTCCCCAATTGATGAGCAGTCAAAGAATGTGAATGACCCATTTCCAGAGAAAGAAAATGAAGCCACCAGTAGCCATATTTTAAAAATATACTTCAAAATCACTAATAATTAGAGAAGTACAAAGTAAAATAGCTCTAATAGTTTGCCTCATACTCATCAGATTGACCAAATTGAGAAAACTAGAAAATCACGGATATTAGAGGGGCCATGGGTAAAAGGGTCCATTGTAGCCCTCTTGGAGGAACTGTGAAGTGGCCTAGCTAATATGGAAAGCAGATGTGACCCAAAAATCATTAAACTACAAACCTTTTGACTGGTGGTACCACTACTAAGTCTATACCCATAATAATAGGAATAATTAACTTTAAGATTTGCAGAACTTTTTATAAATATGATGTCATTTGATCCTCAACAACTCCAGAAGGTAGGTATAGTTATTCCCATTTTACATATGAGGAAACTGAGGCAGGCAAGATTAAATGACTTGCCTAAGATCACACAGTAAATATCTGAGACTGGATTTTAACTCAGGCTTCCTTTACTGCAGTTCCCATGTTCTATCTACTGCGCCACCTTACTGCTACAGGGTTATTTAAAAAAAGAAGGAAGAAAAAATAAAGAGACCCATATGTATAAATTATAATGCTTATATTAGCTTTTTTTTGTGTGTTGGCAAAGTTTGGAAACTGAAGGTGGTCCTGTCATTTGGTGAATTGCTTTAAAAAAAAAAAAAGACAAATAATTTTGAAAGACTTAGGTTCTCTGATTGACACAGTGATCAAACACGATTCCAGAGGATTCATGATGAAAATTCCACCCACCTCCTGAGTGGTAGAGTCACAGTGCAGATTGATGCTTCTTTTAAAAAAAAAAATAACGGCCAGTGAGGCAGTTTGTTTTGCTCGATCATACATATTTCAAAGAAATTTTTTTGTCAGTGAAGTGTGGGGGATAGAAAGGAGGAAGAGAAGACAATTTTTGTTGCTTAAATTTTTTTAAATTAAAAAAATGGACAAGTTTGGAAAAGATGGGGAATGTTTGGAGGGAGAAAATAACGAGTTTTGGTTTTGAGGTGTCTGCAGGCAGTATAGTTGGAGATATCCAAAAGGCATTTGATGATTCAGGACTAGCTCAGGAAAGACCAGAGCTGAATTGTAGGAGTTATCCCCATCTAGATGATTATCCCAAGGAAGCTGATAAGATCAGCAAACAAAAGAAGATAAAAAGAAGAGGGCTCTTAGAGAGCCTTGGGGTGGGGGAGACCTTTAAGGTTAGTGAGGAATGGCATACATGAAGAATAGCCAAGGAGATTGAGAAAGAATCATCCAATTGGAGGAGAACCAGGAAAACAGTGTATGAGAGAGGATGGTACCCAGAAGGAGGTAAACCACATTGTCAAATGCTGCAGAGAGGTCAAGAAAGACCAGGTTTGAGGAAAATTATTGAACTTGGCAATGAAACAATGTTAGGTGAGCAATGATTGCCATGGGTTTAGAATTGAGGGAAAGTAGAGGAAGCAGAGGGACTTCATGCAGAGCCCTTTCTCTAGGTTTTTAGCCAAGGAGACAAGCAACATGGGTTAATAGGAGCAAATGAGGAGTTTAAGGCATATGTTGGTTAGTGTCCTTCAGACCAAAATGGTATCACTTTGTACATTGTGTCCAACAGTGTGGCTAATCAGACCAACATGAGCACGAAAGGCTCTAAATCTAGCACAGATAGCCCATGTAAACATTTAGCATGGAGATGCTTCTAAATTGTGCAGCTCCGGTTTCTTTTGAGCCACTGCAATTCTGCTTTGCTCATGGAACAATTAAAAAGCCATTAGATAGAGGGACATTGATGGTAAGCCAGAGGTTAGGTTGGGGATGTTAGTGGAGGTAGATTGAAGAATTAGGGTGGAGAGGAGGCAAGTTATAATGGCCTTTAAAATCAGGATTGGGGGATAGAGTTAGGGAGTGTGAAGCTCAAACAAGGAGAGATCATGAGGGAAGGTTTTCTAGAAAGTCTAGAGGTGGCAACGGAGCATTGGTGGCTTCCATCTGGGAGTAGGGAGTGTGGGTGGTGGCTGATAAGAATGTGGAGAGAAGCAGTAACAGCAACTGGGAACCAAGTCTGAGTTGAGTGCAGGATGAGGTAAAAGGTGAGAGTTTGTGCCAGAGATCCGACAGACTCAGGTTGCAGAGTAAGGCATGTTTTCAGTCATGAACAATTTGTTTTGCTCCATTAGGCATGTTGTTGCAAAAAAAAAAAAAAATTTTTTTTTTCTCATTTTTTTTTTCCTCTCCAATGGGGATGTGTGAGATGGAGTGAGGGGATAGGGACAGGGCTAGCCATCCTTGCCTTCCCAAAAAGAGAGTCATTCAAATTTTTTTTTCTTTAAAAATGCACAGAAGGGGAGCAGCTGGATAGCTCAGTGGATGGAGAGCCAGGCCTAGAGACAGGAGGTCTTAGGTTCAAATCTGACTTCAGATACTTCCCAGCTGTGTGACCCTGGGCAAGTCACTTGACCCCCATTGCCTACCCTTACCACTCTTCTGCCCTGGAGCCAATACACAGTATTGACCCCAATATGGAAGGTGAGGGTTTAAAAAAAGAAAAAATGCACAGAAGATACATATACCAAAATGCTGATGGCAGCACTTTTGTGGTAGCAAAATATTGAGAACAAAGTCATTGCCCATTGATGGGAAATAGCTAAATTATGGTGTGTGGATAATGGAACTATCACTCTACTTTGGTGTAATGAGTTTAGAGAATCATAGAAAGACTTAAATAAACTGATGCAAAGTGAAGTAAGCATTGGAGGAAAACAGTGGCCACAGCAGCAGCAACAATGTAAAAGAAACAATGGGTGTGAAATGTGAGAACAATTTGGGGCCCCAAGAAGAAAGGAAACATGAATAGATCATCTTCCTCCCTCCTTTGCAGAGTATGGGGCTCTCATCTGCTCCATAATGAACACTTTGTCTTTAAGTTTAAGTTTTGACACCAAATAAAATAGGCAGTTCCATGTACACAGCACTTTGGGATATAGTTTCCTAAATGCAGTCCATCCCACACTCCCAGCTTATTGCTCCATCTAGAGGCAATACCTCTCTCAGTGATCAGGACTCTGTTTATGGGTGGTAACATATCCAGCTGCATGTCATCATCTAGACAATATGCATTCCTCTTTCACTTGATTTTTCCTGTGTATTTTTGAATGAATGAATGAATGAATGAATGAAAAAGCATCTCAGTGCCTCTATGCCAGACGCTATTCTAAGTCCTCAGGATTCCATCCCTGCCCTCTGGAGTTTATGTTTTAATGGGGAAAGACATCAAGGCATAGAGGAGTGAGGGCTAAGTAAGGGGATTTTTTTTATATAGGAATGACAACTGAATATCACCCTCTTTTCCAGAAGCACTCAGGATATTGAGTATTTTTCCCAAGAAAGGGGATGGGGCATGAACCCACTGTGGCAAATAGCAAGGTATCTCAAGAGTGTGTGGATGGATATGAAACATGGTGTGAGACCAGCAAGAGATAAGTGAGTTTGTATTCATTCATCCACCCATGAAGCTCAATCCCAGGTACAATGTTTGCCTGAGCTCTTTTGAGTAGAGGCCGATCTTGAGAAAATATTCTGGAACTTGTAGTTCACATAACATTATGCACAAACAAGAATATCTGGGAATCCCACTTTCAGGAACGTATTCACCTGGACTTTCTATAAAATAGCTTTCATTACAATGGTGAGCACTTGGAGCATGTCAAATGCCTTGTTTGATTTTGTTAAATTGCCATCATTAAATTATGTTATCACATATCTAGAGGAATCTTTTAATTTCTGCATGGAAGGCTTTGTTGGAAGGAATAAAACAAGCATTTATTATGTGCCTACTATATGCTAGACACAATGCTATATTCTCACAACAACCCTGGGAGGTATGTCTGTTGTCATTTTACAAATTAGGAAACTGAGGCAAATTGGGCCTAGTGACTTACACAGCTAGTAAGTCCCTTAGGCCATATTTGAACTCGGGTCTTCTTGACCTCAGGGCCATTGGAGTCCATCCTCTTGGCCACTTAGCTGCTTCTGTTGGAGAGGATACTTGGTATTGTTCTATATGGTCATTTGCTTTTTTTAGTTACCTGCAGACAGGAAGCACAGTAGGATCCTGCATTTTCTTCATCTTTTAGTCATCTGTATGACTGTAAGGATGTAAGGAAATTGTTGGTGAGAGCGTCATGAAGTTGATGTGTGTACGTAGATGTTATGGAGATGAAAAAATAAGCATTTGACTTGGCTGAAGTCTTTTGGCTTGACTTTTTTGGTAGTAAAAATATTGGTGATTTTTTTTCCTTTCCCACCCTATTGGTATCTTCCCCTCTCATATATCTTAGAAACTTTGTCTCTTTAAAATTGTGTTGCTTCCAGAGTGGGCTTACTTGGTGAGGCCCATACTACTGCCATACTATCTAACTACTTTATCTAAGATGCCATTTAAAAAAAAAAAATTTGGTAGTTTTACCATCATCTATTAGATGAGTAGAGTAGAAATAGAGAGTAGAAAAACTTGCAAGTCTGTTCCATTTTGGATCTATTTGTTGTCTTTCCAGCTTCATATCTAAATGCTTTGGGGATGACCTGGCTTATTAGTTGGATCCTAAGTGTTTTTCTGGCTCATGTTTCTCTCCACTGCTTTTTGTTGCCTTGCTGAGATCATAATACTCTTCTTCTGCCAGTTTCCTCTTTAGAGTTTTTTTGTTTGTTTGTTTTTGCAAATGAATTTTTACCCTAAATCAGGGTTGATCTCAGTTGTCAGGTCTTTTCATTTAGCAAGAAAACAAGCATTTGCTGGTTGAAGTGGTTTCTGGACTCCTTAGCCTCCTCATTGTGATGGCTGTCTTCACATCCACTGAAATTCACCACGGAATCATGATCGTCATCATAAATATTTTTACTTTAATCTGTTTTCCATTTTTCAGAGTTTGTTTCAGTATGACTTGATGGAGCTGTTGTCATTGAAAACAATCTTTTTCTTAATTTTCTTTTTTTTTATCTTTTTTTTTTAACCCTTAACTTCTGTGTATTGCCTCATAGGTGGAAGAGTGGTAAGGGTGGGCAATGGGGGTCAAGTGACTTGCCCAGGGTCACACAGCTGGGAAATGTCTGAGGCCGGATTCGAACCTAGGACCTCACGTCTCTAGGCCTGACTCAATCCACTGAGCTACCCAGCTGCCCCCATTATTTTTCTTTTCTAAGTTGTTGCTGATGTCAACTTTCTTTTTTAACCTCAACCTGATAGTGATCTTGGTCCTCCTTTATACTCTTTCTGAAGAGCCCTCCCTCTCCTCCTATAATTCTTTCTCCTGTTTCTCCTGCTTCTTAGAGGCAACTTCTCTATTTTGATCTTGATGGAAGGATGGGACTATGAAGAGTAAGTCATTCATTTACTACTTACTTGGAAAGATATCCTACCCAGACATACTAGGAGGGAGCAGCCACCAAGTCACCGTGGTGCTGCCATCTGCCATGGTTCCAGGACAGCCTCCATATTTTGAATGCCCTGAGCCATGCCTTTGGCCATTGCATTATCTCTCCTCTTTGGCCTCCTTTGCCCTAGCTGCTGTGGCTGCTTGAAGGAGATGCTGGAGACTTGGAGATAACCAGGATGATCACTATCAGGACCTGCTCAGCTTGTGGTCCTACCATTTCCATAGGTTGGAGAGGGCCTTTTTTTTTTTTTTTTTTAAATCATTGGGGATTGACCGAATTGCCCTGTTCTAAGTGAGGAAGCAAGTGGCATGATTTGTTTGGGGGGGGCGGGGGAACGACTTTCTACTTGCTTTGTCAGTCAGGCAGTAAACATTTTTTAAGTGCCTCCTTTGTGCCAGACACCGTGCTAAGCACTGGGGATCCAAAATGATGTAAAGACGTTCCTTGCCCTCAAGGAGCTCACAGTCTAATGGTGGAGACAACAACACACATCAAATTGAATTGAAATAAGATGGAAACAGGATAAATATGAAGTAAATGAGAAAGAGAAGCCTGAGGGCCTGGGCGGCTGAGGCCACATTCTCCCTACAGTAAGAGGGAAGGCAGAAGTGGGTAGGGTTTAAGGGGAAAGCTGATGAGGTCTGTTTTAGTCACGTTCAGTGTCTCCCTACCAATGTAATTGATTCACAGCCATGGGGCTTGACAAACTGGGTTTCAGGTGAAGCAGTTTCCAGGTTAGGAATACATTGATTGTTCAGCAGGCAGGCAGCGTTCCTAGGAGCATTCCTCTGAGGCCCAGTGACAAAGGATGATTTCAACTGGCTCTGTGTCTCTGGTTACAGACACAGCGATCAGCCTGCCCTGGGAGGAGCTCTTTATCCTCCCTCCCTCCCTGACTGCTCATATCTCACAGGTGAAAGAATCAGTCATCCCACACCCACTCCCCCCACCCCACCCCCATTTGTCACCCACTTTCTCTTACCTTAGGCAGGCTCTTTCCTGGCTCTGGGCTTTGTTTTTCCCTTGTGGATTTTGGATAGTCTCTAGGGCTTGTAGAGCTCTTATTTTCTATGTTCCCAAGTTCCTTCTGACTGTCTTTCCATATTCTCTGAGTTTTCTGTCTCCTCACATCTTAGCCTAGAGTTGGACACACTGTCAGCAGTGAATATTGATTAAATTAATTGATCCCTATTGACCCAGTCACCTGCAGCTCTAGGAGGTCTCTAGTTACCCTTCCAGAATGGTCCTGGTGGTAGCCCCATGGCCAGAGACCCAGCCCCTAGGACCTGTTAGCACCTAGTGCCCACAATTAGGCCAGGCCACACCGGGAGGGTCCCCTGAGTCCAGTGGACCTGCAGCAGAGGATTGCTTGGGATAATCAAGTGAGATCCTATTTGTAAAATGCTTAGCACAGGATCTGGCACACAGTAGGCACTTGATACAGGCTCCCTTCCTCCTCTCCCTCCCCACCTCATCCTTCTGCCAGATAGACATTGCTCAAACCCAGAAGGGGCTGTTTTTTGCTCTTATCCCTTCCTTCCCTGGAAGTTTGTCAGCAGCTTCCCCTTTCCAACAGAATAAAATCTGACCCTAGCCTGGCTTTCAGTCTTCTACATTTTGGCACCAGCCTGTCTTTTCAAGTCTTTATCCCTGGCTTCCCTTCCATTCCTGAACATTCAGGCATTCCTGGGCTGGCACTTCTTTCTTCCCCTCCACTTTGGTTGCCATTCTGTTCACCCTTCAAGGCTCAGCAGGTACTGCCTCTGGGAAGCCTTCCTTGAAGTTATCTCCTGTTACCTTGGGCCTCTTCTGTGCTTAGTGATCTGATTCCATTCTACTTATCTGCACACATGTCTTGATTCCAAGTGCCCTGAGAGTAAGAACTGTGTCTCATGCCTCCAGGCCTGAGTACTTGACACATTTTTTGGATGCTTAAAAACCCTCTTTGCCCTGGAGTTCCTCCCTCAGTTTGTCCAGATTTTCCCAGTTGCAGGGCTGGATGGGCCCTCCCGGACCTGAATATGGAATAGCAGGACTGAGCCAAGCAGGGGTGTGTGGAGGGGAGGCGCAGAAGGCCCTCCTTGACCTGGAGAGGGAAGGTCATAAGGTCTTAGATTGGGAGTCAGAAGGGCCTGGGGAGGTGATGAGGTGTTGACAAAACCGAGGCCTTCACAGGCTGACTGACTCAGCCGAGGTCCTACAGGGAGGAGGTCCCCGAGTGGGAATTCGAGCCCCGTGACCTCCAGACTGTCAGAGCAGGGAGAGCACCCCTTTGTCTAGGGAGAACTGAGCCCCCAGGGGACGGCTGGGGCATTAATTGGCCGGTGTCACGTGGCCCTTCCTGTCCCTGGTGACTCCATATCCCTGGTGAGGGAAGCTTTTCCATGACATGCATGCCAGGAGCCCAGAGGAGGGGAGGGAACAAACAGCTCCTTAAGGCCCCACTGGGCAGAGGGGGAATCTGGCTCGGTGTCATTCGTTAGGCTGCATTTTGTTGGGAGAGGATCTGAGCACAGATATTGTAAATACAGACACAGCCACACGCAACAGCCAGCAGCCATTTGGGGAGGAGGGATGACGGAGAAGAGATCAGGAAAATCTTCATGAAGAAGCTGGCCAAGCTGCTTCTGAAGGAGAGGAGGACATTCTGGGCATGTGCCCTGGCCAGTACAAAGGCCCAGGGCCCGGAGATGTGGACCTGTGTGTGAAGAACAGAGAACAGGCCCACTAGGTGTCTTATAGCATGGGAGGGGAGTGAAGACCATCAAGGCTGGAAAGATCACCAAAGGACAGGAAGGTGTTCAGAGCACTCACTGCCTAAGAGGAAGGGCAACCAGGACTTGGGGACCAGCGCCCCCTAACTTTCTCTTTCTCACTGTATTGGGCTCTGCTCCAGCCCTCTGGGGTCACCTCAAACAGGCACCTAGAATGCTAGATGCACCCTCGGGTGACAGGATCCCACCCGGAGAGCCAGAAGTGACCTTGGAGACAGGTCTCCAGCTCGCCCAGCACCTGGCTCTCCCTACATTGTCCAGGCTGGAAGCCCAGCGGCCCTCTGTAGGCCCAGTGCCCTTGCTTGCCAGCCTCCCCTGAGGTAGCCTGATGGCACATCTTCCCCCTCCTCCGCTTTTCTCCCTTTGGCAGGAGCAGAGGTTTAAGAGACTTTCTCGGGATCTGTCTCAGCTGGGATGTGAACCCTCGTCCTCTGAGTCCAGGCCAAGCCCCTCATTTTATTGATGAGAAAACCAAAGGCTTCAGGAGCTGTAATGAGTCTAGTTATGCATACCAGTGGCAGAGCTAATTGGATTTGAACTCGGGGTTTGGGACTCCATGTACACAGGTACCACCTGACCTTGTCACCTGGGTGTCCTCTGGCCTCTGCTGGTGCATATCCAGGCAAGATGTCCCTCTTATGGCCAGCTCCAGGGGGGAACCCCCATCTCGCTGCCTTCCTGGTGGGGCCGCCGTCAGGAGCCTCCCCAGAGCCCTGGGGCTGAGGCCCAGAAAGGACCACTCCCCTACGATGCGAGAGGGACACCCAAGGCCACCACCAAGTCAGTGTCACAGTCAGGATTTGAACCCAGGCCCCAGCCTCCCAAGCCAGAGTTCTTCCCGTCCTCCTGAGCACTGATCTTTGATCCCATCTTCTCCCATTTCCCATGATTACTTGCAGAACTGACTGCTGGGGGATTCCGGCCTTGGCTGTGTGCCCCAAGTAGTTTCCGCCTCCCTTGCAGAATGACGCTTCCCAGGTGTGAAACGTTCAAAACCAGGCCTTGTGCCCGACCCCCAGAAACCTCGGAGACGGAAGGAGACTGGAGAGCGGCCTTTGGGCAGGGAGGGGCTTCGGAGCAGAGATGAAGCAGACCACCGGTGGCCGGCCCTGTCTGGGGGGTGCTTGACCCTGCGGAGCCGTCAGTAATCCGATGCCCAGCTCCAGTTACCCCAGCCTGGACGCTAGTGACCGAGTGTGGTTTCAGGTGTTCTTTGGAGCCCGCCCGGCAGGGGTCGGCTTCCCAGCAGCCCCAGAATGTCGGGGTTCACTCAGCATCGCAGCCACACTGGCTCTGGGTTAGGAAAGAGACTTAAGCTGCAGCCCTCGATGTGGCCGAGCTGGGAGGGTCCTGGGTGTGAGTGGAGTCGCTGCCCACACACTCCGTAACCCGGGGCTCTCTTTCCTGAGCCTTTGGGTGCTCAGGCTGCCCGGCCTGCAGGGAGCATCTCGGAGCAGCTGGCCCAGCTAAGGTGGGCAGCCGTCCCCAGCACCCCCACCCCCACCCCGATGGTTTGGGGGCTTACACTGTGCCGGAGACCGTGAAAGGACAGACCAGGCTCCATTCCTGTTCCTGCCCTGGACTGGCAGAGTCCTGGGTTTGAATCCTGCTTCCAGTATTTACCTCAGCTTACTCTGGGCCAGTTAGTTAACCTCTCCAAGCTTCAGCATCTTCGTGTGGACACTTTTATTCCGTTAGTAGCTCCCTCACGGAGTTATTGAGGATCAGATGAGAGGCCAAATGTAAAGCAGGAGCCCCAGATAAGGCCTTGTGGCCCATCTCAAGTTGCTGCCTGCTCTGGGAATCTTCAGCATGTGATCAGTGTACTTCTCAGAAGGGCCATCCATAGGGGCAGCTGGCTGGCTCAGTGGATTGAGAGCCAGGCCTAGAGATGGGAGGTCCTGGGTTCAAATCCAGCCTCGGACACTTCCCAGCTGTGTGACCCTGGGCAAGTCACTTGACCCCCATTGCCCACCCTTACCACTCTTCTAACTAGGAGCCAATACACAGAAGTTAAGGGTTTAAAAAAACAAGAAAAAAAAAAGAAGGGCCATCTGCGTGGGCCTTTTCTCCACCGACCCTCAGGACTTCTTCTCCATCCTCAACTTCTCTACCCTGGGGCCAGCATGGAGGTGCAGCCCCTGGCTCTGTGCCCAGACCAATGCCAGCATGGCACTACCAGGTGGCATCCTCCCGGGCTGCCCTTGTGTGAGCCATGGAAATGCTCAGTGAGGGGGAGGAGGGGACGGGCAACACTCACTGCCCGACATGTGCTCAGCAGTGTGTCCTTGGGTGCCCCTGAAGGAGGAAGTGAATGATGGGGAAATAGAGATCGGTCGTCTGCCTCCTGGTTCATTGGGAGGCCCCGACCCCGGGAAGGTGAAGCGAAGCCTGAAATTTCAGAAAGCTGGAGAGGAGCAACTGGTGCTTGCGGAGGCTAGCCTCGGGATGCAAAGATCAAGGGGCTGAGGGGGCTAGCCTTGGGGTGCAAAGATTGAAGTTTGCTTCTCAGCTCGGAGGCAAGCTGCCTAGTGTCTCTCTGTCATAGTTTCCTCATCTGCATGGTCTTGGGAATTAAGAGGTTTTTAAACTGAAGGGTACTGAATGAATCGAAGCTGTTACATTGTCTTTCACAATTTTCACAAGTCTCACCACTGTGTGACCTTGAGCAAGTCCCTTCCCTTGTGCAGATGTTTCTTCCTTTACAAAATAAGAGACTTGGACAAGCTAAGACCATGGAAACTCTTCCACGTTTAATGGGCTCAAATTCTAGGGGGTGCCCTGGGCCACTCTGTTGGCAGGCCCGCAGCAAGGCTGTTAGGCCCAAGAGGAGGAGCCGAGTACAGCTCCCAGGTGCTGTCTACCTGACTGGGCGTGGAGGTGTGAAAGGCTGACCTCCCTCGGCCCCCACTAACTTTGAAAGGCTGAGGATCAGCCGGGGCAAAGATTAAGCCGACTGCTTTCTCTCACCCACATTCCCTTTTCTCCACGCCTGACACACCCTTCTCTTGACCTCAGCCCAGAATGTGACCGTGGAGGAGATCATTGGTGCCTACCAACAGGCCTGCCAGAAACTGAACTGCAAGCAGATCCCCAAGCTCATCAAGCAGATCCAGGTACCCCAAGGCAGGGGGGAGTGGGCAGTTATGGGGGAGGGGGACGATCCACTTTACTTCTTTCCTTCTCTGTTGACACTGACTTTAAGCTAAAATTGGAACTGCTCTAGGCTAAGGCCCTTCCCTGTTCTCGGGGCCTTCCTGACATTCACTCTGCTTCTAGCTCTGAATTTCTTTTGTCCGAAGGTCAAAAAGCCCACAAAATACTCTTCCCATGTGATGTAGTTTGACTCCTTGACTCATTTCTGTTTTCTTCCCTGGTAACATGGAGGTGGAGGTGTGATACACATTAGATGAGGATTCCCTGCAGCGCCTTACCATCTCCTGCCTACTCTCCAAGTCCAGTGGAATTCTAAAGCAGGCTTCGAGTGCTTTCCTCAGTTTCCTCCACTGAACCTTATGGGGACAGCTTGCCTCTGCTACAGAGCCAGTCACAAAAGAGTCCAGATTCGGGGAGTCCTTTGTTTCTAACAGTGATGATGCAGGAGGCCTGGGTTAGACCTATCTCTGCTGCTCATGCCACATAACTTGGAGCCTCTTTGTACAGGGCAAAACTAATTCTGAGACATTGTTAGGTGCTTGCCCAGGATCATAGTAGTAGTCAATCACAGGGAATCACAGGGTGGGGATTTGAGCTCCTCTCTTATGGCTACAGGATCCACGTTTGAGATCTCTGCTCTTCCTTGATACCTTGGCATGTCCTTTCCCCACTGCGGGGCTCAGAATCCCTGTTGGTAAGATGAGGGCAGCAGGGGACTCCTCAGCCCCCAACTAGCTGTGACTGTGGATCTTCTTGGGCCAGGGTCACAAGAGGCTCTGATTCTCCCAACCCTGGGCCTTCTCACCACCTGCCTTTATTCTCTGCAGGAGTTTACTGACTTGGCACACCGAATCGACTGCCTTGATCTGAAAGGTTGGTGTCCAGAGCTTCCCAGATCAGATGGGCCCTTCTCCTTTGGCCTGGGGCAGGGACAGGATAGAGGGCAGCCACGGAAGAGGGTTGGGTTGGGGCAGGTAGAGGCCAAGGCGCCAATCCTAGTTTTGCCCCATGTACCTGCGGCACTGGGAGTGTGGTTGAAGTTCCCGGGACCTCAGTGATTTCATCTTTGAAAAAGGCTCAAGGATCTCTGAGGTCCTTCCAGCTCTAGATCTTGGTATCAGAAGTGGCCAGGGAGGTCAGGACCTGTGGGCCTTCATCTTTGGGCCATAGGCCACAGTGTACAAGTTTGCTGGAATCACAGCTAGAGTTAGGCGTCCAGAGGTCTAGAGAGGTTAGACCAAGCAATAGTTTGGACCAGGGAGGATAGAGGTCAGAAGGCCAGAGTGAGAGGTCAAGGGAAAACCTGGGTGACCTGAAAAGAAGAATGTGAGTGACTCAAGGACTGGACACAGAACACACTCGAGATATGGAAGACTGTCGACCATTCTGGCTGCCGTGGTTCGTGGGTCAGTGTGTCCAGCTCAGAAGTCCTCTTTGTTTCAGAGGATTATTCTCCTTGGGGGTCAGGGTCCTTCCCTACTCTACAAAAACCAGGCCACAATCTCTTACATCCTTGCTGACTTCTGTAAGATTTCATCATAGCTTGAAACAGACCCCTGACTCAGCCTCACAGCAAGGGCCAGAATTCACCCCCAGTGGTTCATTGTTGTCCTTTGTTCTTGAAGAGGACCAAAAGGACACCACAATGTCAGAGTCAATGTCCAGTGTGTTCAAGTGTGGCCAGTCAGACCAGTAGAGCTCAGCAGGCTGTATCTCAGGTTGGGCACAGATACCCGGCACGAACATTTGGGATGGATCACCCCATCTCATAACAAGTCTGAGCCCCAGGCAGGGCCAGGGAGGTCTTTCTGTTTGTGGCCCAAGACCCTCATCTCCTGCTGCCTCTTCTTCCAGGAGAGAAGCTTGACTACAAGGCCTGCGAAGCCCTGGAGGAAATCTTCAAGCGACTGCAGTTCAAGGTGGTAGACTTGGAGCAGACAAGCCTGGATGAGGATGTGAGTGGGGCCCTGACCCTGAGGGAGCTGCCTAAGAATCCAGGAGGGAACAGAGGGGAGGAGGAGCTCTCGGGCCACCTCTGGCTCATTTTGTCTTGGCACTGCCAGTGTCTGGTACTCAGTAGCTGCTGAAGA
This sequence comes from Gracilinanus agilis, assembly GCF_016433145.1. Taxonomy (NCBI): domain Eukaryota; kingdom Metazoa; phylum Chordata; class Mammalia; order Didelphimorphia; family Didelphidae; genus Gracilinanus; species Gracilinanus agilis. Next base: position 23,453,278 of record NC_058132.1, read on the forward strand.
AAAGCTTATTGGTTGGACAAGTAGGCAGGGGATTGGGTTAGACGAGAGGAGAGGATCCAGTGAAGTTACATTTGTGTGTGGTCAAGTTCTTCCACTTCCACAGAGGTGACGGCAGGCTTGGAGGTGGGAAGTCTGCCAGGACTGAAGCGTGCCTAAGCAGGGCCTGACGACTCCCACCCCAGGCTTCTCTGGTGCCATCTGCTCCCCTGAAGTTACAAAGAAGGGTTTTTTCTTCTTCCTTCCCTCAGGGGGCTTCTGCATTGTTTGACATGATAGAATACTATGAATCTGCCACCCATCTCAACATCTCCTTCAATAAGCACATTGGTACGAGAGGTTGGCAGGCTGCTGCCCACATGATGCGGAAGGTTGGTGTCTACCTCTGCTAAAACTCCCCCTGTTTGGTCCCAGGCCCCCCTCTCCAGGCGTTGGGAGGCCCCCTGGGGGTCTTCCTCAGTCCACCTTCTGTCAAGTGTCTGAGGGAAGAAGGCCTGGGCTTCCTGCCCAGTTCTCCAGCATGGAGGTGGATTTGGGGCCAGAGGACTATGAGGTGAACCTGCTCCCATGGGAAATGGCATAATGTCCCTTCAGGCCTCCCTTAGTCTCCAGAAGCATAGCATGGCCTTATGGAAAACCTCTGGGCCTTTCCCCCAGCCTCCCTAGTACTCGAGGACAGAATCATCCACAGATCTGAGAACCTTCAGGGGAGTAGCAGGCCTCTTGAGTAAGAGGGGCACATCCCGGGTGTTCTGGGTCTGTTGGAAGAGCAGAGCAGAAGGGATGTTGGATTCCTCCCCTCAGCCATAAGCAGACTGTTTGGGTTGGGGTACAGAGCGAGCAGAGGGCTCTGAGGATTGGCCACATGAACTCGTAAGACCGGGATTTGCTTGGTGTTATGTGTGGGTGGAGATTTCAGGAAGGCCTGGAACACCGAGGTGGGCCTGGAGACTTCTGCAAGCCCCAGGCCAGGGAGGTGCTGAGGAGAGATGGCAGCCAGCCACGGTGGTTCCCATCTGACCAGATGCTCCTCTGGCCCCTGTAGACGAACTGCCTGCAGTACCTGGATGCCCACAACACTCCCCTGCTGGATCACTCGGCCCCCTTTGTGGCACGGGCCCTGCGGATAAGCAGCAGTCTCACGGTGCTGCACTTGGAGAATGCCAGCCTGTCAGGGCGCCCGCTTGTACTTCTGGGTGAGGAGCAGCTCAGACCCAGAGACTTCCTGGACACGTCCCTTCTCTTGTGGCCCAGTGGGGAAATTGAATGTCATGCAGGGAATCGGCTATAGAGGCAAGACTCAACCCGAGCCTTCTGGGAGCAGATTCTGCTTCTGTCCCTGCCAGGCAGGGTGGCTTGGGCCTTCTGCCGCCCTCTCAGGAGAAGGAGACTTGGACCCACTTGGTGGTTTCTTAGGCCCTTTCAAGCTTTGGTGTTCTGGAGTTCTCAGGTTCTTACAGACTGACTCCTCACTGTGTTGTGGATAAAAGGTGGAGACGGAGCCCTTCCTTGAGTATTTACTAGGGCAATAATTCACAGTTTAATGGCTTCCACATTCAGAGTGATGTCCCCATATAGCAGGTTTGCTATGGGGAGGTATAGTCCAGGGTCCCCTCCATTGCTAAAGAAATGGGGTTCTACAGCAGGACCAGAGGGGTGGCAGACGGGAGGAGGAAGAAGGTGGCTGGGCTGACCCATCCCCTTGGGGTGTCCCTGGCAGCCACAGCCCTCAAGATGAACATGAATCTCCGGGAGCTCTACCTGGCAGACAACAAACTCAATGGGCTACAGGACTCAGCCCAGCTTGGGAACCTTCTCAAATTCAACTGCTCCATCCAGATTCTGGACCTTCGAAACAACCATGTTCTAGACTCAGGTGGGTAGGGGTAGCCATCTCCCCCTCAGAGGTAGTAGATTCAGCCAAACTGGAGAGGGAGAAGCATGTCTTCCTTGACAGAAAACAGGTGAAAAGAAAGCTTCCTAACCCAATTTGGTGGGAAGATTATTAGATCAGTAAGCTGGATTCCCTGGCTTGATGTGAGACCTTGGCCTTGTCTCTGCCTGGCCCTCAGATTCTCCATCTGTTAAGAAGGGCAGTGAGAGGGTCCCAAGTGCCTGATCTTCTCCCTCCCCTCTCAGTTTTCAGGCTGTAAGTAGGACACTTGGGGAGAGGGAGGGCCCAAGAGCACCCCACAGACCAGCCTTTAGCTTGTTCCTCCAGGTCTGGCCTACATCTGTGAGGGTCTGAAGGAGCAGAGGAAGGGGTTGGCAACCCTTGTTCTTTGGAACAATCAGCTGACACACACAGGCATGGCTTTCCTGGGAATGACACTGGTGAGTTAAATGCACAAACCCAAAACGCCTTTTAAATTATTTTATTTTTATTTATTTTAAAATTAATATTTTATTTTTCTAATTATATATAATAATCTCTTAGATAAGTTTTCTGAAATTACAGGATATAAATTGTCTCCCTCCTTCTTTTCCCTCTCCCCTCCCCAATATGGTAAGCAATTTGATCTGGATTATACACGTCTTTATCATGAAAAGAATACTTCCATATTGGTCACGTAGTGAAAGAATAACCAAAGTCCAAAAATAAAAACATAAATAAAGGGAAAAATCATCTGCTTTGATCTGCATTCAGATTCTGACAATTTCTTTCTCTAGAGGGTAGATGGTATTCTTTGTCAGAAATCCCTCAGGGTTGTCCCGGATCATTGTATTGCTGAGAGTAGCTATTGCTGTGTACCATGTTCCCCTGGTTCTGCTTGTTTCACTTTGCATCAGTCCATGAAAGTCTTTCCAGGTTTTTCTGAGATTATCCTGTTCATTTCTTATAAGCCCTGTAGTGTTCCATTACTATTATCTACTATAATTTGTTCAGCCATTCCCTGCGTGATGACCATCCCCTCGATTTCCAATTCTGTGCCACAAAAACTAGTGCCATAAATCTTGTACAAATGAGTCCTTCTCCCTTTTTTAAAAATCTCTTTGGTGTACAGACTTAGTATTGGTATTACTGGACCAAAGGGTGTGCAGTTTTGTAGCCCTTTGAACATAGATCCAAATTGTCATCGGTTTACAACTCTACGAACAATGCATTAGTGTCCCACATTTGCCCCATCCCCTCTTAACATTTATCGTTGTCATTTCCTGTCACATTAACCAATCTTGACTACAGATAACTTTGCTTTCTTCAACTGAAAACTATCTGTTCATATCCTTTGACAATTTGTCAATTGGGGAATGACTTATATTCTTATAAATGTGTCTTGGTTCTCTATAGATTTGAGAAATTAGATCTTTTTCAGAGAAATTTGTTGTAAAAATAATTTTTCCCAGTTGGTTGTTACCCCTCTAATCTTGGTTACATTAGTTTAGTTTGTACAAAACCTTTTAAATTTAAGATATTCAAAGTAATTAATTTTTTACTTCTTGTATTATCTATTCTGTCTTATTTTTCTTTTTTCTTGCCTTTTCTATCTCCTTTCAGTCTGTCCCTCGAAAGAGTTTACTTCTAACCACTGCCTAACCACTCTTCTAATTAGCCTTCCTTGCCCCCTAGCATCTTATTCTCTTCCTACTTCCCCATAGACTAAGCTAGATTTCTCTACCTAACTGAGTGTGGATGTTATTCTCTCTCTAAGCCAGTTCCAATGAGAATAAGGTTTGTTCGGGGGTGGGGAGTGGGGGAGGTGTTTGCACTCATCCTCCGTTTCACCATAATAGCTTTTCCTTATCCAAACTCTCCCCTTCCTCTTCTCTCAATACAATCCTATTTTTCACTCCTTGATTTTATTTTTTGATGTCATGTCATAATCAATTTATTCCTGCATCTCTCTCTATGTATAGTCCTTCTAACTGCCCTAAGAATGATAAAATTCTTGAGTTACAAGTATCATCTTCCCATAAAGCAATGTAAACAGTTTGACTTCATTAATCTCTTTAAGTTTTTTCTTTCCTGTTTACCTTTCTGTGCTTCTCTTGAGTCCTGTATTTAAACATCAGATTTTTTGTCCAGTTCTAGTCTTTTCATCAGGAATGCTCGTGTGGATTTTAAAATTAATATTCAATATCTCCAAAGTATAATGTTTATTAAGATTTGTTAATATTTAACTAGAGAGCTAGAGAACACAGGGAATGTTCCCCACTCACCTCACGTGGGAGAGGCAACAAGGACCAGTCACCACTCAATTCATGTGGAAGAGTGAGCATGGCTGAGTGAACCCAAACTATATATAGACTGCGTAAGGACACCCGTATACGAAAGGCAAAAGGAATTGTAGATGATACAGAAAGGAATTCTGGGCAAAATAGTTTTTAGGGGTTCAAGATTTTCCAACTATACACTTGGAAATCTTCTATTTGATTAAATGATCATTTTTTTTCTCTTGATAGGATATACTCAGTTTTGCTGAGTAGTTGATTCTTGGTTGAAGACCTAGCTTCTTTGCTGTCTGTAATATCATATTCTAAGTGCTCTGATCCGTTTATGTAGAAACTTCTAAGACCTGTTTAATCCTGACTGTGGTTCCATGATGATATTTAGATTTTTAGATTATTTAGATATTTGGCTGCTTGCAGTATTTTCTCCTTGGACTGGGAGCTCTGGAAGTTGGCCATAATATTCCTAGGAGTTTTACTTGGAGATCATTTTTAAGAGGTAGTTTCTTGCAATTTCTATTTTACCATCTGATTAAAGAATATCAGGAAAGTTTTCTTTGATAATTTGTTGTAATATGATATGTCGACTTTTTTTTTTTATCATAGCTTTCAGGTAGTCCAATAATTCTTTAAATGATCTTTTCTGGATCTGTTTTCCAGGTCCATTGTTTTTCCAATGAGATAGTTCATATTTTCTTGTATTTTTTCCATGCTTTTGAATTTATTGTATAGTTTCCTGATGTCTCATGAAGTCATTAGCTTTCACTTGCCCAGTTCTTATTTTTAAAGAACAATTTTTTCCATGATCTTTTGAACCTCCTTTTCCATTTGCTAATTCTACTTTTTAAGGAGTTTTTTTTCTTCATTGGGTCCTTGTACCTCTTCCCATTTGGCCATTTCTGCTTCTTAAGGAATTCTTCTCTTCAGTGGATTTTTGTGCCTCCTTTACTATTTGGTCAATTCTTTTTTAAATATATTACTTTACTTCTTGCATTATTTTCATTTCTTTTCCTCATTTTTCCTTTATCTCTCTCGTTTGATTTTTTTCAATCCCTTTTGAGCTTTTCCAGAACCTGAAACCAATTCTCAGTTTTCTTTGTTTTGCTTCTTTAATCTTACGTACCCCTTCTGAATTTGTGCCTTGCTCTACCTTGTCTCAGTAATAATTTTCTTTTTTTTTTTTTAAACCCTTACTTTCTGTCTTAGAATCAATACCAAATATCAATTCTAAGGCAGAAGAGCAGTAAGGGATAGGCAGTTGAGTTTAAGTGACTTGCCCAGGGTCACACATCCAGGAAGTATGACTTTTATTTTTATTTTAAAGGTGGGCTCTGTTCCTAGGGTAGAGGAGACACTCTCTTCAATGTCAGTGTTTTCTTGCAGCTCCTCTCAGCTCTAGTTCTAGAGGTCTTCAAGTTTCAGACTTTCTGAGGTGGTATGAGGGCCTGTGGGCTGAGAGTTCTGAAGCTGCCTCCCATTGCTGATACAGTCTCCATACCTTCTGGGCCTCACTGTGGGCTTTCGCCAGTCAGGCAGACTGTCAGGATGCTCTGCTGTTGGCTTAGGCAAGGGTCTCACTTGCTGACCTAGTCCTGGGTTCAGAACCTTAGGAGTAGGGGAGGGAGGGGTAAACCTCACCTGAGCTGTTGGTGTGGCTTTGTTGCAGATTTTGCTCCCCTCTTACCCCAGTGAAAGAGACCTTCTGACCCCACCTTTCAAATTACTTTCTGCAGGAAAATTGTCTCACACCGTCCACTTTTTGGTTTTGGCCCTCTAATATTTATTTTGAAGCTTTATTTTCAGAGAGATTCAAACCTTCCTGCCTTTACTGTGCCATTTTGGCTCTGCCTAGCCCCTACAGAGCCTTTGAATTTCTGAGGCTAGCTCATTTAGCATCGAGAAGGAGCTTAGAACTTGGGATGTCAGAGAATCCAGGACCCATCCCTAGCCCCAGATTTTACAGATAGAGAAGTAATTTGGAGCCAAGAAAGAGACTTACTTGAAGCCTAACAAGTCAACATCAGACATCTCTCAGCTCCCAGAAGGTAGGGTGGGGAGGAAGGAAGCTGGAGAAGGGCATGAGGAGACTATGAAGGAGTCGGCTTTAGACCTCATTGAGCTCCCTTCGCCAGGACACCAACCCCCTTGTTTCCCAAGATCTGACTACTAGGAAGCAAATCATAGAAGACCCCATCAGAGTTGGAGGAGCCCTTAGAGATGCTTTAGTCCAAGGCCCTAATTAGACTGTTGAAGAAGGCAGGGCCCAGGGGGTCTGCCCCATTGATTGGCTACTATAGGCCAGCTTATGACTGGCCATGGATCTCTTGTCTAGCTGTGGCTTGCCTCCTGGTGGGGAGGGGTGATTAGGAGGGGTCAGAAGATAAGGGAGAGAGACCAGCCAAGGCCTCCCAAGTCAGCTCCCTCAGAGCTCCTGGGATGGGATGGAGCTCAGACCCGGACTGCAGGCCTGAGGTTCTTGTTGCTCTGTTGTCCCCTGCTGCAACCCCAGGGCTTGGAGACCCCTCCGTTTCTCGAGTGTTTCCCTGGGCTTAGCTTCACCCATGATAATTGCCAGGCCAGGAGCCCCAGCTCCTTTCTTGACTGGACTCTCCTTGCCCTTGGGTGTGTCTCCCCAATTTCTCTTGTCCTCAGCCCCATACTCAGAGCCTGGAGACACTGAATCTGGGCCACAACCCTATTGGAAACGAAGGTGTCCGGAACCTCAAAAATGGACTGATTGGGAACCGCAGTGTGCTGCGTCTAGGACTAGCATCCACCAAACTCACATGCGAGGGTGAGAAGACAGGCGGCATTGAGGCTGAGCCTCAGAGGGAAGCTGGGAGAGGTCCAAGGGGAGTGAAGGGCCCGGGGGCCAGGGCTGAAGAAGAAGGGAGGAGGAGGGAAGACCCTGTTCTCCCCAGCTGAGGAAGAAGAGGATGGAGAAAGGGAACTGGGCAGGGGTGGGGATGGGGGGATGGAGGAGGGCTGCTGAGCACAGGCAGCCTTTGGCCCAAGGGAAGGACAGACCATGGGGAGCTTTGGCCACCTCTGAACAAAGCTTTGGTGCCACGGGCCCTTCTGGCCTTTGGCCTGGCTCAGAGGCCTCTTATCTCACTGGGGGCCCTGGGTGGGCTCGGCCTCCTCCCCAGGAGCTGTGGCAGTAGCAGAATTCATCGCCGAGAGCCCTCGCCTGCTTCGGCTGGACCTTCGGGAGAATGAGATCAAAACTGGAGGCCTGATGGCCCTGTCCTTGGCCCTCAAAGTCAATCAGTCGCTGCTGCGCCTCGACTTAGACCGGGAGCCCAAGAAGGAGGCAGTAAGTGGGGGCCTCCCCTAGCTCCTGGATCAGGAGACAGATCCCTAGGCCTGGGCTGGGGGCCAGGCCGATCTGGGGGTGCAGGGCCGGGGCAAGGCCCTTCCTGCAACAGCTCTGTCTGCACGCTTGGCAGGTAAAGAGCTTCATTGAAACCCAGAAAGCCCTCCTGGCAGAGATCCAGAACGGGTGCAAGCGCAACTTTGTCCTGGCCCGAGAAGAGGAGGAAAAGGAACAGCAACTACAGCTCTCGGCCTCCATGCCTGAGATCACGGTCACTGAGGCAGCCCCGGAGGAGGCCACGTTGCTGGGAGAGCTGGCAGACGAGGCCCAGGAGAACGGGGAGGTGGGAGGGGCCAGGCCAAAGGCCCCAGGGCCGGCCGAGGACTCGGATTCTGACACCGAGGACGAGGACGAGGATGAGGACGACGGGAGCCAAGAGGTTCAGACAGTGTGTGGCCCCGAGGCTCAGCTTTCCTCTGTTCCTGGGAACTCACTGAGCTCCGGGGATAGGACCCCCCCGGGTAGTCCAGCCTCCTCAGCCCCAGAGGCTGCACCCGAGAGCCCCAGCGGGCCTAGGCCGGAGGTGCCGGGTGCCGAAAAGCGCATCTCGGTGTCCAGCCCTGGCCGTGGACACAAAGTGTTCGTGGTGACTCGGGTGGAAAGCCCCCCAGAAAAGGTGGGCGAGCCCCCGGCCAACAGGTCAGGGGTCAGCCCTGGCCCTCCAGACCCACCACTGCCCAATGGGCTGAAGCCAGAGTTTGCTCGTGTACTTCCTGATTCCCCCACTGGACACGGAGGACCAGAGGGCAAGGGTGGAGGCTGTGGCCTGGAGCATGGTAAGCTTGGGCCCCAAGGCAGTGGGGGCTGCAGGAGTCCCTGTCCTCCTACTCCGGGGCTCCTCTCCTTCCCCCTCTCCCCCCAGCCCTGGCCCCAGAGGCAGACAGTGACTTTAGAGCCGGGGGAAGTGTGACAGCTCTGGCCTCGAGACCTTTGCCCAGTCAGTGCCACATTCTGTGAGTGGTCTTGACCAGAGCCTGCCCTGTGCGGTCTCAGGCACTGCTGGGTGTCTGAGAATCTCTGCTCTTGCTTGGCACATTGAGAGGAGGCCTGGGGGGAGGCATTAGCAGCCTGAAGCTAAGGCAGCCCCTTGCCCTGTTAGGCTGCTAGGGGAGCCCCGAGGGACCAAGGACATTGGGGGCACCAGGGTCCAGCTTGGGAGGAGGGAGGCAGTGTTAGGAAGCAGACCTGGGCCCGTCTCAGCCCAGGGGCCTCCCCGCTGGCAGGATGCCGGGGTCATTCTCCTCCCCTTTCCCAACCCGCAGAACTCAGCTGCCCCAAGAATGAGAAGGCGCTCGAAGAGCTACTTCTGGAAGCCAGTCAGGATTCGGGGCATGAGACACTGTGACGCTTGAGGTGAGGGCTGGAGGTGGGGGCCGGAGGGGTGGGGGTGGGGTGGGAACAAGGCCTCACTGGCTGCCTCTTCTCTTCCTCTCCCCCAGATCTCTCTCTGGTCAGGCTTCAATGATCTGAGACCCCGCCTGGGCCCCGGATCCAGACCGCACTCCATGCCAGCTCTCCAGGATGGGGCCGTCCCGGGCCAGTGTGGCCCACGGGGCCGGGGGAAAGCAGGCGCCTGAGGAAACGCTCCGAGGGACCCTGGGGAAGCGGATCGGCCCCCTTCCTTCCCTGGTCCCCCAGATCCCCATCTAAGCACCTCTATTTATTTCCCCCTCCCCTCTCTGAGGAAGGCCCAGAGGCCAGGCAGACAGGCCCAGGGGTTGGCAGGAGGCGGGTTCTCTCAGGGAGGCATGGGAGGGAGGTGAGCCCGGGGCGGTGGTGGTGAGCGGCACTGATCTGGGATGTGGCTGACAGCAGTAGAGCGGAGCCGGGCTGCAGAACAGAGCCCTGCCGGGAGGTGGGGAGAACCCGAGGGCTTGGGGGCGACCGAGAGGCTGAAGGTCAGAGCTCTCTACCCAAGTGCAATACATTTATCAGGGAGCAAAGGGGTGTCCGGGTGGGCCCCCCCCCCAGGTCAGACGGGCACCCTCGCAGAGGCAGGGAGCCCGCTCCTGGGCACTTTGCCTGGAGCTAGGCCTCTGAGGAAGAGGGAATGGGGTGAAGGGCAGGGAGCAGGCCCCGGTGGGGCCCTCCTCTCTCCCTGTGGCACACATCTCTGGTCAGACTTTTTCTATTAAATGCCTCCGTCGCCAGCATGGGGAGCCCCGAGTCCTTTATTCCCAGCTTCCTCTGTCGGCTGGTGGGTTATTGGAAACAATTTAAAAGGCCAGTTTGCCATCGATGGTGACCTGGGCCTGCTAGAGGAAGCTGTGTGTTGGCCCTCTGGGGTCGTCGGGAGACAGCCGTGTCCTCCCACCTGGGGAAAGGAAGGGATTTGAGGGTGAAGCATCGGGCGAGGGCACAGGGTGCAGCCATGTTCATCCTGACAAGGCCTGGGCGCCAGGTGACCTGTGATCCCGCCAGGATCTCCAGGGCAGCAGCCCTGGGGATGGGGACAGACAGGAAGGAGAGCTCATTGCCGAGCCAGCCTGGGGTCCATTTGAGGGAAGTTGAGGAGCTGGTTTTCCAGCAGAGGCCCCAATTCTGGGAGCTGCACGGGAGCTGCCGGCTGGGATGGGCGGCCCAGGCTCTTCCCCTCTTGCTGGGCACCTGTCATGCCCTGCCTTTCAGACTGAATAAAAAACTGGTTGGGCAGGCGGCCCAGAGCTGTGAGTGATGAGTGGGCCGCCCTCCCCTTCCCTCCCCAAAACTGTTACTTCCTCTGCCTTGGGTGAGGCGGGCTTGACAGCAGAGCCCTAATTAGCTAGCATGGTGGGGCAGCCTGGGAGGTGGCGAGGTGAGCTCATCCCATACTGGGCAGGGGCATCCTCCGGAAATGCCAACTTGGCCTCGAGGGGATGATCCGGCGGAGTGAGGCAGGAGGGCGTGGGGCCGGGCTGCACATGCCACTCTCCCACCCCACAAGCCCTGATCCCCCAACCACTGCCTGGGCCCCACGACGAGGAAGCTGGCCCTGGGAGCAAGCCGACTGGGACACATCTTTATTGCACTGAGATGAGCGGCTTCTGCCGGGACGCGCAGGCGCACACACGCTGCCTCGCCTGAGCTGGGATGGGGATAACACTGCTTCGAGGGTTTGGATGGGAGCCCGGAGGCTGCAGAGTCCGGTGGCACCAATGGCCTGGGGCTGCCAGAGGCTGCCCTCACTGGAAGGGGGCCGGACGGAGGGCCCCGATTGCTGCCTCTGGCCCATGGACCAGTGGGCCGCGGCTGCCTTTCTCATCAGCACTGGAGAGTAAGGGAGGTGGGACGCTTCTCCCACCTGCCTCCTGCCTCTACCTCCCCCAAATTCAAGAGACTGCGCTGGGCTTGCCAGTGGGGTTGGCCCGGGCCCGGTCCCGCGGGTGGGGGGGCGGCTTCTCCGAGTCGTGAGGGTCGCTGGGTGGGTTGAGGGCTCGAACGCTGCGGATGAGCCCCATCCTGCGGCGGATAGAGTGGTCCAGGTTGACCGTACAGTAGAGCAGACTTTGAGCCTCGGCCACAGTAAAAGGGAAGTCGACACCCAGGAAACGGGCAAAGAGCTCCGGGTCCCCGTCCAGGTCCACCACGTTCTGTAAGGCCTTGGTCATGGTGTGCAACTCCCGGGAATTGTCGTGGAAGATGCCCCAGAGTGGGGCCTGCGGGTCCGGCCCGCCCTCCACCTGCTGCCTGTCTTCCAGGCACTGGAGGGCCCAGCTGAGCCTGCAGGGCCACTGGTTGGCCAGGACCACCCAGGCCACCGCCTGCCTGGGTGTGGGCCTCAGGAGGCCGCCCCGGGCCTGGTGCTCGTGCAGCAGCCTCACGGTGATGGGCACCGTGTTGACGATGCGCCGCATGGACACCACGTTGTCGGGGATGTACTCGTACAGGCAGTCCTGCTCGTTGTGCAGGCAGAACAGGGCCTCCTGGATCCGCTGGCTGGCCTCGGCCTCCACGCTGCCCTGCTCCGGCCCCCCCGCGCCCGGCCCGGCCCCCGCCCCACCCGCGGCCGCCACCTCCACCCCGAGCAGCTCGGTGGCCTCGGCCTCGGGGGGCCCCTTGTGGCTGCCCCGCAGCTGCCGGGTGATGGCCCTGTAGAGCAGGTCGTCGCGGCTCTGCACGGCGTCCTCCAAGAAGCGCAGCTTGGTGCGGCGGCCCATGATGGGCACGGAGAAGGGCAGCGTGACCGTGCGGTTGAGGAAGAGGTAGCCGTTGTCGGCCACGCCCTTCATGGAGCCCGCGCTCTCGAGGCACGAGGCCAGGATGTGCGGGTCCACCACGAGGATGAAGATGAAGGGCGCGTGACTGTCGGACAGCAGCGTGTTGATGGCGTTGAGCACGCCCACCACGCGCTCCGGGTAGCACGTGTCCAGGCCCGTGACCTCGAGCACGATGCGCAGGCGCCGCCGCTGGAACACCTCCAGGAAGCGCAGGTAGTCGCAGAGCAGCTCCACCTCCTTCTTGACCTCGCACATGAAGCCCAGCTGGCTGCCGAACTTCTCGCGGCTCACCAGCCGCTCGATCTTCTTGCGCTGGCTCACGAACACGTGCTTGCCCACCGAGTAGAGCGCCATGAGCAGCCCCGAGCCCGACAGCGTGGTGGCCGCGCCGCCGAACGCCTTGAGCAGGCCCCCGTGGGCGGCCGCCGCCTCGCGCCCGGGGCCCCTGCCGCTGAAGGACAGGTAGAGGAGGCCGATGCCCAGTGCCAGCGCCGCGGCCAGCGCCAAGATGATGAGGCACACGCGGCGGCGGCAGTGCCACTCGCGCTGGCAGAAGTCCGGGGCCACGGCGGGCTTGTTGCCCACCACGGTGTAGAGGCTGAAGGGCAGCGCCCCGTAGTGGCTGCGGATGCCGTCGCACAGGGTGGTCACCAGCCCGGCCCACAGCTTGTCCGTGCCCGCGTACTGCCAGGCGCTGAAGCGCACGAACAGGAACTGCACGTTCTTCCGGCGCAGGTGCAGCTCCGTGATGACGGGCTGGTAGAAGACCAGGTACCAGAGCAGGCGCGGGAAGCCCCAGCCCCGCACGGGCCGCGGCTTCCACTGCACCTGCTGCAGCAGCTCCGCCTCCTGCTGGGCCGCCTCCTTCTGCATGAGAGCTTGGGGACACGGGGGCGGGGCGGGGTCAGGGGCGGGGCCGGCGGAGCGGGGCGGGGCCTCTCAGCCCGCCCTCGCCCCGCCCCGTGACCCCGAGGGACTCGGGCAGGTGCCCCGTAGATGTTTGGAAGATGAATGGCTGGAGCCCAGAGTAGGGCTCCGAATTGGGTTAGGCCTGGGCCAGGGATACGGGCCACGGGCCGGCCTCTGTTAAGAACTGGGCTAGAGGAGCAGAGAGCTGGCAAGGCAGAGAGGCTTCTGCCTCGGTTCTAAGACTGGGCGGGGCTCCCACCCGAAGCCCTGGGATAAGCCCCAGGGGCACTCCCGGGCCACCCGCTAGAGTGAGCAGGAAGCGCTGGGGACCAGAAGCCGGGCATGGCGGGGGGCCTCGGGGCGGCCCGGCTACCTGTGATCTTATCCAACATCATGTGTAGCCGACAGCCGAAGGGGGCATAGAAGCCCACGGTCACGGGCGTGGGCACGTGGCACAGCGTCTTGGACAGGCAGTTGCAGTAGATGTCGTCCTCCGTCACTATGTCTGCAAAGGAGACGGCGGGGCCGTGAGGCGGGGGCTGAGGCTCTGCCCCTCCCCCCTCCCGCAGACCAGAGCGAGAAGGCGACCCTCGACCCCCAGAAGCAGCCCTCCGTGTGCAACCTGGAAAACGCTACCAAGAGTGGCCAGCACCTGGGCCCCTTCCCCCATTTCCTAGATGCAGCGAAGGTGGAAGAACCATGGCGCCAGCGCCCCGACTGCTCACGCTCATCCCTCCCCCGGCTCCACTCCCTGCGCCAGACTCGGACCCGTTCCTCGCCCCAAGCCCAAATCCCTGAGCTTAGAGTCCATACACGTTCCAAGGCAGAAGAGCCACAAGGGCCCAGCAACGAGGTGAAGTGACTTGCCAGGAAGCATCTGAAGCCGAATTTGAACCCAGGACCTCAGCGCTCTCTCCACCCCCAGCTTAAGCCCTAATCACATCCTCTGAGACGCTTCTTGTACTGGAGCCTAACCCTAAGTAAGAGTAATTGCCGACCCTGCCTCGACTCCCCGCTTTGTAAACCCTGACACTGAGCACAGAGCGAGACTGAGCATATCCCACAGTGTTATATGATCGCTGCCTCCGGAACGTGCCACCAAAGGGGTATTTACAATCTGCTGGGCAAGGCCATTGCCAACAGGAAATCGGGGAAGGCTTCCTGGACAAAGTAGCATTTAAGTTGGGTTTTAAAGAACGGCCAGGACCTCGAGGGAGGGCCTCAAGGTCTAGGCACAGCGTAACCAAAGGCATGGAGACAGGCAAGCAGAAGACAAGCTCGTGGCCAGAGCTGCCCACTTTGACTGGAGCCAAGAAAGTGGAAGAAGCATGAAACAGTGATGCCAGGTCACGGAGGACCTCGAGGGCTGGGCACAACTTCAAACCTGTGCCCCCTGGCCAATGGGCACAAGAGTGGCCAGATCTACCCATAGCAGCGTCGGGGAGAGCCTGGATGGGGGGAGAGAATGGAGAGGGGGAGGGGGGCAGAGTCTATCCAGAGCCCTTCTTCCTTCCCACTGAGCTCCACTCCTTGGTCGGGTCCCCGGATCCAGCCTGCCTGGAACTCGAACCTCAACTATCAGGACTATCTAGGCAGAGCCAGTCACAGGACCGGCGGATGGGGCAGGTAGGGTGGAGGGGCCTGGCAGCCGTGGTCACCCTCCTCCCCTCTCAGGCGGGAGGCCATGAGGAAATAAAGCACCGCCAGGTGGGGTGGGAAGGTCAGGAAGCCACTTGCCCACGTTCTGAGCCCAAACCCAGCAGCGGCCTTGAAGGCGTGATCTCCAGCCTAGGCTAGGAGGCAACAGGAAGGATTCCAGAAGTGAGAGGAGCCCCAGCAGGAACCGGCGGCCTCGGAGCAGAGAGCCAGCGCCCAGAGCCCGGAGGAGCCCTGGAAGGATGACGACCGGCCGTGACCAAGAGCTGAAGGCCCTGAAGATGGGGGGGGGGGGGACATCCCCCTGCCCGAAAGGACCGGCAAGAGATTCCCAGAACGTGGGGCTGAGGAGAAAAGCTACAAACAGAGCCCAGAGCCCAGGAGAAGTGTCCAGGGGATGAGAACTACCACCAGAGAAGGAGCCAGAGCTACAGGCTCCGAGGGCCGGGAAGGGCCGGGCAAGGCTGGGCCCCCTGGCTTCTGGGACGCCGTCAGCCTTCGGGGATGGGGGCAAGCCCGGGTTCGAGATGGCAGCAGGAGGGGGAGTGCTTTCCGGTGGTGGACGGCCGCGCGCTGTCTTGTGGCCTTGGCCCACTGGGCAGCCCTGGGCACAGTCTTCACCCAGACCGTGCCGGTGCCGCAGGGGCGCTGGCTTGGGGGACGGGGGGGCAGTGCTTGACTGCCTAAGCCAATAGCCTCCATTTCTGGGGGCCTGGAAGGAAGGCGGCCTGGCCCGGGGATTCCCTGGGCATGACCTGTGAGTATGATGGGCAGAGGCCGAAGCCGGAGGCCGAGAAGTTGAGACATCCTGGCGCCGCTGGTGATGGACTCCTAGAAAGAAGGAAGGGGAGTAGAATGACCAGGCAGGAGCACAGGCCGGAGGGTAGCACAGGGTACTCGGGCACCTCGGAGGTAGCTGAGGCAGAGATGCTCACATCTGGGAAGGAGGTAAAAGAGCCCTGGGCTGCAAGGCCTTACCCCGGGGGTCCAGCCCCGACCGCCTTGGGACTATGGCCATGACTCCTTATTTTTAGGGCTCAGCTGCCCCCCCCCAATTGCCCCTCTGTAAAATGAGGAGGCCAAGCTATAGAGTCTGGTGTCCTTTCGGCTATAAAACACTGAAGGATGGAAGGAGGCGAGAGTCGCCGTCGTGGCCACATCTCTCCTGAGCCGATTTCTGTTTAGACAACTCGGGGAAGCGCCAAGTGGAGAAACAATGTGGCGTAATGTCTGAAGCTCCGGGGCCTGGGCTAGAGAAGAGGCGGGTAACCCCCTCCCCAGGCATCCTTCCCTCTCCCTCCTTCCAAGAAGAGGGGACCGAGGAAGGCAAGGGAAGAGGGTCCAAAGGAAGGAGTGTGGCCTCGGAAAAGGCCCGGCACCCCCAGTGTGGCCTCCGCGAAGGAGGTGGGGGGTGATGAAGAGGGTCAGCTGCCACCCACTCCCTCACCCGAGGGGCTAGAAGAATGAAGGCACAGTTAGGGGAGGAAAGGGCCCCCCCAGAGGCCTTCCTCCCTCCTTGTCCATCCTCCTCCCACCTACTGTTTGCCCTTCTCATTCCCCTCTCCCTGGCACCCTTTTCTTTTGCCCCTGGGGGCCCCCAGAAGGTGGCATAACACCCCCCATCTCAAAGGCTGCCTACCCCCCCAGCTCCAGGGCCCCCTGCGTCCCTCACTTCCAGGAAGGTTTTGGAAGCTAACAACGGCGCCCCCACCCAGGCTGGGCTCGTTTCCCCTCACCCCCACCTCAAAGGTCAGCTAGTGTGCGTGGCCTGGCCCAGGCGGGCAGCACCCAAGGGAGACCCTCTCTACCTTTCCCCTGACACGTCTCAGGGTCGACAAAGCGATCTGGCCGGAAGCGAGCGTGGCCCTTGGAGGGCATCGTCCCGACGGTGCCCGCAGCAGCATAGGGCCCGGCCATAGGGAAGCGGAGCGCCTCGTCCGGTCGGCCACCTCTCACTGGGAATGAGAGGGGGGAAGATTAGGACGGGGAAGCGGGCGAGACGGGGCCTGCCCCCCCAGAGCGCGGGGGTCCGTTCAGAAGCCGG
>NC_058132.1:23472223-23474343 GCF_016433145.1 Gracilinanus agilis
CCTACCCCCAACCCCAAACACATCCCTGTGCTCTAGCCTTCTAGGCCTGTAGCTGCCCTCCTGGTAACCTGCACTGGCCAGGCCTGATCCCCTGCTCCTTAAAGCTTGATCCTCTCCACCATGCCAGGCTTCCCTGCCTGCACCCCACTTCTAGGCAGCCCCCCATCTTCTCAGCCTCATCCTTTGGCCCCAAGAGCTGGTAGTGTCTGGGAGCCCCCCACCACAGAAGCCTCCTGGCCAATGGGAGCTGTTATGTCCCCCCACCCCCACCCCCTGCCACAGTCCTTGTGGAAGATCCGAGGTCTCCTCCCTCCAGGGCTAGCTTCAGCCCAGGGCTGCCCATTGCCATTCTCTAAGGCCCTCTCAGCTCAGAGCTCCCCATGCCACTTTCTGGAAGCACCCCACCCCCTGCCCATTTTCTAGGCCTCTCTCTCTCCCTCTGTCTGGCCAACTAATCTCCTCCTTTTCTCCTTCCTTTCAAGGCCAGCTGAGTCCTTCTCTCCCCCAGGAAGCCCCCCATCTTTCAGGTCCCCTCCCCACCTTCCAAGGCTAACCTGGCCTCCAGGAACCTTTCTCCTCCCTTCCTGTCCCTTCCCCCAGAGGCTTGCAGTAGCCTGGCCTCAAACCCCTTCTCCCAGGCAGAACCCCCTCCCCCATCTCCTAGGCCTCTTCTCTCGGCCCTGAACGGCAGGGCACTCCCATCTCCTGGACTTCTGTGGGGGGGGGCTGCTCTGGGCAGCCCCCCATATTTTAGAGCTCTTCTCCTTGCTCTGAGAGCCACGGTTCCCTCCTGCCCCAAATCCAGGCCTTGGCCCTGCCTCTTGGAATTGTCTTGTATCCCATAAGGCCCAATCCATGGCTCCCTCCATCCCCAGGCTGCTGGGACCCCTTGAAGCTTTTAGGCCTTCCCCAGTTCCCAGGTCCCACCTGCCTCTCCTCTCCCTCCATCCCTCTCAAGGTCAGTCTTTAGCTCTCTTTCCTCCCCTAGGAAGCCCCTGTCTTTTAAGGCAACTCTTCCCAGGATTCCAGTGTCTCTCCCTTCCTTCCATTATACACTTCCCCAGGGAAGCTCTCCATCTTCCAGGGCCCCCTCTGCTCAGAGGCCCAGCTGGTTTCTCCTCTAGAAAGCTTCCCCAGGCCCTCGGGGTGGGGACTTCCAGTTTCCCCCAGAGACCCCAGATCATCCAGGCCTCCTCCTCCCCTTTCTCCAGAATGGTCCAGAGGTGCTGGTTGATGGGGGGGGGGGCATTTTCTAGGCCTTTTCTCCCCACATTGACTGCTTTGCTTCTAATCCTCTAAGGCACTCCGGGGGCCCATTTCCCATAAGGCCTTTCTGGAACCCCTTTTTTTCCTTCCACTTGCCCCTTCCTCCATTTTTCTGGGCTCTCCTGCCTGGGAAGGCCCAAGGGGGTGTGTGGTTTTGAAATATCACTGTGTCTTCAGCCTCCCCTTCCAAAACTGGGGACCCCAAGGATTTCTTCTACCCTGAGTGTCCTTAGGGACCTCTTTTTCCTGCTGTGGCCCCCCCCAGGTCTAAGTAGTAGAGACCTGGGCCTCCCCGCTGCCTCTTTCTCCCCACTCCCGGTCACTGTACTCCCAAGGGGCCATACCTTGGTATCCCTCTGATTCCTAGCATTCTGCCGATAAAGGTAGCCCCATCTTCAGGGGGCTCTCATGGTTGCCCCTTGCTGCCAAAGGGTGGCTCCCCCTGCTAATCTTCAGCTGCCCCCACCTCAGTTCCCTAGCAACGGGCGCCTCATACCTGGGGTGCCAGCCCAGGCAGAGGGAGCTGGGCCAGATGGTACTGAGGGCCGATTTTAGCTACCACCCCCGGGGTGGGGGCGGAGGTGGGGGTGCTGTGTTGCCGCCTGGCCTCTGACCCCTGAATTCCTCGGGGGTCCCTCTCCCCCCATTCCCACCCAAACGCTGCCTCGGTGCCTCTCCACTCCATCCCCCGACATGAGCTGTGGTTGTTGTTGGGGCTGTGTGGAGAAGGATCTCAAAGCTCTCCGTCCTAGGGTGGTGGGGCCCTGGGAGCTGCAGGAGGCCCTAGATACAGATGGCCGGCTCTCAGCCCTTCATTTTGACCGAAGAGGTCATCGAGGCGCAGAGAGAGGGGC
>NC_058132.1:23474843-23520335 GCF_016433145.1 Gracilinanus agilis
CAAACAGATCCTTTCGCCAAATGGCACAGAGATGCTCTCTGTTTGGGACCTCGAAGCAGAAGACAGGAGGGGAATTCTGTGAGCCAAGATGTGGAAAGTGGGGCTGCAGCATTCTGGGGACACACGGGGGTGCCTGTGGAGGAGTCTGTGGGAAGTAAGGCCAGAAAGGTGAAGAGGAGAGGGCATCGGTGTGTGGAAGGCTTTCTGAATGGCAGGCAAAGGAGTTTCTTGTTCATCCAGGAGACAATAGGGAGCCTCTCAAGATTCTTGAGCAGGAGCATAACATGAAGTGATCCGGCCCTTAGGGAGATCTTATTTGAGATGCTTGTATGTCAGCACTAGATTGGAGAAAGGAGGAACTGGAGGCAAGGAGCCCAGTTAGGAAGTATATATCATACCCATATCTATTATGGTATTATTATACGTTTGATATTATTTATGGAATATTACATGTTTTATATATATAATTGATAGTGTAGTCGTTCCAAGAAGACGGTAATCTTGAGCTGGAGCAGACATCGGAGGACATCTAGTCTAACCCCCCCCCCACACACACACACACTGGGGCCCCAGGAGGTGAAGGAACTAAGTGTCAGGCGGGATTCCACCCCCAGCCTGGTCTTGGGATTGGGGAAGGGAGACCCCAGGGATCCTCCCCTCAGTGGAAGAAGGCTCCACTGGGCTTGGCCACTGTGACTGGGGAAGGGAAAGAGATGAAAGAAGTCAGAAGGTGCCGACTGAGGCCAGGGGCTTCGGAGGAAGGCTGGGAGGAGACGGGCAGATTGAGATGGAGGAAGGCGGTGAGTCTGGGCCACTAGCGGGTCATACGGGAGGCAGCTGGAAACGGAGGTCTGGAGGTCTGAGTTTCCTGGAAGGAGTCGTGCAAAGCCACCGCCTGTAGCCCTTTTCAGCATGTTGGAGCACGGTAGAACCGGTGTTTTCATCCGTAAAGTGGGGATAATAATACTCATCTCCAAGGGCCCTGGGGACTCCGGGGAGCTAATGGCTAACTTGCAAACGCGGTCCAATTCCTCAGTAGTATTTGGGGTTTTCATGAGTGCCTGGTATGCAGTAGGTGTTTAATAATTGTCGAACCCAAGAGGGCAAGGGCAGACTTTGGGGCAGAGAAGAGGTGTGGTGAGAGGAGGCAAAGGAGGATTCGGGCGCTGTGGACCGCAGCTTAGGGGCTGGGGCGGAGGAGAGAGAGGGCAAGAAGGGTGCCCAGGCCCTGGCCGTAGAGCAGGGAGAGGAGGAGGTGCGGGCTCCGGGGCCCAAGGCTGCAGGGACGTCAGAGGTGGGAGAAAAGGCTCCCCGGGAACAGAGCAGCCTCTGGGCACACACACCGCCCTGGGGAGTTACAGTCTGTTCCTGGGGATTCAGATGAACCCAAGTGAAGGCTACAAAGTTGCCCCAAATCGGAGATACAGTTAATGTGTTCCCTGGAGCCTCCATTCCCCACCCACTCCCTCTTGCTGGCCTCTTAGCAACATTTATCAACTTTGTGTCCTTGGACCAGTCCCTTCTCTCTGGTTTCTTCTTCTGCCGAGAGGAGAGAGCGCCCCCTGGTGGAGGATCCCGAACGATCCCAGAGAGTTGAAAGGGGCGGCAGAGACTGTTTCTTCCACTTCTGCTTGACAGGGGTGGCACACTGAGGCACTGAGAGAGAAGGGAAGGGACTGGTCCAAGGTCACACCGAGCCAGAGATGGAGCCAGGCTTAGAAGCCTGAGGTCCTGGCTAGGGTCTAGGGTGGAGCTGAGTATCTAGCTCTGAAAGTGAATTTTAAAAATGACTGAATGATCTTGGATAAATCCTTGTTTCAATGAAGGTTTAGAGCAGGTGCTCACCAGAGACCCTTCCAGCTCTGACATTCCCTGTTTTTTTTTTTTTTAATTTTTATTTTTTTAAACCGTGTATTGGCTCTTAAGTGGAAGAGTGGTAAGGGTGGGCAATGGGGGTCAAGTGACTTGCCCAGGGTCACACAGCTGGGAAGTGTCTGAGGCCAGATTTGAACCCGGGACCTCCCGTCTCTAGGCCTGGCTCTCATCCACCGAGCTACCCAGCTGCCCTGACATTCCCTGTTCTAAGGGCCCTCCTTCCTCTAACATTCCCCATTCCCTGTTCTAATGTTCTAATATTCCCAATTCTCTGTTCTAAGTTTCCTCCCAGCTCTGACATTCCCTGTTCTAAGGATTCTTCTCAGCTCTAACATTCCCTGTTCTAAGGCCCCTCCCAGCTCTGACCTTCTCTGATGACCGACCTGTAGGACTGACCCGGCCCCCTGGCCTCCCCCTTCCCGCAGGCAGAGAACCTGCTCCTGGACGCAGAGGCCAACATCAAAATCGCCGACTTCGGCTTCAGTAACGAGTTTACGCTGGGCTCCAAGTTGGACACTTTCTGCGGAAGCCCCCCGTACGCAGCCCCGGAGCTCTTCCAGGGCAAGAAGTACGATGGCCCCGAGGTGGACATCTGGAGCCTGGGGGTCATTCTCTACACACTGGTCAGCGGCTCCCTGCCCTTCGATGGCCATAACCTTAAGGCAGGTGCTGGGCTAGACCCTGGGGACGGCGGGGACGAAAAGGGGGTGCCCCTCCCCTTGCGGAGCGTCTAAACCTCCCTGCCTCTGTCTTTCGCAGGAGCTCCGGGAGCGGGTCTTGAGGGGCAAGTACCGGGTCCCCTTCTATATGTCCACAGACTGTGAAAGTATCCTTCGCAGGTTCCTGGTACTGAACCCAGCCAAGCGGTGCACCCTTGAGGTGAGGGCTTGGGGTCCACCCTCTAGTTCCCCACATTGGCCTGTGTCCCTCACTCCCTCCTTCTTCTACCCCCTCCCACCTTGGGCACCCCAATTCCCCATTTCCCTCTCCAAATCCTGCCTCTGTTAGTAGGGTGGGGGTGAACCCCAGAACTTCCCGCCTCCCCCCCCGATTGGCAGCTTCCTCGGGATGACAATAATTAGCTAACGAGCTGTGGGGATGATTACAGGGTGCTGGGGGACCCAGACAGTGCGGAGGAGGGAGGAGGGAGAGACAGACCGGGAGCCCTGAGGCAGGCAGGGAACATCTGAATGGAGGAAGGTGCCCATCTGTGGCAGGGGAAGAGGGGAGACAGGACTTGGCTTTCCCAGTCCCTCTCCCAACTCGCCCAGCAATCCCTTCCCTCTTGTCCATTTCCTTGCTCCCATAGCAAATCATGAAGGACAAATGGATCAACATCGGCTATGAGGGAGAAGAGCTAAAGCCCTACACCGAGCCTGAGGAGGACTTTGGAGACCCCAAACGCATTGGTGAGGAGAAGGCCAGAGTCTTGGGCAGAGAACCTTAAGACTCCTGGCTCTTAGGATTGTTCACTGTCAGAGCTGCGAGGGGGCCCTAGAACCGGGAATGCATTAGAACTGAAACTATCAGAGCCTCGAGGGCCTTAGGATTGGGAATGTCAGAGCTGGAAGAGTCCTTAGAACAGGGAACGTCAGAGCTGGGAAAAAACCTTAGAACAGAGAGTATGAGACGTAGGAGGGTCTTTAGAAGGGAGAATGTCAGGCCTAGGAGGGTTCTTAGAACAGGGAATGTCAGAAGGGGAGAAAAACATGGGTTAGAGGTCTCACAGCAGCTTGGGGCTAGACCTCAGACTAGAACCCGGGCCCTCTTGCCGGCCATCTCAGGTTCTTTCCAACCCACTCTGGGGGGAGGAGAGGTTTGCAGCTGGGAGGAGACATTGGAAACCCAAGCCGACTCCTTCTCCCTCTTTCTCCAGAGGTGATGGTGAGCATGGGCTATACTCGGGAAGAGATCAAAGAGGCCTTGACGAGCCAGAAATACAATGAGGTCACAGCCACCTACCTCCTGCTGGGCAGGAAGAATGAGGTCTGTGGGGATCCCAGGGGCTCCAGCAGCTGATAGCCCGGAGATGGGAATGCCAAAGGCTGGGGAGCTGATTATACAGGGGGAAGGGATTCTCCCGGGAGGGAGACTTAAGGTCAGTTCCTTTTTGATTTACCAGCATTTATTAAAATACCTACTGTGCACCAGGCACTATTAAATGCTGGGGATACAAAGACCCAAATAAAGGAGGTCCTGCCCCTGAGGAGATTACAGTCTATTGGGTCTGGTAGGCACTAGATTGAGGTTCACAAGGAAAGTGGGGAGGCAGAATTTGACTGAGACTCTTCTCCCTTCCCCCCTCAGGAGGGTGGGGATAGGGGCGCCCCTGGGCTGGCCCTGGCTCGAGTTCGAGCACCTAGTGAGGCAGCCAATGGCCCCAGCAAAAGCTCCAGCTCCAGCCAGAACAAAAGTCAGAGGAGTTCTTCATCTACCTATCACCGGCAGCGCCGGCACAGCGACTTCTGTGAGTGACCTTCCCCCTGCCACACCCCTGAAACCTCTCCTGGGGTCACCCCTGCCCTAATCCCTCCCATCTTGGGCCATGAGGCAGCCTCTCTTATACTCACAGGCAGGAATGGCCCCATTGTGTCAGGAGCCCAGGTTCCAGCATCACCAAGCCCTAAGTTCTCTTCCTGGTTCTGCCCACAGCTAACTGAATGACCTTGGGGAAGGCCCTTCTTCATTTCAGGCCTCACTTTCCCCCTTTATAAAGAGAATCAAATAACTCCTAAAGTACCTTCCAGCCTAGGATTCTTCTTTTTTAAAAAAAAAAATTTTTTAAAGTATTGATGTCTTTCATTTTTAAGTCACTCTCATTTCCATTTACATCGCCACCTAGAGAGCCATCCCTAGTAACAACATAAAAAGGCAAGAGGGGAAAAAAAGACACCAAAGCAAAACTAAACAGCCGACCAACCATGCCAAATGCTTTATATACAATGTGTTGCACTCATTGCCTCCACCTCTGTAAAGAAGGTGTAGTTTCTTCCTTCTCTGAGACTAAGACCAATCATTATATTCATAATTATATAGCATTCAGTTTCAGAGCTTGGGGGATTGTTTTTTTCACTGTCCTTTCCATTCATATTATTGCAATATTACTGTATGTTGTTTTCCTGGCTCTCCTCACTCTGCATCAGTTCATTTAAATCTTTCCAGGATTCTCTGTATTCATCACACTGGTACTGGTGCTATTCCATGACATTCATGTACAACAGTTTCTTTAGCCACCCCACAATGGATGGGCATCTACTTTGTTTGCCTTTCTTTGCTGCCACAAAAAGTGCTGCTATCGATTTTTGGTGTATACAGGGGGTCTTTTCTTTTTGATCATTGACCTCCCTTGGAGGATGTGCCTAGCAAGGGGTTCTCTAGGTCGGAAGGTATGGACGTTTTAGCCACTTTTTTAGTATAATTTCAGTTTGCTTACCACGGTGATTGGACTAATTTGCAGTTTGGCCTACATGGCATTGATGTGCCTGGCTTTCCACAACTGTTTCAACAATGGCCTTTTCCCATCATTTGTCATTTTTGCCAATTTGTTGGGTGTGCAACCTCAAAGTTGTTCTGATATTCAGTTCTCGTGTTGCTGGTGATCTGGCACATTCTTTCATATGGTAGTGGATAGATTGTTTCTTTTGAGATAATAACTGCAAAGAACTTGGCACGCCACCCAAAATGTAGTAAGTGCTATGTAAATATTAGCTATTATCATTATTATTTTGGAATCCCTTTATATTATTTGATCACTATCAATGGGGAATAGTTTTGGCCATTTATATTTGTTTTAATTACATTAGATATCAGATATCTGGCCCTAAGCAGAGATGTTTGATGCAGAGGCTTTTCTTCATATTCTTCATATTCATTGATTTTTCTTACAAAATCTTTTTAATATATAATCAAAATGATCTCGGCTAAGAATTCTCCCCTTGGGCCTACTAGTACCAGATCTCAAACTATAATATAAAGCCATAATTATAAAAAACAACTTGGGGTACAGTTAGGTGGCTCGGTGGATATAATAAGAACCAGGCTCAGAGACAGCAGGTCCTGGGTTCAAATTTGGCCTCAGACACTTCCTAGCTGTGTGACCCTGGGCAAGTCATTTAATCCCCGTTGCCTAGCTCTTTTGCCTTGGAACCATAGTATTGGTAAGGGTTTTTTTTTTTTTTTTAAGTTGGTCATAGGTAATAAAAAGAGAGGTTGATCAGGGGAACAGATTAGATATACAATGTTTAGAAGCAAATGAACATAGTAACTTTGTGATATACCAAGATCATAGCTATTGGAGCAAGAACTCGCTATTTGACAAAAACTGGAAAGTGGCCCGGCAGCAAGTGGGTATAGGCCAGCATCTCACACCACATACTGAGATCTATAGATGAGTACTTGATTTACACATAGTGATATAATATGTGAATTAGTGGAGCATGGAGCATTACCCATCAAATCTATGGAAAGGGAAAGAGTTCATGAATAGACAAGAGATGGAGAAATCCAAAAAATGTCAAAAAGACAATTGTGATTAAATTATTTTTAATTAAATCATTGAATTAAAATGAATTAAATCATTATTTGCTTTAAAAGGTTTTGTACAATTATCAATAATATGGAAATAGGTCTTGATTATTGATACATGTAAAACCCAGTGGAATTGTGTGCTGACTACGGGGAGGGGTGTGAAGGGGAGGGAAAGAACATGAATCATGTAACCATGGAAAAATAGCCTAAATTAATTAAATAAATGAAAAATTTCAATTAAAAAAAAGGTTTAGGGGGCAGCTAGATGGCTCAGTGGATTGAGAGCCAGGCCTAGAGACGGGAGGTTTTTGAATTTGACCTCAGACACTTCCTAGCTGTGTGACCCTGGGCAAGTCACTTGACCCCCATTGCCTAGCCCTGTAAGAAATAAAATTAATATAGAAGGATATATATAAAAGATATTAGAGTTTAAAAAATTTTTAAAAAAAGGTTTTGCACATATAAAACCAATGAAAATAAAATTAGAAAAGGCAGCAGCAAATGAGAGGGAAAGGGAATATCTTTATAGTAGGTTTCTCTGATAAAGGTTCCATTTCTAAGATATTTAGAGAACTGGTTCAGATTTATAAGAATAAGATCCGTTCCCTAACTGATAAATGGTCAAACAGTATGTATAGGAAGTTTTCTGAGGAAAAGGTCCAAGATATCAGTGACCATATGAAAAAAAAAATGCTCTGGATCTCTAATAATTAGGGAAATGCAAATGAAATACCCGAGCTTCTACCCCATCCATACCCATTAAATTGGGCAAAGCTGACAAAAAGGAAAAAAGACAAATGCTGACGGGGCTGGTGGAAAACCAATACTTTTATTTTTTTATTTTTATTTTTTAAATTTATGTATTCATTTAGAATATTTTTCCATGGTTACATGATTTATGTTCTTTCCCTCCCTTTGTTTATACATTATTGATGGGGTTGTGAACTGGTCCAGATATTCTAGAAAGCCAGAATGGGACTAGGCTGAGTCAGTCTACAGGCATTTATTGATACCTACTGTGGTATTACCAGACTACTGTGCTAAGAGCTATGGATATAGAGGCAAAAGATAGTGCCTAACCCTCAAGGGGCTTCCAATTTAATGAGGAAGACAACAATGTAAACAATTATATATAAACAAGTTATATACAGGATGAATAGGAAATAATCAATAGAGGAGAGGCTATAGAATTAAGAAGGGTTGGGAAAGGCTTCCTGTGGGAGATGGGATTAAAAAAAAAGGCTCTTACCTTTCATCTTAGAATCAATACCACTTACTGGTTCCAAGAGAGAAATGCAGTAAAGGCTGAGTAATCGGGTTAAGTGACTTGCCCAAGGCCACACAGCTAGGAAGTGTCTGAGGCCAGATATGAACCCAGATCCTCCCATCTCCAGGTCTGGCTCTCAGCCACCTAGCTGCCCCAGAAGATGCAATTTTAGCTGGAACTTGAAGGAAGTCACGAGGTGAAGATGAGGAGGGAGAGCATTCTAGACATGGGATATAGCCAGTGAAAATAACCAGAGTTGAGAGATGGAGTGTCTCGTTAGAGGAACAACAAGGAGGCCAGTGTCACTGCGCCGAAGTGTGTGGCAGGGAGTAAGACAAAAGAAGACTAGAAAGGTGGGCAGACTAGCTTAGGAAGGGCTTTGAATGCCAAAGTGTTTTATATTTGATCCTGAAAGCAATCAGGAGCCACTGGATTTTATTGAAGGGGGTAGGTAACATAATCAGACTGTGCTTTAGGAAAATCACTTTAGTAGCTGAGTGGAGAATGAATTGGAGCAAGGAGAGACTTGAGGCAGGCAGTAGCAATCCTAGCAGCCTAGGCAGGAGGCGATGAAGATCTGCACCAAGTGGGTGGTAGTGTCACAGAGGAGAGAAGGGAGCATATTTGGAAGATGCTACCAAGGTGAAGGCAACCAGCCCAAACTACATCCCCTTTGCCCTGGTGATATCACTACTAGGCCTGTCCCCTAAAGGGAAACTTCGGTATGAGTTGTGAGACATGGTGGGCACTGGCCCAGGAAAAGAAAGTTCTGTTCTATTAACAAAGCTGAATAGCAGTAGCTTAAAAGAAATGGGAGACCAGCAAAGTTAGAGCTATCTCCATTCCAAATGTTCCTACAGGCTACTTGTGCCGACCTGTGGTAGGACCCTCTGAGTCTGGTCAGCCACAGTTGGACACACTTAACCCAAAAACAGTGATGTCATTTTGGCAACGTGAAGTGATCAAAGAAAGAGGGAAAGAATCCACAGGGACAAAAAGATTTATAACAGCTCTTTATGCGGTGGCAAAGAATTGGAAACCGAGGGGCTGCCCATATGTCAGGGAATGGCTGAACAAGTTACAGTTCTGTATGTAAAAGGATTGTATTATGTTGTGAGAAATGATGAAGGGGATGGTTTCAGAAAAACTTGGGAAAACTTATATGAACGGATGCAAAATGATGTGAGCAGAACCAGGAGGACAGTAATAGCAATATTATGAAGATAAACGACTTGGA
The DNA here is from genome assembly GCF_016433145.1 of Gracilinanus agilis. Classification (NCBI taxonomy): domain Eukaryota; kingdom Metazoa; phylum Chordata; class Mammalia; order Didelphimorphia; family Didelphidae; genus Gracilinanus; species Gracilinanus agilis. The sequence goes on from NC_058132.1 coordinate 23,483,750, forward strand.
AAGACCTGATCACCACAATGGCCCACGATTCTAGAGGACTAAAGATGAACTGTGCTCCCCTCCTCCAGACAGAGAGGTGGCGGATGCCTCGTACAGATTGAGACATGTTTTTTGGGAAATGGCCAATGTGGGAATTTGTTTGCTTGACTCTACATGTTTGTAACTGGGGTTTGTTTTTCTCCCTTTCTCAGCTGGGAAGGGAGGGAGAGAATGAGGATCTGGAAAGAAAATAAAATCTGAATTATGGGGGGGACAAGAATTCTCCCCCTGGCCCTAGTGAAAGGTCTCCTCACATCTCATGTTTTTTGAGGGTAACCTTCTGAAGAACCTTAGGTTGGAGACTCATTATTTCTCTCCTTCTTCCCCAGGTGGTCCATCCCCAGCACCCCTGCACCCCAAACGTAGCCCCACGAGTACCGGAGAGACTGAGCTGAAGGAAGAGCGGCTACCGGGCCGCAAGACCAGCTGTAGCACAGCTGGGGGTGGGAGCCGAGGCCTGCCCCCAGCTAGCCCCATGGTCAGCAGTGCCCACAATCCCAACAAAGCCGAGATCCCCGAGAGACGCAAAGACGGTTCAGGCACACCTGTGAGTGGAGGCCAGGGGGAGGCTCAGAGCAAGGGGCAAGGACAGTCTTTCCCCATTTGTCTCTGTTTTTTGTCCCCTGAGCACCAGACTTGGGTTGGAGCTTTGGCTTTGCCACTTAACCTTGAGCAACAGATTTCTTTGCCTGTCTAAGCCTCAGTTTCCCCGATAGGAACTCAAAGGACATATCTCACAGCCTAACCCCGAGGATCAAATGAACCATGACAGTAAACCACTTTTTTCCAACCCTTACCTTGGTTTCAAGGCACAAGAACAGTAAAGGCTAGGCAACAGGGGTTAAGTGACTTGCCCAGGGTCACAGAGGTAGGAAGTGTCTGAGCTCATATTTGAACCCAGGACCTCCCCTCTCTAGGTCTGGCTCTCTATCCACCCAGATAAACCACTTTTTAAGTGGCTTCCTAGCTGTGTGACTTTCTCTCTTCAAACCTGTCTCCTCCTTTGTTAAATAGGGATGTCCAGTACTTTCCTTTGCTGAGGATGAATCTTGGGCTCAGAGAGGAAGGGACTTGCCCAGAGTCACCCAGCAATTGTAGCAGAGTCAGAATTCAGAGCTGACCATGCTCTCTCCAGGCTCCTTCGCTTGGAGGGTGCTAGGGTGGAAGGAGGACCTGGTGGCCCTCCCATCTCACTCCTTGTTCCCCTCCCCCATTTCTTCTCCAGAATAACCTCCCCCCCAGTGTGATGACGCGTCGGAACACGTATGTGTGTACAGAGCGTCCTGGGGCTGAGCGCCCCTCCCTGCTGCCCAATGGGAAGGAGAACAGGTAGGAGATGGGGCGGCCTGGTGCCTGGGACTCTTTCCAGGGGAAATCCTTTAGCCTTTCTGATCATCCTCTGCCACCAGGAGCTTCTGCTAGGGGCCATCTGTGCCCTGCTCCGTGTGCAGCCAATGAGGCTTAGCCCGGAGGGAGCAGAGCTGGGGGAGATGAAAGAATCTTAGACCGGGAATGGCGGGGCCTGGAGAGATCCGGAGACCTAGGAATGGAGGGGGTGGGGCCTAAGGACAGGGAGTGTCTGAGGGGCGGGGCCTCAGAACAGAGAATGTCCGAGGGGGCGGGGCCTTGGCGCTGGCAGTGTCGGAAGGGGAGGGGCCTAAGGACAGGGTGTGTCGGGACCAGCAGAGACCTTGACCATTAGGTCCAGTACCTCCCCCCACACCCCTTTTTCAGATGGAGAATATGAGGTCCTGGGGGCCCGGGCCTTGCCTCACAGAGGCCGCAGGGCCTGTAGCTTTCAGCCCCAGTCGGGTCCAGCCCTTCAGGGGAGCAGTGACTTGCCTAGGACGGGGCAGGGCCCTGATGGCCTCCTCTTTCCTCCAGCTCCGGCACTCCTCGGGTTCCTCCAGCCTCGCCCTCGAGCCACAGCCTGGCACCCCCAGGGGGTGAGCGGAGCCGTCTGGCTCGGGGCTCCACCATCCGCAGTACCTTCCACGGCGGGCAGGTGCGGGACCGGCGGGCAGGGGGTGGGAGCGGAGTCCAGAATGGGCCTCCCGCCTCCCCAACCCTGGCCCACGAGGCCACACCTCTGCCCACCGGGCGACCTCGACCCACAGCCAACCTCTTCAGCAAACTCACCTCCAAACTGACCCGCAGGTGCGCCCCCTGGGGCCTGGGGGAGGGGCGCGGGGGGCGAGGAGGAGGGGGGAGGGGCAGACCGTCCCTGGGCCTGGGCTGCTAACCTCCGCTTGTCTGTCTCTCCTCTGCCTCCGACCAAAACAACTACTTCTCCCTCCTCTTCTTCTTCCTCTCTCCGTCTGCTCCTCGCTCCGTCCTGCTGCAGGGTCACCCTCGACCCCTCTAAACGGCAGAACTCTAACCGCTGTGTGTCTGGGGCCTCTCTGCCCCAGGGATCCAAGATCAGTAAGTCCGGCCCGCTCCGTTCTCCCTCACTGTCTCTGCCACCCGCCTGGCCCAGGCCTGGCTCACTCCGCCTTCCTCTAACCCGGCTGCCTCACCCTCTCTGGCCGGCTTTTTTTCCCTCCGCCGCGTTATCTGCTGCCTGCCTCAGTGTCTGCATCTCTGGGTGGGGAGGGGGGTTTCTCGTCCCTTTCAGTGCTCCCCCCTCCCGCCTGTCTCTCTCTGTGTCTGTCTCTCCCATCTTCCCTCACTCCTCTCCCCCACACTCAAAAAGAGGGCGGCCACGACAGGGAGGCTCCTTAACAGGGACTAAGAGTAGCTGGCACTGAGCTCCTTTAAGGTCTGCAGAGAGCTTTGGCCTCCCTACGGCCCTGGGAGATCGATTCTATACTATTGTCCCCATTTTACAGTTGAGGAAACTGAAGCAGAGGTTCAGTGACTTGCCCAGGGTCACACAGCTAGCATCTGAGGTCAGATTTGAACTTGGGCTTAGTGGCTTCTCCACTGTCCCATGTAGCTGTTCTGTGACACAAGGACCCATGAAGAGAACTGAGCATGTTAAGGGTGGAGAGAAGCCTGGGTGGGGATGGACCAGGGTCACTGGCTTCGGGCATTGGAAGGGCTGCCATTTGCCAGAGAGCACAGAACCACAGAGCAGAGGCCCAGGGGCATCCTTAGGGCTCTCCCAGAATGGAATGGGCTCCCCGACCGACCCGAGGGCTCCAGGCAGGAGCTCGAAGGACATTTGTCAGAGAAGTCATACAGGTGCCCCAAGTGGCCTCTGTGGCCGCTTCCTTCTGCTCCCTCTTCTCTCTCCTTGCTCTGTCGCTCGCTATCTCTGGCTGTCTCTCACTCGTCCCCATCTCTGTCAGGGCCCTCCTCTCCTGGGCTTCACTGTATCTTGGTTGTCTCAGAATTCCACAAACACTTGATTTCCTGTTGTCTGCCCAATCCCACGTGGCTCCCTTCTCCCCCTGCCCCCGTCTCTCCTCCTCACCCCACTTCCCTCAGCTCTCCCTCTCAGTTCTTGGTCTCTGCTCTCCTAGAAAGGGATCTAACCCAGCTGACCAGGGTGGCGAGGGAGGGGAGGCTGGACCCAGCTCTCTTGACCCTGGGTGCTAAGCAGGCCAGGAAACTGGGGGCAGGGGGGCCAGGATCCAGGGTCCCCTGTCCAGAAAGAGGCTGTGGGCACCCAGATCCTCTGGGGAGGGAGAGTCTAGAGGCGGGGGCAGAAGTCTGAACCTAGTTGGAGATTGTGGAGGTGACACTGGGCTCCCTTCCCTCCATCAGGGTCGCAGACCAACCTGAGAGAATCGGGGGACCTGAGGTCACAGGGTAAGTGTCTCTCCTCTATTCCCCCTTAGAAACCTGCTCACTTCCCATCTTCCTCCTTCCCTGCCTCTTCCTGTGGTGGCCCCAGGCTGGGCTCCCACCCAGGTCCTAGAATCAGCATACAGAGCTCCCAAAGTGCCTCTGTCCTTCTCCATCCCACCTTGGGACTGTTCTTCCTTTACCATCTTGCCTTTTTCCATCACTTCACTTTCTTCTCTGCCCGTTCATTTCTCCCTCCCTATGACCTCCCACTTCTCCCACCTTCCTCTCACTCTCTCCTCCTATGACCTTCCACTTCTCCCACCTTCCTCTCACTCCTCCTATGACCTCCCACTTCTCCCACCTTCCTCTCACTCTCTCCTCTTATGACCTCCCACTTCTCCCACCTTCCTCTCATTCTCTCCTTCTATGACCTCCCACTTCTCCCACCTTCCTCTCATTCTCTCCTTCTATGACCTCCCACTTCTCCCACCTTCCTCTCACTCTTCCCTCCTATGACTTCCCACTTCTCCCACCTTCCTCTCACTCTTCCCTCCTGTGACCTCCCACTTCTCCCACCTTCCTCTCACTCTTCCCTCCTATGACTTCCCACTTCTCCCACCTTCCTCTCACTCTCTCCTCCTATGACCTCCCACTTCTCCCATCTTCCCCTCACTCTCTCCTTGTCTGCTTGGTCTCCCCCGTAGTTGCCATCTACCTTGGGATCAAGAGGAAGCCACCCCCCGGCTGCTCCGATTCCCCTGGAGTGTGAAGTTGACAAGCTCCCGCCCACCGGAGGCCCTGATGGCAGCCCTTCGCCAGGCCACTGCGGCCGCCCGATGCCGCTGCCGCCAGCCTCAGCCCTTCCTGCTGGCCTGCCTGCACGGTGGGGCCGGCGGGCCCGAGCCCCTGTCCCACTTCGAGGTGGAGGTGTGTCAGTTGCCCCGGCCAGGCCTCCGGGGCGTCCTCTTCCGCCGGGTGGCGGGCACTGCCCTGGCCTTCCGCACGCTGGTCACCCGCATCTCCAATGACCTGGAGCTCTGAGACTGACCGTGCCCTGCTCTGCCAGAGACTTTGAGGGGGCCGGGGGAAGGGGAGCCCCCGTGCCCGCTGAAGAGCTCGGCTCTCCCAGTCCTTCTTCCACTCCACTGACGACACTATGCTGGGATTGGGGAGGGGGGAGGAATGTCGGAGGGGGTGGCCACCATAGTTATTCTAGTCTTTTAGAGCAGGAATCATCCTTAGAGACCATCAAGTTCAATCTTTCCCGTTTTACAGAGGGGGAAACTGAGTTTCAGGGAGGGGAAGGGACTTGCACAAGGTCAGATAGTTGGGGGGCATTAGAACCCAGCTTTCCTGCCTCCCTGTTCATTCTCCCACACCAAAGCCCGGACCCACTCCTACCCCACTCAGCCCTAGAATGAGGCATGGAAGCAAGAGGTGGGGGCCGGCCGGACAGGTCCTTGGTGTAAGTCGGGCACCTGGCCGGCACAGTGGCCTGGGAGGCAGGAGCCCTAGGTTTTCCCTCCTGATTCTCACTCTCTTGACCTTGGACAAGTAATCAAGGCCTCGGTTTCCCTCATCTGACAAAGGAGAGAGTTAGACTAGCTTGGTCTCCAGGGTATCTCCTAGCTCCAGCCCCAGTTTTTTGGGGGGGGGAGGCAACTGGGGGGAACCTTGTAGAACCTAGATTCCCCACTCTTTCTAGGATGGCTTGCCAGAGACTTTGCTGGAAAGCTGGGGGGATGGGGTGGGGAAGGGGTTAAAGGGGGTTAAAGGGGGGACAGGGCTCCTGTCTGTCCCCCCGATTCACCAAGAGGATGTATCACGCACGAGACTGAACTTTGGACTGGGTGGCAAATTGGCCGTGAAGGCCAGGTACAGGGTTCCAGGAGGAGCTTGGATATAGGGGACGGACGCCCCCCCCCCCCAGCCTGAGGGTTTTCCTTTCCCTTTCTTTCCTTCTAAAACCACCTCAGGTGCCCAAAACTGATTTGGATTGGACTCTCTATGGGGCGAAGTTCTCAAATTCTCCCCCTTCCGTTACCTGGGGTGAGAAGTTTGGGGGGAGAGGAGCTGGGAGGACTGGGGCCCTCCTCTTCTTCTGTCCTCCCTCCCCCTGCTTCCACCCCCCCAATCAGAGCCCTTCCCTTGCCCTCTTTCCCCTGGCACTTTGTATAAATCCTTGTAAATATGTCCTCCCTCCTGCCTCCCAACCTCTCCTCGCCCTGTCCGCCAAGGGAGCTGCCTCCAGTTTTTAAGTTATTATGCCCCTGGTCCCCCCAGCCCAGCCCTGGCCCCTGCCGCCTGTTACCAATAAAATTAGGAGATCCCCCTGCCTGGCCTTCTCTTTTTCCCAACATCAATCCCCTCGGCCTAGAGGAAGGAAGGACCTTTTCCACCACTGCTTGGTGGTCTTAGCCAGATCACCTCACAGGTCCTTGGGCCTCAGTTTCCTCATCTGTAAAATGAGGAGACTGGGAATCGGTCATCTCCAAGCATGGGTCCTGTGAAGCCTTACACTGGTGGTACCATCCAGGCCAGTGAGATGTGGAGAGAAACCCAAAGCAAACAGAACCCAGACTAGAACTTTGGCCAGATTCTGCAGTGACAAAATTGAAGAGGGAGAAGGCTCAAGTCTATTTTTTTTAATTATTTTTAAACCCTTAACTTCTGTGTATTGGCTCCTTGGTGGAAGAGTGGTAAGGGTGGTCAAGTGACTTGCCCAGGGTCACCCAGCTGGGAAGTGTCTGAGGCCAGATTTGAACCTAGGACCTCCCGTCTCTAGGCCTGACTCTCAATCCACTGAGCTATCCAGCTGCCCCAGAAGGCTCAAGTCTTTCACACTTGGATGCAAAAAAGTAGAAGAGTGGGGGCAGCAAGACTAGACCACTCTGTGTCTGTGTATGTGAGATCTGGAGGGTCTTAGTGGACCACCCCAGAACCAGTGAGTTAACAGAGCAGTTCTCTTCTGCCACATCTCTTTCGTTTTTGCTGAGAACAGAGGATGCCTGAGCTGGGAGGGGGGAAAAGGAAGCTGTGCTGTTGGAGGTTAGTCTGGAGGAGAGATGGCAGCTGAGAACATGAAACAGCTGTCACGGGGGAAGGAGGTCAGGTGTGTCTGGGAAAGCTTCTGAGCCAACTTGTCTGTCCCCGAGTAGAGTGGGCCGCCTTGGGAGCCAGGGGGCTTCTTCCCTTCCCTGGCAGTCTTAGGCAGGAGCTCTGGAGAGGGGCTTCCTGCTCCAGCCTTTTCATTTCTGGCTCGAGTTTCCCGTTCCACATACTTGTGTGACTTACGGTGAGTCTCTACCACTCCCCGGGCCTTGATTTTTCCCATCTGTTAAACAAGGGGAGCAGATCCTGGCCTCTTGAGGTCCTTCCCCTTCAGGTGTGACAGCTGGGGACTATATAATACTATATATAGGATAATGGTAATTGCAAGTCATTGATTTTTCTAAGAGAGGGTAATGCCTGGTTTCCTATGAAGCCTCTGGAGCCCCCAAATCAACCCTATTTTCATCTGGAGCCTGTGTAGCCCTTTACTACTTCCCCCCCAAACCCCGCAGATTCCTTCCATCTCTGGAGGCGGGCTGACTTCTGGCCAGGTTTTGAAGGTCTCATTGTTGGGTCAAGCTTGGTCATGTTCTTGAAAGAGGGCTGGAATAATGAACAGGACTTGCATCTGGTTCCTCAAGGACCCTAAGAACCTCACCCCCTTCATTTAGCTGCGTGTCTTATGTGAGATCCCATCACTTCCCCATTGGAGGCCCCATGCCCTCGAGGAACCCCAGTCAGCGTACCCAACTTCCTTCTTGTTGAGTCCTTCAATTCACCTCCATTTATCACCTTCCATCACCTTCATTTATGATCGTCTCCCTCACTGAGCTCCCATGTAGCTATTGAGTCCGTCCTCAGTGGGCCACTGTCCTTCCCAACCCTGCTTTTGATTTCTCAGCCTCCCCTGGGGATCCCACCTTTAATGAGCCCCACACGAGCCCTGGATCTGGAGGGGAAAGATCTGGGTTTGAATTCTGGCCCCTTTATGTTTCTGTGGTTTGGGGCAGGGTTCTCCTCCCAACTGCAGTTCCCTCAAGTTCTTCTCAGCAGCACAACCATCCAAGACAGTCTCAGAGGACCCAGGAGGAACAATTCTAGCCACCTCCAGAGAAATAACTGGAGTCTGAAAGCAGATCAGAGCCGACTTGGGTATTTTTTTAACCCCCTGCCTTCTGTCTTGGAATCAATACTGTGTGTCGGTTCCAAGACAGAAAAGCGGTAAGGGCTAGGCAATGGGAGTGAAGTGACTTGCCCAGGGTCACACAGCTAGAAGTGTTGGAGGCCAGATTTGAACCTAGGACTTCCCATCTCTCTGGACCTGACTCTCAATCCACTGAGCCACACAGATGCCCCCAAAGCATATTATTTTCACTTTCTTTTTTTGCAACATGACTTCACAAGTTAAAAGTGATCCTATGATCAAAAGGGGTCAAGCCTAACTATTAGAGCAGGTGTATTAATCCACCAATCAGTTAGCAAGAGTGAATTATGTACCTATTGTATACCACAGTTCTGAGGATGTAAAGGAGAAAGAAAGAAGAGAGAGAGAGAGAGAGAGAGAGAGAAAGAAAGGAAGGAAAGAAGGAAGGGAGGGAGGGAGGAAGAAAAAAAGGAAGAAAGAAGGAAAGAATGAAAGAGAAAGGAAGAAAGAGGTAGAAAGAGAGGAAGGAAGGAAGATCCTTTACCCTCAAGAGTCTTACATTTTGCTGGCGAATACAATTACTAGAGAAAGCAGCCAATTAATTAAGAAACCAGTTAAACACCTACTATGTGTCAAGGCAGCTAGATGACATGGTGGATAAAGTGCTGGCCTTGGAGTCAGAAAGACCTGAATTCAAATCCAGCTTCAGAAACTTCCTAGCTGTGTGACCTTGGACAGGTCACAGAACCTTGGTTTGCCACTGGAGAAGGAAATGGCAAACCACTCCAGTATCTTTGCCGAGAAAAGCCCATGGCCAGAGGTCCACGGGGTCATGAAGAGTTGGACCGACTGAAAGGACTGAATACCAGTGTGTTGGGTGCTGTGCTAGGCGCCAAGGATCTAAAGACAGCAAATGAAAGCGTCCCTCCTCATAAGCTGCGTCCATCCCAACAGAATTGAGAATATTGCCCAGCTTCTGACATGGGCTCCACAGGCCATCCATGAATTAGCCAAGTGGGTCATGCATATGGCCCAGCCACAGTGGACAGGCAAAGAATGGATGAATTTGGCTTCCTCTTGAGTCGGAGGAAGAGAGGAAGCAGAGCTGGATGTCATGGAAGAAGCTGGGCAGGATATGTTCAATGACAACAAGCTGCCGCCCCTCCAAACTAGAACTCAGCTTTGTCGCCTCCAGTGATGTCATATGGCTTTGAATCATGGGGCAATGGCTGCTGCAGAATCAAAGTTATGGGCGACCCAGGAGGGTAACAGAGGGACGGGGCGGGGGGGGGGGGCAGAAGGGTTCTTGTTGTTATTGAGTCGTTTTCAGTCGTGTCTGACTCAGTAACTCCATTTGGGGTTTTCTTGGTCAAGATACTGGGATGGTTCGCCATTTCCTTCTCCAGTTCGTTTGACAGATGAGGAAACTGAGGCCAACAGGGTGAAGTGACTTGTCCAGGGTCACATGGCTAGTAAGTGTCTAAGGCCAGATTTGAATTCAGGAAGATGAGTCTGCATCAGTTTTGTGTCAAAATGGTAAAAATAAAGAAAGAGGAGGTAGAGCGGTCACATAGTGAGAGCAAGGGATGTCAGACAAATGCCCAAGGACTGCTCTGGAGAGCAGGTACAGAAAGCATCCAGTGGGATCAGTGGATCTTCAGTAACATTTATGGGGGAAGCCTGACAGAAACTGTATAAAACAGGACCCGATCTACATCTTTGGACGGAATACCCAACACCGGATAAAGTGCTGAACTTGCTGTCAGGAAGACCTGAGTTCAAATTTAGCCTCAGATGCTGTCTAGCTATACGATCCTGGACAAGTCATTTCACCTCAGTTTGCCTCAGTTTCCTCATGTGTAAAATGAAGAATGTTGGACTAGATAGCCTCCGAAGACCATCCCACTTCTCGGTCAATAATCTTATGAGACCTTAAGTAGTATCAATAGCCTTCTAGCCCTCTAGATTCAGGGGTCCATTCCACGGTCCTTCCCCCTAGTCAGATTCCCACCTAGTGAATTGGGCCTGGGGCTGGGCACTGCATTTTAGGAAGCTGGAGGGCTCTAGAGATGGATGAAGAGGAGGAGAAGGGGAAGAACTGGAGAACAGTGGGAATGCACATGTTCCCTGACGGGATTTGTTGGGAAGCAGGCATAGACCTGTTCTTCTTGGCCCCAGAGAACAAAATGGGGAGCAGTCAGGGGAGGAGGAGGGAGAAATCTAGGGAGGCAGATTTCATCTTCCCCACCCCTTGCCGTCCAAAATGGGGTGAGCAGGCCCATCAACACTGGAGGTCTTCCAGAGGAGGCTGGGTAAGAGGATGGATGGAGAGGGGGTGGCTGTCCTCAGGGATGGCTCAGACTAGATGTCTCTGGGAAACTCTGAGACTGAGGGGAGGGGAGGTGAAAGGTAGAAGAAGGGAGGAATTCTCAGAGAGAAAATCCACCAACCAGGAAATAAAGGGAAAAAATCCAGTGATCTAGTGGCAAGGAGAAACAAGTTGGATAGATCTCATGAGTATTAGTAGTTGACAATCCATCTTAATCATAAATAAAAGCTAATATTTATGTAGAGCTCCATGCTTTGCAAAGCATATTACACATATTCTTTGATCCTTACCACAATCTGGGTAATGGAGCATGGTTTGCCATTATTATCCCCATTTTACAGAGGAGAAAACTGAAGCTCAAAGAAACTAAATGGCTGGATTCAAGCAGGATTTCTTGATTGCCTTTTTTTTTTGTCTTGTGATACTATCTCTGTTAAAACAGAGTCCCCCCAAACGGCAAGCCTAGCATTCAGAAAAGGTAAAGGCAAAGAGCTAGAGATCCTCAGCTAAGTGGCATGAGATGAGAGGTTCTCACTAGGGTTCTGTCCCAAATGAATGGTTTGACATAGGAGTTGGCCCCAAGGATTAGCCAAGAAAAACTACCAATGGCCGTGCATCTCACTTCTACCAGTGATCTGAAGACAATGTGTTGAGTTTGGGTTTCTTCCAGGACCAGGCAACACCTATGCATGGACAATGAACAGTTTCATCCCATCCTAGAGGAGAAAATGAAAGGGTTGACGGCACCCATTTCTACTCCCCCTTTTATCAGAGGAAATGGGATGTTCCGTGAAAGGATGGCATGAGAACTAGAAAAGGGAGACAAAGAAGGAAAGAGATACGAAGAGGAAGGAAGGCTTTGCTAGGAACTAGGAATAATGTGATCCAATGAAGAGAGAGAATGACTGATGAACGCAAGGAGCTCTGTGCTCCATCACAGGTGTGAGGTTCTTCTTGTAGACAAGGAAGCAGAATTTCCCAGGATCCTGAAGGACAAACAAGGGAAAGAAAGGAAATAAGTATATGTGTATATTATATATGTGCATATATAATATATTCATACATTATATTGTGTACATTATGTAATATATTGTATATCATATTATATGTATATATTAGAATATTGTATATATTATATGTTTTGTATAATATTAATTTTGTAATATAACATTTCATATAATATACAGTATATACATTATATATTATATAATGTTTATTTTGTAATATAATAGTTTATATAATGTACACATTATATATAAGAAATATATAATAAAAATAATATATAAAATAAAAAATAAATAAGAAAAATAAGTGTGTGTCTGTGTGTGATCTACCATGTGCCAGACACTAAGGGCTGAACAAATATGATCTCATTTGATCTTCACAACAATCCCGCAGGAGAGTTGCAGCCATTTTCCCCAATTTACAGATGAGGAAACTGAGGCGAATAGAGGTTAAGTGGCTTGCCCAAGAACACACAGCTAGTCTGTATCCGAGGCAGGATTCGATTCCACAACTTTCTGAACTCGAGCCTTAACACGCAATTCCTTGTGCCATGTTGTCTCTCTTGGAAGATGGCGCCATCTGGTGGAACAGTGCAAGAAAGCCGGCCCAGAGATGGCACCAGAAGGGGAAGAGCGAAGGTGAACCCAAGGCGGGCAGGTGGAGCCGCAGTTAGACTCCGCCTCCTCCTCTCTACTTTGTGCCAAATTCCTGCGTTTCTTAGGTCTGCCACAACGAGGTTCCCAGGCTCTGAGCCGCCCTTCAGGCAAGTTATGCAGGATCCAATGGACTCATATTTTAGAGCTGAGCTCAGACCAGAAGGGATGGGAAGCGCTCGGCTAAAGATGCAAGCGGGAAGGATTATGAGGAGGACAAAGGGCTGGCCGAGGCCGCCGCGGATGCCCCGGGAAAGGGGCTCGTGGACCGCCTCAGAGCTGTAAGAGACGTGCATGAGAGCGGAGAGTTGGGTCCCTCTTTAGGGGCTGTCAGCAGTGCTCGATCCCAGAATGCACTGAGGCTGGGAAAGAATGCTAAAGACACCAAAAGGAGGTGGGGCGGCTAGAGGAGACTCAAAGAAGGGACAGGACTGCCCCTTGGGCGGAGGGAGGGAGGGGATGACCATTTGCTAAGCACCTACTAGGTGCCAGATTCTGTGCTGAGCGCTTTACAAATACCCTCTCAAGCGAGAAACTAAGCAGTCCAAATCCTATTTCAGTTTCTTTTCTCTTTCTGGGAGAAAGATCTCTAGACCTCGAATGATGGAACGGAAATGTTCGGTAGGGAGCGGGGACCCGAGATAAACCCGGAGAGGTGGCCAGCCTCGAGCTACCCTCGGGGAACCCGGATCACCAGGGTTTCTAGAACGTAGCACTGGCCGCCCCTCTCCCTTACAAGCAGGTTCGTGATCCCATGGGCGGCGCTGATCAAATTCTCAGCTCCAAGCCCCCACCCAATGCCTCGGAGCTAGATCGAGCGAAATAACTTGTGAAATCGGGGCAAAAGGCGCTTGCTCGGAGAAAAGCAATAGAGAAAGTAAGCAGCAAAGAATTAGATCAGGCTGTAAGTCTTCTCCACGCCCACTTCCTAACTAATGCTACCCCCAAGGTTTCCTGGGAATTCTGTCAACTCCCAGTGAATTCCTCAGCGGAGGAGGGACAGATCAGGTCTCTCTTGGAAGGCCAGCAGGGTTCAAAACCCGAGTTCCCAAGAACACAGTGCATATGCCAAGTCTGAGCGCTGCGCGCGCGCGCGCGCGCACACACACACACACACACACACACACACACACATCCCTCACACTCAGCTGTTTCCTTAATCATGAAACTTTGCTTTCCTTTCTCCTCTTTCCCTCCTTTCCTCCCTCCCACCCTTTCTCTTTCTCTCTCTGTCTCTCTGTCTCTCTCTCTGTCTCTCTGTCTCTCTCTCTCTCTCTCTCTCCCTCCCCCCTCTCTCTGTCTCTTTCTCTGTCTTCCTCTCTCTCTGTCTCTGTCTCTGTCTCTCTGTCTCTTTATCTCCCTCTCTCTCCATCTGTCTCTCTCTCTGTCTCTGCCCGTCTCTGTCTTTCTGTTTATCTCTGTCTCTCTGTCCCTCTGTCTCTCCCCCCCTCCCCACTTCTCCCTCCCTCCCTCCAAAGGCATTTACTCTAATGGCAAAGCAAGAGCAGCAATTCTCCCTAAACTAGGAGCACCTTCATATGTATAAAAACTTTGCAGCTATGTTCCTCTCGGATGGGGTATTATAATACTCTTTTTAGGCTGCTGGGGGTTCAATAGAATACTGAAGGCAGGAAGACCTGAATTCAAATCTAACCACAGATACTTACTAGCTGTGTGATCCTTGGCAAGTCACCAAACTTCTGCTTACCTCCGTTTCCTCATTTATAAAATGTGGATCACAAAAATACCTCCCTCCTAGGATTGTTGTGAGAATCAAATGAGAGAATATTTGTAAAGTGCTTCCCACATTGCCATAGGCATGTAGCTGGTGCTCAATAAATGCTTATTCCCTTCTCTTCCTAGAGAAAAGAATGGACATGAATTTAAACTAAGACGGTACTGCAAGGTAGGTGGAGGGAACACCCGTGACCAAGGCTACTCACAACTCTGAAAACAGAAGTCTCGATGCCTTCCCTTCCCCGATTTGCAGGAAATGTGCTTTGGGTGGTGGTATTAGTGATGGACAAACTGAGTTGGCTTCTCGAAGACCATAATGTCTCTCCAGAGTGGCCTCAGCAGGACTCGCTCCTCCTAGGGGATGGCGCTTTTGCTGGACGGGTCAACCCCTCCTGGGTTAGATCACGTAGATGACTTGATTGCTGAGCTCCCTCCTCTCAGACTCAGTTGCTGCTGGGCTAGACTAGTCAAGTCACTTTGCAGCTATGTTCCTCTCAGATGGGGTATTATAATACTCTTTTTAGTCGGGAGTAGCACTGTGCTTTTTTAGCTAGGGAAGTGAGGGATAGCTTAGGACCCCCAAGGCTCAGATGAAAGCCTTCCCTCTCTGATAATCCTTCTCCTTTAACTTTGATAATCAGTCCCAACTCCTTTGGGGTTCTTATGCAGATGAATGGCTAGGAACAAAAGTAGGAATACACCTAGTGCTCATTGCCCTCGCTGCTCAATTCATATATAATGGAGCTATCCAAGCTACTGACTCTTCCTAAGGTTTGGAATGTTTCTTGGGTTTTGCTTATTAATTTTTTATTAACACTGGTGCATTGTTGGTGGAGCTGTGAAGCAGAAAAAAACATTTGGAATTTGAAATTATGCAAATAAAGTGAGTAAAATGTCCATACTCTTTGACCCAGAGATTTCATTACTAAGTTTATGCTTCTAAGAGACCACTGACAAGAAGAAAATTCCCATATATAGCAACATTTTTATAGTGGCACTTATTGTGATAGCAAAGAATTGGAAACAAAGTAGATGCCTGCTTACTAGGAAATGGCTAAAGAAATTGTGGTGTGTGAATGCAATTAGGTCAGAGCGATGTAAAAAATGATGAATTTGATATATTCAGGGAAGCATGGGAATAGTGACATGAATCTTTGCAGAGTGTGTTGGGCAGAGCCAAGAATATAATAGATATAATGACTACCACAACGCCCCTAAGTGGAAAGAAACAACAGCCAAAAATGAATCATGCAATATGACAAAGAACAAACTTGGACCCAGAGAAAGAGACAGGAGAAGATACCTCCTCCCACTCCTTTATAGAGGGGTTGGGGTGCTCATTGGAGCAGTGTATATAAGGTCAATTTTTTTTAGTTTTAAGGAATTTTTCCCTTTTAAAAAATTCTTAGTTATAAAGGATTGCTCTCTAGAAGGTAGAAGGAAACCTAGGTGATGAGCTAACAAAAGACAGCAGTAAAAATCCATTCTCAAGAACAGGAAGCTGTTCATGGTCCCTTTCCAGAGGTGTGGAGGGGGCTGGTGATGTGTAGCCCACCTAGGAGCCATATTTTGATGCTCCAGGGCCATCCTCCATAGCAGATGGTTTCCTGGGGTCTCTTTTCCACCACTGGGCAGTGTCCATAACTCCCCCTAACTGATGGTGCTTTAGATGTCCTTTGGCCCACATTCTATTGTACTGCTTGCCTGTGGTGAGACATTTCTAGGCATGACACTGGGTGTTTCAGTTTTCTAGAGGACTTCTAGCAAAGACTGGCTGGCCATTGGATGGCTAGTTCTGAGATCATCGAGAGATTCTTAATTGGTTGTGTGTGGGACTAGATGGTCCTGAAGTGCTTTCTAATCTGTGTTCTATGATTATTATTGGAATGGGTGAAGGACATCTGGGAGGAAATGCCAACTTTTTTTTTCCCTCAGGACAAAAGGAGTCTGGTTCCTCTCGTTCTTCTCCATCCATCAATTCTGATGCTCGATGATATGCCCTGTCCCCTTCCCAAGAACCACCAGACTCCGAACTCGGGGGCCACCATAGATTTTATTGCTGGGAGTGGAAGGGGAAAGGGAGAACTCCCAAAGGGAGCAAGGAGGCCCCATTGGGCAGAGCTCCAGGTGGTGATTGCATTGCCAGATACAGGTGGTGGGCCTTCTATTGGCTGAAACTCCAGACAGGGTACCAAAGTCCCATTGGCTGGAATTCTACATGGTAGTTGGAGCTCCAGGGATAAGGAAGGGAGGAGTGGGCCCCCAGGTGCTGTGTACATGTAGGAGGTCAGTAAGGTGGAGGTCTCTATTTCTGAGCAGGGATCATGTCATCGATGGACTGGCCCTTCTCCAGCTTCTTCTCCATCTCCACCATGAGCTTCACACCATCCACTACCAGTTGCACCTGCTCCACCTCTGAGGAGCCCAGTCGGTCTGCGTTGGACACATCAAACACTGAGCCCACAGCTGCTGTGTCCACACCACCTGTAGGAAAGGTAGAAGGGAGAAGATGCGGGAATGGTTCAGAGCAAGACCCAGATGCATTTGGAGTGAAAGGTCAAGGACCAGGGACATGGAGATAAATGCCCAACACTCATGGAATGGCAGGTCGTCTATCTAGAGACCAGATATCACAATATCATCATCATCATCATCTCGCAGCATTTATCTAGCACCTACTATGTTCCAGGCACTGTCCAAAGAACTTTACAAATATTAAGTCATTTGATCCTTACAACATCCATGGGAGGGAAGTGCTATCGTGATCTCTGTTTTGTAGTTAAGGAAATCGAGGCAAAGAAATTAAGTGACTTCCCCAACACATCACACAGCTAGTAAATCTGAATCTAGATTTGAGTTTGGGTCTTTCTGACTATCCCAAACCCTCTATTCACTGCACCATCTAGTGACCCTAACATATAATAGTCGCTTACAATATCCATGGTGATACCCAATGCCCATGGAAATATCCAACACCCATGAAGAGAGACAACATTATAGAGTTGTGTGGGACACCCAATGTCCATGGAGATAGCCAACATCCATAGGGCTATACAATACATGTGAAGATGCTCAATGCCCATGGAGATAGCCAACACCCATGAATCAGACAACATTTTAGAGTTGTGTGAGACACCCAATATCCATGGAGATAGCCAACATCCATAGGGCTATACAACACATGTGAAGAGGCCCAATGCTCATGGAGATAGCCAACACCCATGAATCAGACAACATTTTAGAGTTGTGTGGGACACCCAGTATCCATGGAGATAAGCTAACACCCATGGAGATAGCCAACACTCATGGAGATTGACAACATTTTAGAGTTGTACGGGACACCCAATATCCATGGAGATAGGCAACATCCATAGAGCTATACAACACATGTGAAGATGCTCAATGCCCATGGAGATAGCCAACACCATGGAGATAGCCAACACTCATGGAGATAGACAACATCCATGAAGACAGACAACATTATAGAGTTGTGTGGGACACCCAATATTCCTGGAGAGAGCCAACATCCATAGGGCAATACAGTGCTTGTGAAGAGGCCCAATGCCCATGGAGATAACCTGTTTTATAGGGATGACCAAAATCCATAGGTTCCTGATGGCGATACCCATGGAGATACCAAATGCTCATAGAGGTGCCAGAAGGATAGTCAATAATGGCCAGGATGACGCCTAGTACCAGAGATGGACCATGTCACACAGATGAGCAAGTACCCACCTGTGCCTCGCTTCTGCAGACGCAGGCGGGTGAGGATCTCTTCAAACTTGGGGTGCTTGCTGAGGTTTGCCAGCTTGACATGCACACCCCCACGCAGGCCAGTACCAAGGTTGGAGGGGCAGGTGAGGACATAACCAAGGTGTTCGTTCCACATGAAAGGGTGGCCGGCCTTCTTGAAGATCTCTTCAATCTGGGGAAGGAAGAGGAGTTGGGAAATAGTCATAATAAAAGTAGGGGGGACAGTATCTGGCATTTCCTTAGTAGAGGGAACAGACACAAAGTCTGCGTCCAAGGCTAGATTTGAATTCAGCTCTTCCTGGCTCCAAGACCAAAGCTTTCTATCCTCATCCTTGGCTGCCTCCTGTTAATCACAAAACCTCCTCTATATTTAGCTCCTTGAAGTTTACACAGCCCTGTCCTTGAAATGTCCCCGTGGGGTGGGTGGCGCAGGGATGATCATTCTTATTTTATAAAGGGATAAGTGGACATCATGAAAGACAGTGGGGCCTTTGGAATTCCAAAAGCCTTGAGTTCAAATCCTGCCTCCACCACATCTTAATTCTGTGACTCTGAGCAAGGCTCGCCTTTTCTCAGAGCCTCAGGAAACTCAGAGACAAAATGTCTGCCCTGAGAGAAGGGGCTTCTCCACTATGGAGTCCTACGGAGCCAGGGGACCGTGAGCCTAGGCAAAAAACCCCCTTGAAAAAAGGAACTCAGAGAGATAAAGGGATGGAGCCAACGGTCCCACAGCTAGGAAATAGATATTAAAGCTGGGATTGGAATCCAGGGCTCCTGCTTCCAAGGCCGTGACTCTACCCTATCATTCCTCCTCCCAAGGGACTCTGATTAAAGAAGTCAGGCTAAGGGAGAGAAGTTCAAAGTCAGGGTTCCAGGGCTAGTGTCACAAGAGATCCAGCCAGGGGAAAACCTCCCTGGGTCTCAGTTTCCTCATTTGTAAAATGGAGTTGGACAAGAGGGCTTCTCATGTCCCTCTGAGCCCTGAATCTGCGACCCTGTGCCTGGTATCTGTGAGGCTTGGAATATGTTACTGCATTTCCCTGGGCCTCAGTTCCTCAATCTGTAAAATGGGAGGGTTGGACTAGAGGGTCTCCAAGGTCCCTTCCAGTGTGGCATCTCTGAGTCCTGAGGTGGGGCCCCGAAAATGAGACACAAATTATATAATGGTGGTCTTTAAAGACTTAGCAACTTCCTAGCGTTTGTCCGCTTCCATGCTGATGCCCAAAGGAGCTGGTGGGAACGATGACAAGCTCGAAGGAAGCCACATGGCTTGCTGCTCCCCCTCTTGAGGCTCCCACCTGGTGAGGCCCTCCCGAGCAGTGCCCTCACTGTGTTCTTTGATCTTTGCCTCCCTCTTCTGTAACTCCCCACCAGCGGGCCTCCTCCGCTCTCCCCCAGGGGCTGGCATTGGGCTCTCCTCCCCACCCTGCCGCCCGGTGGTTATTCGAGGGCATTCTTGGGTTGCCGATGCTCTTAGTGGCTAGTATCCACCTCCCCATTGCCTTGTATTGATTTTCTGAATATTTATATTGATAAGGCAACAAACATCTATTAAGCACTCACTCTGTGCCTGAGACTGTTCCATGCTGTAGATACAAAGCGAGGCAAAAGTAGCTCCTGCCCTCAAGAAGCGGACAGCCTCACGGGGAGGAGACATTGTCTGTCTACGTCCACACACACACAGACGTTTTTTGTTGATGTTCAGTTGCCTCTTTGTGGTCTCATTTGGGGCTTGCTTGGCAGAGAGACTGGAAGGGTTTGCCGTTTCCTTCTCCAGCTCATTTGCCATAAGGGGAAACTGAGGCAAAGAGGGTGGAAATGACTTGCCCAGGGTCACACAGCTAGTGAGTGTCTGAGACCAGATTTGAACTCGGGAAGATTCATCTTCCTATTGAGCTCTATCCACTGTGCCGCCTATCAGAACTAGAAGGGACCACAGAGCACAGAATGTCAGAACCCAGAGGGTCCATCTTTGGATCATAGATGTGGTCCTGGAAGGGACCTTAAGGACCAGCCGGTCCAAACATCTCATACTACAGACAAAGACTCGGAGAAACCGAGAGAAGGCCCAGGACTTGGCCCTGGTTCCTAAGGTAACAGGACCCGATCCGGGCTGGTACCAAGATCTGAGCCCAGGTTTCCTGACTCCTAGCCCTGGGCTGCTCTCATGCCATTGCCACAAGGCAAGGGTCAGGGGTCCCAGCCCACCTTCTGCAGCCCCACACAGAAGCGACGGAAGACCTCCTTCATGTTGCCCCCCTTCTCCATGGAGATGACCCTCAGATGGTCCTCCTCATTCACCCACACCAAGAAGCTCTTGTTGTCATTGTGCCTGAGGGAAGAAAGAAAGCAGATCAGAGGGCTCCGGAGCTCCTCAGATTCTCTAGCCCCGACTCCTCCCTGTGCGAGCCACCCAGCTTGGGGAGGGCCAGGAAGGGGGGGGCTCCACACAAGTGGAGAGCAGGAGCAAAGGTGCCCCTGGAGAGGCTCCCAGAATGCTCAGGTCAGACGACGGTAGAATCCCAGAGTCTCAGAACTCTCCCATCGCCTTCCCCCTCTTCCCCTGAGACCTGAAGAGCCTTCAGCAGCTAAATTCCCAGAACAATGGAACCCCAACATTCTAGGGGGACATGATTTTCAAGAACTAGATCTTGGAACCACTAGGATCCCAAGATTTGATCTGTGGCTCAGTCACGTTTCAGTTGTGCCCAACTCTATGACCCCACCTGGGGTTTTCTTGGCAAAGACATCGGACTGATTTGTCGTTTCCTTCTCCGACTCATTTGACAGATGAGAAAATGGAGGCCAGCAGAGTGAAGTGACTTGCCCAGGGTCACCCGGCTAGTAAATGTCTGGGGTCAGATTTGAACTCAGGAAGATGAGTCTTCCTGACTCCAGGCCATCGGGCCACCTACCTACCCAATTCGCCAATCCCCACATTTTAGAATTTTACATTTGTAGACTTAGAGCTGGAAGGAACCTTGGAAGTCTCGTCCAAGCCCATCATTTGGGGAACAAGGAAGCCTAGTCCCAGAGAGGGAAGGGCCATAGTTAACCCGTGGCGGAGCCAGAATCTGAGGCCAACGAGTCTGATTCTAAGTCCAAAACCCTTTCCCGTGCCGCCATGTTGGAATTTGAATTCTCTGAAATTTAAAATCTTAGGATTTCAGAATTCGAAAATCCTAGGAATCACAGACTCAGCCGTCACAGAGGTTGGCCAGCCCCACTCCCCACGCTCACCCAAGCTGGGGTTGGGGCTCTGAGGGGGCCCTGCCGTTGCTGGGGTGCATATGTTTAAGGAGATGGGGCTCCTCATGGACAGAGAGAATTCTGTGCCATGATGCTTTGTGAGGGGAGGAGGGATGCCCTTGAATTTGTGGGAGCTGTCGTTGGAGAGGGGGCAGGAAGAGAGCCGCATCTCTGCATTTAGAGACCCCCTCGTGGGTCGAGGTGAGGAAAGAGGCCCAGGAAGGGCGGAAGGGGCCGCGTCCAGGTCTCCTCGGATGGTCCTCTCTGGTCACGGGAAGCTCTATGGAGGGTTGCTCGTGGCAGCGGAAGGGGGCCAGGTTTGGGTGGAGGGGCTTCTCACCAGATGCCGCGGGCGTCCGGCCAGTCCCGGGCCATGCCAGAGGCCAGCAGCAGGGGGGAGACGGGCTTGTCAAAGAGGAAATGGTCGTCGATCAGCTGCTGCTGCTCCTGCTCGGTCATGCTCTTCAGGGGGTAGTATTTGCCCTTGAACTCCCCAGTCAGGCTGTTGAGGGCTGAGGGTCCGGGTTAGGGGGAGGAAAAGACAGCAGAGAGTCAGCACTCAGGCCTCCTGGGAAGGGGCAGCGTGCGGAACCAGAACGGGGGGAGCATCTCTACAGGGAGATTTTAGAGGGGCCGAAGGCGAGGAAAGGGGTAGGAGGGGGTGGAGACAGGCTGCTTCAGCAGGGACAGACAGACCAGATGTTCCCTGGGCTGGGAATGGGGAGAGGGAAGTCTGTGGGGGGCTAAAGGGGGCCTCACCGTTGACAGACAGGGATTCCACGGCCCTACGCTCGCCCCGGGAGCAGTGGGGGGGCAGGGTGTAACCCTTGATGCTTCGGCCTGTCCTGACACGGCTGCTCAGTACGTAGTTGGGGTCCAGGTCATCTCCGCCCTGGGGGACGGCATGGCGAGGGAGGCTGGCTCAGGGAGGGGCTGGTACGCCCCCTCTCTGTGCCCCTCAGAAGGTACCTCTGGACAGAGGACCTCCCTACGTGTCCTAGCTCACCTGTGTCCGTCCTGGGCCCTAGCTGAGACCCCTCGATCTGGCTCCTCCCTCCTCGCCCTTTCCTAGCCCCCGATCTCTCCCCGTCTGCGCCCACGTCCCGCCGTCATGGCCGTCTTGCCCTTATTTCCCTCCATCTCCCTTCCTCGGGGCTCCGCCACTCTCCCCACGGCCTTCAGCCCTCGCCCCCTCTCCTGCTGCTCCTTCCTTCTCCCCCAGGGCTTCCACCTTGAGGTTCTCGTGGTTGAGGTCGGTCTTGTGCTTGTCGGTGGGCTTGTAGCCCCCGTGCCGATCCTGGATGATGGGGTCGAACAGATCCTTGAAGACGTCGTAGGACTCTTCGTCGCCGGCCACGCAGCCCACAGTCATGATGAAGGGATGGCCTGAGCGAGGGGACAGAGGAGAGTCAGAGGCCGGAGACCACAGAACGGGAAACCCAGAACGCGGGATGCCCAAGACAGAGGCAGCCCCGCAGGACGGAGGAGCCGTCTCGAACAGGATGTTAGCGACGGAGAGAGCCTTTGAGGAGCCCATCGTCCGAGCTGGGAGGGCCCCGAGGACAGGCAAGAAGAACCTTCGAACGGGACCGGCAGGGACCTAAAGACCCAGAATATTAGCAGGGAAAGGCCTTCAGCACAGAAAGTCAGACCAGGGATCGCCAGGATCTCTCAGACAGGACCTCCTGAGCTTTGAAATCCAGGGATAGAACCCAAGTGAGATGAGAAAGGCAAGCAGGGAGGGAAGTCCAGCTGGACCCCTGGGTCCAAAAAATCAACTTCACAAACACAAGATGTCGCCCATAGTTTCGATGAGAGTTTGAAAAGGAGCTGTGGGGGCTTGGGAAGAATGTAGACTCATTATGAACTAAGCGTGATACAGAGGATCTCGTGTGATTGGGGGCTGTTAAGAGACGTATCCATTTGGGACAGTGAGGTAGCTCAGTGGATAGAGCACCAGGCCTGGAGTCAAGAGGACTTGGGCTCAAATCTGCCCTCGTACACTTCCTAGCAGGGTGACCCTGGGTAAGTCATTTTACCCCCATTGCCTAGCCCTTACTGCTCTTCTGTCTTGGAAGTGGTTCTAAGATAGAAGGAGAATGAGACAGAGACAGAGAAGAGAGAGGGAGAGAGAAGGGGAGAGACAGAGACAGAGAGAAGAGACAGACAAAGGGAAGAGAGAGAGAGACAGAGAGACAGAGAGACAGAGTCAGAGTCAGAGACAGAGACAGAGACCGACAGAGGGGAGAGAGGGAGAGAGAGAGATAAGAGAGAGCGCTTCCAAGAAGGCTGTCAGATCATTACCAAATCCTATCCAGAGTCTTGGGTTCAATCCTGGGAGCCCCAGGTTGGGAAGGAGATTGATGACCCAGAATGTTAGGCTGCCTCAGGCTCAGAGCTGCTTTGATGGCTGTCCTCAGGTCAATGCAAGTCTGTCAGGTGAAGGGGGCTTTTATCTGTCCTGTTTGGTCCCAGAGGGTGAAGCTAAAACACTGAGCAGAAGTTAAAGGTGACCAGTTTAGCCTTAAGGAAAGGATGAACTTCCTGGCCTGGAGAGGCACGATGGAATGGTTTCTCCCTCATTTCAGATCTTTGAGCATCAATTGACATTGAAAGAATACTTGTTGGGGGGGCAGATGGGGGGCTCAGTGGATGGAGAGTTAAGCCCAGAGATGAGAGCTCCTGGGTTCAAATCTGGCCTCAGATACTTCCTAGCTGTGTGACCCTGGGCAAGTCACTTCACCCCCATTGCCTACCCTTACCACTCTTCTGCCTTAGAACCAATACCCAGTATTGACTCCAAGAAGTTAAGGTAAAAAAAAAGAAAGAAAACTTGTGGGAAATAGGGTCAGAGAATCATAGACTGAGCCTGGAAGGCACAGAGTTCAGCAAAAATCTGAAATATAAAGCTCAGTGCTGACCCTGAAGTCAGAAAGATCTGAATTCAAATTTGACCTCAGACGGTTACTAGCTGCATGATCCTGAGCAAGTCACTTAACCTGTCTGCCTCAGTTTCCCCATATGTAAAATGAGGATAATAGCAGCTGTCCCCCAAGGATGTTACAAGGTTAAAATGAAGTAGCACTCATAAACGCTTTGCAAACTTTAAAGGGCTCTAGTGTTTATGGTCAGTTCCTCCTTTCAAAGATGAGACACTGAGACTCGGAGAGGAGACTTGCCCAAGATCGCACAGATAGGAATCAGCAGAGCTGGTATTTGAACCCAGGTCTTGTGATCCTCATTTCAACACCGTCTACCCTACCACGACGCCTCAAAGGATGGGAGTAGGGATTCTCGTTCGTACACAGGGTAGACTAGACGTCTACGCTAGGCCAGGAATCAGAGAGATGTGAATTCAAAACCAGCCTCAGACACTTACTAGTTGTGTGACCCTGGGCAAGTCACTCCATCTTATCGGTCTCAGTTTCCTTTTCTGTAAAATTAGCTGGAGAAGGAAATGGCAAACCACTCTAGTATGTCTGCTAAGAAAACCCCAAATGGTGCCACGGAGAGCTGGACAGGCCTGAAAAGCAGCTGAACAAATATGTCCGAGAAGGCCCTTCACGCTTCAGTTCTGAAATGCTGGTCTGGGGGCTCGAGGCTATGCGGGTGAGACCAGGAGGGAGGTCTGGGAGGTGCATGTCCTGGCCACGAAGAGCCCTCCGAGACGTTTGAAGCCAAGTAGAGGCAGAATTTGCACACCTAAGAAGCCAAACCGCACGACTTGGTTGCCCAATACCCGTCTCCCTGACGCCATATTTAACGTTTTTTGGGGGACAGAAAGGGATTCGGGATTCTCCAAACATCCTGGGATTCCGCCAAGCAGAGCTTCGAAAGGCCGGACGTGAGGCTGAACAGACGCAGGGCATCGTCGTCGTTTGTCCTTGGTTTTGGAAGGGCGCCAATGGCGCCTCTGGTGGGGGCTGCCTTGGCTCATGGGTTGACTTGGATGCCAGTGAGGCAGAGGTGCCCAGTCACCAGCCTCGCCCTCTCTTCCAGAGCCATCCAAGTCCAGGGGCCGGACAACGGTCAAGAAGCCTGGGGGCGGCCTGGGAGGCACCGGAGGACCTTGGCATCCTCCATGTCCGACCATGCCCCGGGCACTCCGCAGCGCCTGCGTGTGCCGCCTTCGGGACATCAGGCGCGGAGGGCGGGGGGCAGAGCCGGACGGAGGCACGGCCAGTCTTGGGCCAAGTCACGGAGCATTCAGGCTGGTGGGGGCTCTTGGGAGTGTTTATTTGGGGGCAGAGAGGTGTCGAGGATGGCACCAACAGCCGGAGAGGGGAAGGGACTTGGCCAAAGTCAGGCAGCCGGTCATGGACATGGCCGAGGGCTAGAATCCCAGGGGCCTCCCTCCCAGTTCGGGGCTATTTGAGGGGTTTTGGTTTGTTTTGTGGGCTGGAGGGGAGGCTGGCCAGGCATCCCACAGGGTCTAAATCCAAGTGATTCTGGGATTGTCTATGAGTTTTGCAAACTCATATCTATAAGGAGGCTTCCATCGGCTCTGCCAGTAGAAGTCGCAGACATCTTTGGGATATTCTATTGGAGGACCCGAGAGGGTCTTTGGGAGAGTTTTTTAAACTCTTACTTTCTGTCCCTGTAACAACTTTAAGACAGAAGGGCAAGGGCTAGGCAGTTGGAGTTCAATGACTTGCCCAAGGTCACACAGCTAGGAAGTATCTGAGGCCAAATCTGAGGTCTTCTAGGCTCCCAACCTGGCACTCTATCCACTGAACCACCCAGCCGCCCCTCTATGAAGATTATAAAATGATAACCTTAGATCTGGAAGTGATCTCAGAAGGCATCTAGTTCAACTGCTCCACTTTACAGATGGGGAAATCGAGGCCCAGGGAAGTAAGGTGTTTTGCCCCAAATCACCCAGGTAGTAAACCTCAGAAGTGAGATCCTTGGACTCCAGACACTCCCTTTTCCACTGTTCCATACTTGGAGGGAAGGGATGTGTGAGGGGTCCTTCGGCTGTCTCTGGGGGTGAGGTTGTCCATTAGGCTCCTTAGCTATCCCTGCGTGTCCCCAGGGGGACCCCAGAGAGGGCTCCATCTGTGACAGTCTGCCAGGAGGTCCCTAGGTATGTACGCTCATCTAGAAGAGGGCGCTGGGAAATCTGTGGGGCTTCCAGGGGATTCTGCTTCTCTGGGATGCCGAGGAGGGTCCCCGCTATGCCTTTGTGGGTGCTGAGAGTGTTTAAGAGTGTGGACGGCTATCCCAGGGTATCCCGGATGTGTCTACTGGCGTCTCTGAACGTCCCAGAGTTGTCCTGTGTGGTACCAGGAGCGCTGGGGAGGGGGGATGTCTAGAAGAGGTCCTAAGTATATCTAGGGGGTCCCAGATGTGTCTTGGGGTGTCCATTGGGGGAGAATCCCAGAGGCATCAGTGGAAGTCTATTCTGGATCCTAAGGGTCCCTAAAGATCTCTAGGGGGGTCTTGGGCTTGACCACTGGAGCTCCAAGGAGTCCAAGGAAGGTGCTGGCTTTCCAAGCGTGTTTCCGAGGGTCCTGGAAGTGTCTAGAGGGGCTTCAGGGGTGTTTATGGAGATCTTGAGGATGTCCATTTGGGTCCGAGGGTTTTCTGTAGGAGTATGGTGGTGTCTGTGATAGGGGTAGGGTGTGTCTATAGGGGTCTTAGTGATGTCAGAACCCAAAGGGACCAGGGAGGCCATTGGGTTGAACCCTCTCACTGTAAAGCTAAAGAATCTGGGGCCAAAGAGGTTAAGAGATTGGTACAGGTGGGAGGGCGTGGAATGTAAGGGGTCTGGGGCCAAGGAGCTCAAGAGGCACATACTAGGTGGCTCAGCAGAGAGAGAGCCAGACCTAGAGACCCAAGGTCCTGGGTTCAAATCTGGCCTCAGCCACTTCCTTCCCGTGTGAACCTGGACAAGTCACTGAATCCCAAACCCCAACGCTTTCTGCTCTCGTGTCTTGGAACTGATTCTTAGTATCAATTCTAAGACAGAAGGTAGGGGTTTAAAAAAAGTAAAACTAAATAAAAAATAAGAGATAGGCACAGAGTCCCACAGTAACTATCTGAGGCAGGAGTTGAACTCAGGTCTTCCTGACTCCAAGTTCAGTGTCTGATCTCAGAAAGAAGGGAGGGATTGTAGATCAGACCTAGAAGAAGAAAGGAGCTCAAAAGGGCACCTAGTCCCACTCCTTCCTTCTACAAGTGAAGTGATTAACCCAAGGCCACACCGAGAGTAAGGCACAAAATGGATTTGCAGCCACATCCTCCAACTGCAACTCTGACTCGCTTTCCGTCACTCCGCATTGCTTTTCCCTGGAGCGTCCGTCCTTTGGATTCATAGCGTCTCATGTAGGCATCGAGAGAGTCTAGGGGGCGTTGGGGATACCTGTGGTGTTTCTGGGAGCCCAGGAGAATACTGGGAGCATTTGCTGCATCTCCAGGAACTTTAGGGTTGTTCCCTGGGATCTTGGGGTGTCTGCAGGGGCCTCAGGCTATTCGTGGTTGGTTTTGTGTGTGTGTGTGTGTCGGGGGTCCTGGCAATGTCTGTGGTCGTTTGGAGATTGTACAGGGGTGCTGTGGCGTGTCTGTAGTCATTTCTGGGGGTCCCAGGGTTATCCATTGAGACCTCAGAGGTGTCGTTAAGACTCTCGGAGTATCTGAGTCAAGTTAGAGCCCAGGTGTGTCTACAGGGTCTTGGGAATAGGTCTACAGTGGTTCTAGGAGATTGTGGGAACACCAAGTGGTATTTATGGCTATTCTGGGGGTCCGGGACCCCTGGGGTCTTGGGGTACTAATAGGGGCCTTAGAGTATCTGAATTGGGTCCTAGGCACGTACGTGGGGAGGCTGGTGGGCGTTTGTGGCCATCTCTGGGGTCCTCAAGGTGCCTAGGCTGGTTGGGGCTGTGGGGTTCTCCCATTGGCGCTGGGACTCTCACCTGGGTTGTCCACGCCGGTCTGGATAACGTCGTCCAGGGTGAAGCCAGAGGGCGTCTCCTTGTCCCGGAGCTTCTTGTACAGGTCTGGGGTCAACACCTTGGCCATATGGTTGTTGTGCTTGCTCAGGTCCGGGTACTCCTCCTCCGGCTTGAAGTTCAGCTTGTACTTGTTGTGGGTGTTTCCGAAAGGCATGGTGACGGCAGGGCAGGGCCTGTGGGCAAGAGCGGGGGTCACTGGGGTCTCCTGTGGGAGCTCGGGCCGGAGGTATCAGGGAAGGGGAGCCACAAAGCTACCTTCTTGTCTCTTTGATTAATAGAATTTATTTCCAAGGGGCTCCGGCCCTCCGGCCCCCCCTGCAGACAGATACGTCTAGATGAATGATGTCTTTCATGTTCCCATTTTTCATTTTGTTCTCTGGCGATGACATTCACAATTTATTCTTCAAGTATTCGATCTGTAGCTGTGTATAATGTTGCAAAACTATCTTAGACCCCAAAGAACCGTCGCCCCAGCAGAACTTTAGAACTTTGGACTCCAAATAATTTTGCCCTGGCAGAACCTTAGAACCTTGGACACCAAAGAATCTTAGCTGAGGCAGAACCTTGGGATCTTGGACACCAAAAATTCAATCTCGGCAGAACCTGAGAACCTCAGATCCCCAAAAATCTCAGGCTTGGAAGAATCTTAAGACTTTGGACTCCAAATAACTTTAACCTTGGTAGTACCTTAGAGCTTGGACCCCTAAAAATCTTAGATGACTTAGAACCTTGGGCCCCAAAGAATTTCAGATTTGGAAGAACCTTAGAACTTTGGACTCCAGAGAATTTTAACCATTGTGGTACCTTAGACCCTTAAACTCCAAAGAATCTTGGATGAGATAGAACCTTGGACCCCCCCCCCAAAAAAATTTCAGTCTTGGAAAAAAGAACCTTAGAACTTTGGACTTTAAAGAATTTTAACTGTGGTAGTACCTTAGAACCTTGCACCCCATAGAATCTTGGATGAGGCAGAAACTTAGGACCTTAGACTCCAAAGAATCTTGGTCTCAGCTGAACCTTAGAACCTTAGACCCCCCAAAATTACAAACTTGGCAAGAAGAAGTACTTAGTACTTTAGTCTCTAGAGAATTTTAATCTTGGTAGAAACCTAAAAACATTAGACCCCAAGACTCTTAGGTGAGGTAGAACTATAGAACCTTGAATCCAATAGGATCTCAAACTCAGGAGAACCTTAGAAGCCTGGATTAAATAAAATATTAGTTTCAATGGACCCTTAGACCCAATAAAATCTTAACCTCAAAGGACCTTTGACTCTTAGAATGGAAAGATCCCAGATGTTAGAATGTACGAGCTGGTTGGATTTTGACCACCCTGCCTCTCTCAATGTACAGATGGGGAGACTGAGTCCAGAGAAGGGAGGAGTGCCACAGCACTCTGTTAGTGAAGCAGCTAAAACTTGAACCCAGAGCTCCTGACTCAGCTGAGGGATGGGAAGGAGCCAGGAGAATTTGAGTAGAATTGTGAAAAGTCTTAGAAGAGGAACAAACATTTAGATGGAGGTCCATCTGGGGACCAGATCTCAGTTTTCCTATCTGTAAAATGGCAAGGTTGGACTAAATTCTTTCTGAGGTCCCTTCCAGCTCTAAAGGCTGCTGAGATCCTAAATTAGGGCAGAATGGAAGGAGGAGGAAGACGAGGGGGAGAGCAGACAGGGAATTACGGGAGTTGGGGGGGCAGCTGGAGCTGCCATCCCCGGGGGGATATTTTTAGCCTATGGACTCCACCCCCCACAGCTGTGGCCATTCTCTCCCCCCCCCCCACATTCCGGGGACTCTGTTTGCGCCGAATCAGCTGCTCTGGAGCCAGGGGGGAGGAAGGAGGACAAGAGCAGAGGACACCAGGCCAGCCCTGACTGGCAGACAAAACCAGCCAACAGCCATCAGCCTCAGGTCCCCCCTGAGATGGGACACGGGGGGGGCAGCCCCCCAGCTCACACGGGGCACACCCCTGACACACACAGACACTGCAGTGCCCACAGAGACACACGCCCAACCAGCGTGTCTTAGCCAAGCTGACCCCACTCCAGAGACCCCCAGAAAGCTGTTCTACACAGGCAGATAGAGGGGGGCACACACAGAGATGGGGAGCCCTGAAATAACGGGGTTAGAGCTGCAAGGGAACATCCAGGCTGGTTTGTCAAGGAGGGGAAACTGAGGCCCAGAATCATAGCTGTAGGAGCAGACTCACACAGAGTCACATAGACACACAGTGACACCCAGGCACAGGGAGAAGGTGACGCACAAACGCACAGGGAGCCAGGAGCACCCCGGCAGGCACGTAGAGTCACCCCCAGGCCTCAGAGCCTCACACACAAGACAGACAGACCTACGAGGAGATCCAGGGCCATTTGCCCACCCCATGCAGGAGAAGTGGGGGAGACTCCTTGGGCCCCTTCCCTACGGCCCCCCTCAGCACCCCAGGGGGCCATACCTAGGCTGGGCAGGGCTGGGCTGGGCTGGACTCGCTCTGTGTCCCCTCCAACTGGTGGGTAACCCAGGGGTCTGGCAGGGCAGCCCCTGCCTTATATAGGGGAGCTGGAGGGGCTGTCGTTTGCAGGGGCCAGGCCAGCCCCCGGGAGGGTGGGAGGGAAGCTGAGCTGCCCACTGGGCACCGTGCCTGGGCAAGAGAGCACGACTAGGCTCCCCCCGGCTAGGCCCAGGGTCCAGCAGCGCCTCATGGCCGGAGCCCCACAGGATACCTTGTATGGGTGGCTGAGGGGAGCCCGGCTGCCCCCCCCACAACAACAAGTGCTGAGTCGCACTGGATAGAACAGCTGGCTCCGGGCTGGGAACATGGGGGAGAAGGGAGGACACGTCCCTGGTTCCTGGCCTGGGCCCTTCCCCCACTTTGGACCAGGACCCAACTCCCCGGTCCTAGACAGCCCTGGGCCCCCCATCCCTCAGGCCTTTATCCCCCCTCCCAGCTTAGCCTCAGACACCTTCCTTGGCCCCTGGGGTCCCTGCACCTAAGCCTTATCTTGAACCCCTTTGGGTCATTTGGTCCTTTTTCAGTCACTTCTAACTCTTCATGACCCCATCTGGAGTTCTCTTGGCCAAAATACTGGAGTGGTTGGCCATTTTCCTTCTCTGGCTCATTTTGCAGATGAGGAAACTGAGGCAAGTGGGGAAAATGACTTGCCCAGGGTCACACAGATAGCATGCCATTTTCCTTCCTCAGCTCATTTTACAGATGAGGAAACGGAGGCAAGCAGGGTGAAATGACTGGCCCAGGACCACACTTTTAACCCTTTACTTCCTCCCTGGCGCGCCACCTTAGATGGCTACCTCAATTTTCATCTCCTCCCTTGATCCGTGAGCCCTTCTTTGGCCTCTGACCTCACGGTCAGCGGATGACCTCCTCCGTTTCTTGGCCCCTGACTCCCTTTCACTGCCCACCCCTGCCAAAAAGAGGGTCCTGGGGGCCCAGGGGAGACCGCAAGGCCAGATGGGAAGAGAAAGGGGGGACCCCAGGATTAGAGGGGGGTGGTGCTCCCTGATTCCTCCTCACACCCAGGCATCTCCCTCAGGGATCCCTGCCCTGAGTAAGGACGGGCCGCCCTGGGCATCATGGCAGCGCCCGCCCTGGGAGGGTATTTTTAGAGGTTCCCAGAGGCGGAGAGGCCAGGCCTTCAGCAGGGGTCGGGGCTGGGGGTGGGAGAGAGGCTGGGTGGGTGCCAGGGGCAGGTGTGGCCCAGGGAAGGAGGGGGAGCGTCTAATTATAACCAGCTGCTGCCTGGGCCTTACAAGGACAGCAGCCTGCTCCCTTGGACAGCTGACTGCCCTCTGGGGGGCTCTGGCTGGAAGGGGCCCCCAGGCTTGCAGGCAGCCTCCGTGTCTCCTCTTCTGCCCATACCCACTTGTCCAGCCACCGGGCCCCAGGCAAGGCAGAGCACCCCGCCTTTCTTCCAGTCCTGGGCCCCCAAGAGCCCAAGTGCTCTGGGCCCCCAGTTTGGTGTTCCCTTCATAAAGTTGGGAGTGGGTTTCATGGGTGTCGGGGTGAGTGGGGGGGCCCTTAAGACCCCTCCCTTCGACGCTCCAGACTAGAGTCCCCCTCCTCCAGGAGACAGGTGGGTCTGCTCCTCCCCTCCCCTCTGGATGGACCCTGGGTGTCCCCTCCACACTCCACCCCTCTCCCCTGGGGCTGGCCTTATAGGGTCTGCCTCTGCCCCACGGAGGAGGCACCTCATATATCACAGGGAAGGAGGGAAGGGAGCCCGAGGGGAGGGCATGAAGGAGGGTGGGAAGGCCTGTCTCCCAGTGCCCCCACCTGCTGCCTCGGGGCCTCAGCAGAGCAGCTCTGCTCGGCTCGGCTCGTGAAAGCACAGCGGCATCTGCAGGCAGGAGCAGGACCCACCTGGGCCAGGGCCAAAGGGATGGCATCCAGAGAGATTCATCCACGAGACTCTGACAGAAGCCTAGAATGTCAGAGCTGGGGAGGGGGCTTCTTTGGCGGAAGAGAGGATGCTGGAAGTGGAAATCATCTTGGCACACGAAGCTTGAAGAGGTTCTCAGACCCGGGATGGCGAGCCAGAGGAAGCCTTAAAACAGAGGCTGTTGTGCCAGGGAAGACGACGGCTCTGCGTCAAAAGATCCAGGCTCATATCCTGGCTTCTTCCACTTTAGGCAAGCCATGAAAAAGCAGCAAAAAGCCTAACCTTCTGTCCTAGTAACAACTCCAAGTCAGAAGGATAAGGGCCAGGTGAACCAGGTTAAGTGACTTGCCCAGGCTCACACAGCTAGGAAGTGTCTGAGGTCAGATTTGAACCCAGGTCTTCCCCACTCCGGGTCTGGCGCTCTATCTCCTGGGCCACTTACCTGCTCATGTACAAGCCATTTCAGTGCATTTGGACATGACTTTCCTCAATGGTAAAAGAACTAGCTTGGACTAAATGTCTTCAGAGTCCTTTCTGTCATCTTCATCAGCCTGTCCAAATCCTTGTCCCAGTCCTCTCAAACCTTTAGGTAGTTCTCCCTCCTTCCTCTGGGAATTCAGCCATTTTACCACCCATCCTCATGTTCAGTTTCCCAGTCATCATCATGCTTGGGGGCTTCCACTGTAATGGCGTCCCAGTTCATCAGAGTCCCAATTTCCCAGCTCTTGTATTTTTTCCCAGAGACGGTAAGACCCTTCATCTGACCGTCTAGTTGGCATCCACGATCTAGAACTCTGAAATTCCTTTAGAAGCAACCCCAGAGTGGATGACCTGCATAAATATCCAACCTTTTCCTCAATGATATATTTTGCCCAGATTCAGCTCTGGGGGAAACTGAACCCCAATTAGAAGAAGGAGACTTCTCTTAGGGACTGTGGAGAGAGTGATGGGTGCGGAGTCAAAACAACTCATCTTTGGGAGATCAAATCCAACTTCAAAAATTTACAGTATGACTCTGGGCAAATCACTCTTCCTGCTTGACTCAGTTTCCTCATCTATAAAAAGAGGCAGAGAAAGAAATAGCAATCCCCTCCAGGATCTTGGCCAAAAAAACCCAAATGGGGTCAAGAAGTGTCAGATGTGACTGAGATGATTGAACAGCAACAACAAATTTCTCATGCTCCCATTCACTGGTTCATCACCCCTATCTCTGGTTCTTGGGGGATGATTCTGCTTTTGGCTCTTCTTTGAGGTCCCCTGTGAAATGGAGAAAACAAAACAGATAATTCATGTATAAACATGATAAACATGAATTGGGTATGGAATAGGCAATCTACTCTTGCCAGTATAAGCACAAAAGAATCAGCATACATTACAGAATGACCAGAACAGAATTCAGTGGCTCATTTATTACTACTAGTACAATCAGTTATTCAACAATCATCCTTACTCTTAAGGAGCCTACATTCTAACAAAGAAATAAATAACATGTAAATAGTGATATATATATATACAGAGAAAGCAGTGGAACATTACTGTACTGTAAGAAATGACAAATGTGAGGAATATGGGGAGACATAAAAGATTTACATGAACTGATGCAAAATGAAGTCAGAATAGCCAGAAAAAACATATACGGAATGACTACAATATAAATGGAAACAGCCTGAAAACAAACAAAAAAAGGAATATTAACAAGATTACAAAGTATAAGCTTGACCTCCAAGAAGAGCTATTGAGCTTCCCAGCTGTGTGACTCTGGGCAAGTCACTTGACCCCCATTACCTACCCCTACCACTCTTCTGCCTAGGAGCCAATACACAGAAGTTAAGGGTTAAAAAAAAAAAGAGAGAGAGAGATTGAGAAGACAACTTCCTCCATTCCACTGAAGAGTTAGGAACACCATGGGGTGGGACATTGCATCCATTTTCAGATTTTTTTTTCCCATGTATTGATCAGTTCTGCTGATTTTTTTCCTCTTCTAGATATTCTTTTTAAAATTCCTTGTTAGACAATTCTGATGAACTTATGAGAAAGAACGCTATTCACATCCAGAGAAAGAACTGTGGGAGTAGAAACACAGAAGAAAAACAACTGCTTGATCACATGGGTTGATGGGAATATGATTGGGAATGTAGACTCTAAGCGATCATCCTAATGCAAATATTAATAATATGGAAATAGGTCTTGATCAATGACACATGTAAAAAACCCAGTGGAATTGCTCATTGGCTACAGGAGGGGAAGAACATGAATCATGTAACCATGGAAAAAATATTCTAAAGTAATTAATTAAATTCAAAATTTCAGAAAGTAAATAAAGAAAAATAAAATTCCTTGTTATATTGGATGGATCCCTGGGAAAGGGAGGAGGAAGGGTATAGGAAAATTTTTAGGCAATGTAAAAACAAAAGATAGCAATAAAAATAATTTTTTATAAAAAGGATATGTATAGAGTAGTTAGAAAATAATCTCACATCTCTCAGAACCAGACATCAAATGATGCTGCAAAGCAATAGTCATTAAAACCATTTAGTATAAAGTAAAAAACAACAGAGAGGTTAATCAGTGTAACAGATTAGATATCCATCATTCAAAAGCAAACACAGCAGGCTATATGTGAGAAACCAGAAGAAACCAGAGACTAGTGGAAGGATTTAGTATTTGGAAAAAAAACTTCTGGGTTTGATAGAAGTTAGATTTAGACCAATATGTCACACCATATTCCAAGGCTAGTTGGTTGAAGAGGATCAAAATGACTCCACTCTGTCAAGGTCAATGTAGAGTGTATCCAACTTTGGCTGATCAGACCAATGGAAGGCTCTACCCCAGGTCAGGCACCAAGAACCCCTGTAAACATTTGGAATGAATTTCTTCCATGACCTTCTGATCCTCCTTTTCCATTTGATCCATTCTAGTTTTCATGGAACTCTTTTCTTTGTTGGATTTTTTGGTCTCTTTTTCCAATCGATCAATTCTGTTTTTTAAGAAACTCTTTTCTTCATTAGGTTTTTCTTATAAACATTTGGAATGGAGATGTCTCTAAATTTGTGTATCTCACATTTGTTTCAAGCTCTTGCCATTCTGCTTTGCTCATAGAGCATAGCACCATCTTTGATGTGGGCACGTCTTGCTGGATGTCTCTGTCTCTCTCTTTCTCTCTGTCTCTGTCTCTGTCTCTCTCTGTCTCTCTGTCTCTGTCTCTCTCTCTCTCTCTCTCTCTCCATTGTCTCCCATGTCTCACAATAGATACAGAGAGACCTTGAGAGTGTCCTTAAATTGCTTCTTATTCCTTCTGTGGGAGTGCTTGTCCTGTGTAAATTCTCTGAAAGATAGTCGTAGGCAAATGTTTAGCATTCAACATGGCCAGCCCACCAGAGCTGCACTCTCTGCAGTAGAATCGGAATGCCTGGCAGTTCACCTCGAGAAAGGATCTCAGTGTTGGGTTCCTCATCTCACCAGGATCTTCAGAATCTTCCTAAGTCAATTCAAATGGAAGTGATGCCATTTCCTCGCATGGCACTGGTCTACTGGTCAGGTTTCAAATCTGGCCTCAGACACTTCCTAGCTGGGTGACCCTGGGCAAGTCACTTAACCCCTTTAGCCTAGCCCTTACCAACCTTCTGCCTTAGAACTGATACCTAGTATTGATTTTTTAAATTTTATTTAATTAATTGATTTAAGCTATTTTTCCATGGTTCCATGAATCATGTTCTTTCCCCTCCTTCTCTCTCCCCCCTCCCATAGCCAACATGCAATTCCACTGGGTTTTACATGTGTCATTGATCAAGACCTAGTTCCATATTGTTGATATTTGCACCTAGTATTGATGCTAAGGGTTCTAAAGGACTAAAAAACATTCCAAATAATTTCTTAGCACTATATTCAATTTGTGCAAAAACTAAATTTTATATAATCAGAATTGTGTGTTTTACCTGGTGTGAGCCTCGCTAGCTTTCCTAATCCTGAACTCTTCTTCCTTCCTAGATCTGAAAGATAATTTCTTTCTGGCTCCTCTAATTCGTTTATGACATGACCTTTTCCATTTGAGTCTGGTATCCATTTGGAGCTCACCTTGGTGTATTTGCAGATGATGGTAAACTCATTGCAGTCTCTAAGACTGAGATGCAACAGAGCATGGATTGATTCTTTGCTACTTGTGCTCATTTTGGCCTGATGGTTAACACCAAGAAAATAGAGTTTCTCCATCAGCCAGCACCTCACCATTGTAAGATTAAAATTGTGAGCCTGGCTGAAAATTGTATTATTTTATTTAATCAGAAAGGAGTAGCGGAAAAGGATGAAAAAGGGAGAGACAGAAGGGGAAGAAAGGGCAGGGGAAAGGAGGGAGGGAGGGAAAGAGAGCAAGACAGAGAAGAGAGAGAGACAGAGGGAGACAGACAGAGACAGAGACAGAGAGACAGGGAGAGTAGAAGAAGGAGAGAGAGAGACAGAGAGACAGAGAGACAGAGAGACAGAGAGACAGAGAGACAGAGACAGAGAGAGACAGAGAGACAGAGACAGAGAGAGAGAGAGAGAGAGAGA
>NC_058132.1:23523335-23532957 GCF_016433145.1 Gracilinanus agilis
TACCCACATTCAGAGGAAGGACTGCAGGAGAGGAAACATATAAGAAAAACAACTGCTTGAACGCATGGGTTGAGGTGGACATGATTGAGGATGTAGACTTGAAACTACCACACCAATGCAACTATCAACAATTTGGAAATAGGTATTGATCAGTGACACATGTTAAAACCAGTGGAAATGTGCATCGGCCATGGGTGGGGGGAATGCGGGGGGTGAAGGGGAAAGTAGGAGCATGAATCATGTAACCATGTTAAAAATGAATATTAATAAATGTTAAAAAAATTTAAAAATCCATCAATTCATCATTCCTTATAGTACATTAGTATCCCATCTCCATCATAAACAACAATTTGCTCAACCATTCCCCAACTGATGGACATCCCCTCAATTTCCAATTCTTTGTTACCACAGAAAGGGCTGCTATTTTTGTACAAGCAGGTCCCTGCCTGCCCACCCCTTCCCCCTGCCATTTTTATCTCTTTGGGATACAGATCTAGTAGTGGTATTACTGGAATACAGGATAGGCACAGATTTATAGCCCTTTGGGCATAGTTGCAAATTGTCCTCCAGAATGGTTGGATCAGTTCACAATTCCACCAACAATGCATTAGTGTCCCAATTTTGCCACATCTCCTCCAACATTTACAACTTTCTTTTACTTTTATATTGGCCAGTCTAATAGGTGTGAAGTGATACCTCAGCATTGTTTTAATTTGCTTCTCTCTTATCAAGAGGGATTTAGAACATCTTTTCATATAGCTATTGATAGCTTTGATTTCTTCATCTGAAAACTACTTGTTCATCTCCTTTGACTATTTGTGAATTGGAGAATGGCTTGCATTCTTATCAATTTGACTTCATTCTCTCTATTTTTTTAAAACCCTTACCTTCTGTCTTAGAATCAATACTGTGTTTTGGTTCCAAGGCAGAAGAGCTGTAAGGAATAGTGACTTGCCCAGGGTCACACAGCTAGAAAGTGTCTGAGGCCACATTTGAACCTAGGACCTCCGTCTCTGAGCCTGACTTTCCACCCACTGAGTCACCTAACTGCCCCCACTCTCTGTATTTTTTAAACCTTATCTTCCATCTTAAAATCAATACTGATTGGACCTGGCTCTCCATCCATTGAGCCACATAGCTGCCCCCAGTTCTCTATCTTGGTTACAATGGTTTCAATTGTACAAGACCTTTTTAATATTAAATATTTATTTAACTACATCATAGTTATATATTTAACTATACTACAGATTATAGTTGACTATATTAAATAGTAAAAATTATTCCTTTTACATCCCATGATGTTCTCTGCCTCTTGTTTGGTCATAAACTCCTTCATTTTCAGAAAGGACCAATAACATCACAAGGTGATGTCCGAAGCTGTGTGCGATGGAGCTGGGCAGAGTTGTTGGCTTCACTCTCTTTCAGAGTTGTCCAGTGGCAGGACAAAAGTCAGGATGTCTGGTGATGGCCCAGGATGCACTGGATGGCCTTGATGTCTTCAATGTCTGACCAAGCTCTGAGTGTTCTACAGCACCTGCTTAAGCTGCCTTCACGGCTATTGGAATCAGTTGTTCTCATCCACCCATTCCACTGGGGGAAGACTTCACACGCTTGGGTTAGGCATCCCCCCAGCCAAGATGATTTATTGGGGTGGGACTGAC
Source organism: Gracilinanus agilis (assembly GCF_016433145.1). NCBI lineage: Eukaryota > Metazoa > Chordata > Mammalia > Didelphimorphia > Didelphidae > Gracilinanus > Gracilinanus agilis. Next base: position 23,524,997 of record NC_058132.1, read on the forward strand.
GAAGATGCTATGACTTCTTGGAACCTCAAATGAGAGCTGGATGACAGGTAAACTCTAAAGCTGCCCTGAAAGGGGTTCCGTAAGTCCTCACACCAGAGGTCCTAGTCCTCCCCGAACACCCCATAGACTCAGATAAAACTCAGAAAGAGCACCCCAGGAAAGCTCCATGTGAGTGACTATGTTTGAGGGTAACAAGGTACTAGGAGTGGTGGTCAAGGCAGACACTGTAAGAATAGCATTAGCAGAGCACCACCAAAGAGACTCAAGTGTATTCTTTTTTTTTTTTTTTTTTTTAAGAAATTGAGAGGGCAATTGGATGGCTCAGTAGATGGAGAGCCAAGCCTAGAGCTGTGGGTTCAAATTTGACCCCAGATATTTCCTAGTTGTGTGACCCTGGGCAAGTCACTTAACCCCCATTGCCTAGCCCTTCCCACTCTTCTGCCTTGGAGCCAATACACAGTATTGATTCTAGGACAGAAGGTGAGGGTTTAAAAACAAAAAGAAAGAAATGGAAGCCAGGAAGAGAAAGGAATTTGCCAAGGCTTTTATGTTTGTTTGTTTGTTTCTTAACCAGACCTGTGATTTCAACACTTTAGGGCACTACAGATAAGGAATTCATTCTCCCAATGCAGATGGTTTATACCTATAAATCACATCTTCCCAGTGGTCTGGTGGCACTATGGGATTAAGTGACTTTTCCAGGGCCACAGAGCCAGTACTTGTCAGAGTAGAATCTGAACCCACATCCTCTTGCCTTCTAGGAAGGTTCGCCATCTACCTAACCATGCTGCCTCCTTTGAATTGTATTTTGATACTGTGGACAAATAGGTACATCGAGTCACAGGATATGAGAGCCGTCAGGGTCTACCTCAAGAGGGCATCTGGCCCAACCCATACATAAAAGGAATCCCTATTGTAACTCACCCAACAAATGATCATCCAGCATTTTAAAAAATCCTCATCTTCATTTATGGTAAAGATGCTGCCCACATTCAGAGGAAGAACTGCAGGAGAGGAAACACAGAAGAAAAACAACTGCTTGAATGCATGGGTCGGGGTGGACATGATTGAGGGTGTGGACTCGAAACTAGCACACCAATGCAACTACCAACAATTTGGAAATAGGTCTTGATCAAGGACACATGACAAAACCAGTGGAAATGTGTGTAGGCTATGGGGGGGTGCAGGGGGTGAAGGGGAAAGTAGGAGCATGAATCATGTAACCAAGTTAAAAACGAATATTAATAAACATTCAAAAAATTTTAAAAAATCCTCATCTCCTATTGGAGAATCAGTATTGTGTATTAGTTTCAAGGCAGAAGAGTAACAAGATCTAGGCAATGGGACATAAGTGACTTGTCCAGGGTCACGCAGCCACGTTTTCCTAAAGATCTTCCATGAGAGAGATCTTAGCACCTCATGAAATAGGTCAGTTCCCATTGGTCCAGCCCTCTAACCCTTAAGAGATTTTTCCTGACCCAAAGCCTAAATTGGCTTCTTTATAACTTTCACCTATTGCTTCCAGTTCTGTCCTTTGGGGCCAAACGAAATGAGTCTCATCCCTCCTTCATGTGGCAGTCTTTCCCATACTTGACCCTTATCCATCCCTCCCCCTCTTCCCTTTGTCTTCTCCCAGCTAAATAGCACTAATTCTTTTTTTTTTTAATTTTTTTTTTAAACTCTTAACTTCTGTGTATTGACTTATAGGTGGAAGAGTGGTAAGGGTAGGCAATGGGGGTCAAGTGACTTGCCCAGGGTCACACAGCTGGGAAGTGGCTGAGGCCGGATTTGAACCTAGGACCTCCCGTCTCTAGGCCTGGCTCTCAAACCACTGAGCTACCAGCTGCCCCAGCACTAATTCTTTTGACTGATGCTCTGACAATGTGGCCTCGAGGTCCCTTTGCCATCTTGGTTTCCTTCCTCTGGACATTCTCCACCTCATTAATGTCTTCTTGGCTCTTGGTGTCGAGGTGCTGAGCACAATGCCTGCTGGGCATGCTCAAGGGGAGAACTTAGCTCTAGTCCCCCACATGTCAGAGGGAGACCACCCAGTTCCTGGAAGCAGTAAGAATCGGGGAGGGCGGCCCACCGAGTCCCAAAGAACTTGACTCCTTTCCACTACCTCTCTCAGGGATTTGGACATCATTCTGCAGAGACAGTGAAGATCCAAGATGGGGCGAGCCCTGCTGTGATGGACGGTGGAACCCAAATGACCGCTGGACTCCAGCTTTTTTAGGAAGAACAACTGAAATGCTTTTCTCTACGTTCTGTGGACCAAGGGAAGACGACCTCTGTTTGAGTTCTAGCAGCAAGAGCTCCCTAGGGAAGCCATGCTGGTCAGTGGGAAGATGGCCTCCAGATGCAGCCTTCCCTTCCTTCCTCAAGCCCGCTACACCGCGCCCTGCTTGTTGTCTGAGCTAACCATGGTACTGAAGGTTAAGTTAGTCATTCAGTATTTATTAAGTGCCTACTGTATACCAGGCACTACCCTAAATGCTGGTATACAAAGAAAGACATGAGCCAGTCCCTGCTCTCAAGGACCTCACATTCTAGGAGGGGAGACAACTTGTAAACAAATATGCACAAGCAAACTGCCAGTGGATAAATTGGAGATGGTCCAAAGAAGGAAGGTGCTGGCATGATGTGAGTTGCCTAGGGGCACACAACCAAGATCTGTCTACTACCTCATGCTGCCTCTCACTGGAAATAATGTCGGCTAAGAAATGGGGGCTGAGTCTTTGGGATCACAGACCCAGCACTGGAAGAGCTCTCAGAGACCATCTAATCCAATCCCCTCATTTTAGAGAAGGAGGATTTGAAGCTCAGAGAAAGTAAACAATGTGCCCAAGGCTAGCAGCTGTTAGTGAGATTCGAATCCAGAGCCTCAGGCTTCTTTACATTATGCTTCAAGTAGACTCTTTCCCCAGAAGACACCCTGCTGATGAATGAATGGACAGACAAAGCGTTTAAGAGTGTGTTGTTATTGTTTGGTCACTTCCCACTCTTTGGGACACCCTCTGGGGTTTTCTTGGCAAAGATACTAGAGTGGCTTGCCATTTCCTTTGCCAGGTCATTTTACAGATGAGGAAACTAAGGCAAACAGGGTCAGATGACCTGCCCAGGGCCTTACAGCCAGGAAGTGTCTGAAAACAGATTTGAACTCTTGGAGATGAGCCTTCCTGATTCTAAACCCATTGCTCTATCCATTGGGCCACCTCGCTGCCCGTATTAAACAATGGCTAAGTGTAAAACCTAGTGCAAGTGCTGAGAATACAAATAGAAAAGTCATCCAGTCCCTGCCCTCAAGGAGCTCACATTCTAATGAGGGAGACCACACACAGAAGTTAGTGTTGCCCAAGATCTACAGCTCCATGGACAGGGAAGCATTCCAATATGATTTTAGACCTTTGGGCCAAGAAAAAACTCCAGGGGTGGCCACAGTAGACTCAACGGGCCCAAGATGGAAGCAGCAGGTGCTCTAAGACCTGTCCTCAGTGTGTGCCGTAGAATGAGGGAGCTATGGCTGCACGAAGCTTAGCTGGAGAATGTAACCCCCTGGCCTGGAGAGCTTGTGTATGCGTAGACTTTGTAAAGCTTGAGTAGAGAGAACAAGAATTCGGCTCCATTCATTTCAACAAACATGGCGCACTAGACATTGGGATAGATTTCCAACAGTGATCTCATCAAGCAATCAATCAATCAACATTTATTAAGGACCTCCTGTCAATGCTTTGTGGTTTGCAAAGCACTCTATATACATGCTCTGTAAAAAAAAGGTGGTGATGATGATGATGATGATGATGATGATGATGATGATGATGATGATGGTGGTGGTGATGATGATGACGATGACCAATGCCCTCTAAGGTCCTTCTCTTGCTAAGGCAATAATCTCATTGGAAGGGTCATGAGGTGGCTCAGTGGACTGGAGCCAGATCTAGAGATGAGAGGTCCCAGGTACAAATCTGACCTGTACATTTCTTAGTTCTGTGACCTTGGACAAGTCACTTAACCCCCCTTGCCTTGTCCTTGCCACTCTTCTGCCTTGGAACCAATACACAGTATTGATTTAAAAATAGATATCCTAGGGGCAGCTGGGTAGCTCAGTAGAGTGAGAGCCAGGCCTAGAGATGGGAGGTCCTGGGTTTGAACCCGGCCTCAACCACTTCCCAGGTATGTGACCCTGGGCAAGTCACTTGACCCCCATTGCCCACCCTTATCAATCTTCCACCTATGAGACAATACACCGAAGTACAAGGGTTTAAAAAAAAATAGATATCCTAGAAACAATCCTGGTCGATAAGCACTGCATGGATTAATCCAGATGAGAAAACTGTGGCTTATCAAGGATAGATTTGGCTAATGTCAGAAGTGTCCTAAGGCTGTCTGTCCTGAGCTTCCTCTTCTTCCCATTGACAGCACTCAAAGACCCTTTAAAGTCCCATCGACTCCTCTGCTCTGCTATTAGACAACAAGGTGGCCCTTCTCCTTACCAGCTCCTCAATCTCATCCCCTGCTGTCTATTCTGGAAGCTTTCACCATTGGCTGGCCCACCCTCCACCTCCCCTCATGTATTACTGTCTGTAAACATGCTGAGGTGTCCTCTATTAAAACTAGGTGTTAGTTCCAAGGCAGAAGAGTGATATGGGCTAGCCAGTGGGGATTAAGTGACTTGCCCAGGGTCACACAGCTAGAACGTGTCTGAGGTCACATTTGAATCCAGGACCTCTCATCTCTAGGTCTGGCTCAGTGTCCTCTATCCTTAAAAAGCCTTTGACTCAACCCTGCCTATCTCCCTATATCTCTCCTCCCTTTCACAGACAAATGACTCCACTTCCTCACCTCCCACTCAACTCTCCATCCTTGGCAATCTGGCTCAACTGCACTGGCTCAACTGAAACTGCTTTCTTCAAGGTTACCAGCCATCTCTTGATTACTGGGCCCAGTTGGCCTTTTCTCTCTGTTCATCTTTCTTGGTCTCCCTGGGGCCTTTTGACATTACTGATTCTCCCAGTATTCTGGATTCTCTCTCTTCCCCTCTGCTTTTGTGACCCAGCTCTCTCCTGGTTCTCCTCCTCCTCCTCCTACCTGTCAGGCAAGTCCTTAGACTCCTTCTCTGAACCATTATTCATGTCCCACCCCCTAGATGTGGGTGTACACTAGGGCTCCATCCCGGCCTCTTCTCTGCACATCTGTCTCTTGGTCATGATTTCATGAGCTCTCATGTCTCCCCTGGTGGCATGCAAGAGAAAATCATTGCTATAAGCCTCCAGGTGGAGAGAATATGGTGGCTTTTATGAAAAATCAATCAACGCTTTTAAAATAATTATGTGTGAATGTTTGATAAACTCCAGAATTTATTTCCTTTTATATTGAATCAGGATATACAGTTTACTGAAAGCCAAGGGGCCTATAGACTAAAAAAGGCTGGAAACTCCTAGTGGAGATGACTCCTCAGTCTCTATCTTCAGACTTCACCTTCTCCCTGCATTCCAGTCTCACATCACCAGCTTCCTGCTGGACATCCCCACCTGGATGGGAAATTCAGAACGTCCTCCCAAAATTCATTCTCTTTCCCCCCAAACCCACTCCCCTTCTCACCATCCTTATTCCTCGGGGGGGGGGGGACACCACCATCTTTTCAAGGATCCTGGGTCAAAAATCTCAGCAAGATCAGAAAATGACACATGGTTGCAATCTACAAACTTATTCTAATCTGAGAATTTCAAAAGAAGGAACTCTGCCCAAGAAATGAGTCAATACAGATTAGTCCAGAGGATAAGAAGACAGAACTCCCACAAGTAAGGTAAAAACATCATGAATTAACAGGAAATGTTAACACAGAGCTTTATTTCCCTGACTCTAACCACATCTAGCTCCATGTACCTAACAAAATGGGTGCAAAGTCTCAAATTTGTGATCCAGGGCCTTGTTAAAGGAATCTTATCCATCAGGAGCTCTATCCAAACCCCACTCACCCCACAAGAAAAGGTAGATGCCAATTCTACCCAACTACTTGAAGGAAAAGATTTAGAGAATAAGAACCAAGAATCAGGCATGGTGGTCAGTCACAGCCCATTAGGTGAAACAGAAACTCAAGGGACCAGTCTTCTCCTAGAGGTCACTCAAGATAGGGACCCTGGCCTCGCTGACTTCTATATCTTCCAGAGCAAGAACATTGGGGCAAACCTCAGGAAGTCTGTGCAAGGGTGAGAAGCAAAGTAATTTGGATTCACAAATGTAAGGGGGAAAGAAGATAACTGAAATACTGAATATAGCTGAAAATAACTGAAATATCAAAGTTATTGATAAAGATTGAATAAAAAACTCAACCTGCAAAAACAGATAAACTAAGAGAGAGTATAAGGACAGAAGGAAGAATGAGCAAGACCTCAAAAAGATACCAAAATTCTTAGAATAAATATTATAATATGAAGATAAATGAACTGATATATTACCTACTGAAAGAGAAATCTATACTTTCCAGCAGTCATGAAACAATAGCAAGAAATTCCAGAATGGTTTTTTAAAATGAAACTTATTTTATTTATTTTTTTAAACCCTTACCTTCCATCTTGGAGTCAATACTGTGTATTGGCTCCAAGGCAGAAGAGTGGTACGGGTGGGTCAAGTGACTTGCCCAGGTTCATACAACTGGGAAGTGTCTGAGGCCAGATTTGAACCTAGGACCTCCCGTCTCTAGGCCTGGCTCTCAATCCACTGAGCTACCCAGCTGCCTCCCAAAATGAAACTTTTAAAAGAGGAAATTTTGAATGAATTTAGGACAGAAAACAAAGCTCCCAGTGCAGAACTAAAAAACACAAAAAGCAGAGTAGGAAAAATTAAATATGTGATAAAGACTATCTTCAAAGAAATTCTAAGAGAGAGAGAGAATAAAGAATTTGGACCACAGAAAGAACATCGAATGTAGGGAAATTCCAGAGAAAGGAAGCAAAAGGCAATAATGTTGTAAAAACACACAAACCCTGTACAAGCTAGAGCTTGACTCTGAAGATAGGATGCATAGAGATAATTTAAGGATCAAAAATCTTCCAGAAGAACACGAGAAATCAAATACTCATGAGTACCACCATATAAGAGAAATGTAAGAAAAATTTCAAAACCTTGGAGTCATCTTTTACTCTTCCTGCTTCCTCAGTATCCTATATTAAATCATTATTGTAAGCTTCTTTTTTCTCCTCCTCTTAACCCCATACCTTCTGTTTTAGTATCAATTTTAATACAGAAGAGTGGTAAAGGCTAGGCAGTGGGGGGTTAAGTGACTTGCCCATGGTCACACAGCTAGGAAGTGTTGAAGGCCAGACTTGAACCTAGGACCTCTCAACCAACTCCAGATCTGGTGCTCTATCTACTGTGCTACCTGGCTGCCCCAAATAAGGTATGTCTTCTACCTCTTAGCACACTGCCTGGCACAGAGTAGGCACTTAATAAGTGTTAGTTGATTGATTATCAAGTTTGTCATTTCTCCCTTTACAACATCCATTCTGTGAAGATGGGATTGACTCTGCCTTTGTCTACTTTTAAATTCAATCAGCCAAAAGTGTAGACACCCTTACTTAACACTAAGTAGGGGACGCTCTCAAGCCACTTGCTAAAGTTGGTGACAACTCAGAAACCACTGACCACCCCCTGGGCAGTGCTAAGCAAATTTAAAGACTGCAATTGATCTCCATAAAGTGGAGGAAGGGACAGGAAGGGACATGGAAAAAGGTCTATAAAAAGTCCTGAACTATCTGTCCAAGGGGTCTTTGGCTTGAGCTTTGGCTAGTGACTTGCCTCTTTTTATTTTGTTTTTTATTTTTTATTATTTTTTTACCCTTAACTTCTGTGTATTGGCTCATAGGTGGAATAGTGATCTTAGAATCAATACTATGTATGGGTTCCAAGGCAGAAGAGTGGTAAGGGTGGGCAATGGGGGTCAAGTGACTTGCCCAGGGTCA
>NC_058132.1:23535940-23554667 GCF_016433145.1 Gracilinanus agilis
GGTCAAATGGAGTGTGGGGGAAGCAGGGAAGGAGGGAAGGGTGGGGGGGTCTCACCTGAAATGTAGGACGGGGTTGGCAATGGTCGGGGTCCTCTCGTCGAAGGGTTCGATGATAATGGTGAAGCCTGAGGCCAGGGAGGGCAGGGTGAGGAGCCAGGACCCCTTCCTCCCCTAACGGAGGGGATCCCATGGAGGGGGAAGGGAGAGGGGACTGGGGGATCCCAGAAAGGCAGTGCTAGAAAGAACCTCCAGAGAGCAAGTCAACCCCTTGTTTTACAGAGGGGGAAACTGAGGCCTGGAGAGGGGACTTGACTTGGCACAGCACAGAACCAGGGCCCAGAAGCCTCCGGCCCACCTTCCCCATGCTGGACACACACCCAGGGGAGGTTAAAGGCAGAGCTCTTCCCTCCCTCCATCCATCGCAGGCCTGCCCTGATTCTCAGGGGCTAATCTCTAGGGATTAGGGTGAGCAGATGGGAGATGGGCAGCCACGTCCTGATGGGGGGGAGGGGACACCCTCCCCCCATCTCTGCCACCCTCCTTCGGATTCAGAACAGCCAGGCCCCTAAGCACCCTGACTGTGGCGGGACACAAGCACAGGGCTCCCCAAATGTCAGGGCTGGGGGAGGGGGCACAGAAGATACTCAGATCAAGCCTGATTTATAGAAGGGGAAACTGAGGCCCCCAGAGGGGGAGGGATTTATCCAAGGTCACACAGCAAGACACTGAGCTAAGAGCCTGGGCCTCCCTCCAGGGCCAGAGAGGGGGCTCACCTCGGGAGTAGGTGCTGACCAGGGTGGCGAAATTTGAGAGGAGGGTGAGCGGGGAGAAGTCCGCCAAGTCTGCGATCTCGAGCGTGTGCAGTAGCGACCTCAGCCGCTCAGCGCAGAACCTACAAGCAGGGGGCAGGCCAGGGTGAGGGGGCAGGCCAGGGCAGCGGGAGGGGCAGGCCTGAGCCAAGGCCGCTGGGGACCACATCGGGGGCAGAGGTGGGAGGGAGATACGAGAGGGAACGGCCGGCCTCAGAGGGGCCGGGAGCATCCGCTGGGGTCAGGAGTGAACGTGGCCTGAAGGTGAGGCAGGGACCGACAGATGGCCAGGTTTGGGGGAACCCCTGAACCCTGGCACCACGAACCAGAGGCGGCTGGTCCAGCCTCCTCTTTGTGCAGAAGAAGGAACAGAGAAAGGAGACGGCCAGAGCAGGGGGCTGGATACTTCTGAGGGGACCCAAAGGAAGGTCTGGGGCCGGGGACGGCGGGGCTCACCGCAAAGGCTTGCGCTGGATGCAGACACGGTGGGCCAGGCCCCCCAGGAAGGCCGGCGGGCTCTCCTGGACCACATGCTGGGTCCGCAGGCGCCATTTGACATATTCCAGCAGGCGCCGGAGGAAGCCCAGGAAATGCTCGGCTGTTCGGATGGAGCCAGGGACCGCCTCTATGGGTTGGGGCGAGAGAGGAAGTGGCACACACACACCCATCGCTGTTGGCCCCAGAGCCCTGTCCAGCCAGCCCTGGACACAGCTAGAGAGCCAGACGGGCCTCATAGACCCTCCCACATACGTGGGCAGCCAACTAGGGGAAGGAAATGACTTTATACCGACTGGACAGGGGAGACCCCAGAGCTCAGAGGGACTTTAGAGACAACTAGGTCACCCACTTCATTTAACAGAAAGGGAAACTGAGGCCCCAGGGAGGGATCTGCCCAACATGCACAAGGGAGAATCTAGGCCCTCTACACTGGCCCTGGGCCTCCCCCTGCCCTCACCGCCTCTCTGCTTCTCCAGCTGAGTTCAGGAGGGTCAGCAGAGCCCCAGGCCCTCTCCTCACCCTGTAATACTTCATCTGGAAGGACCGGGTTAGCCAGGTGGGCATCTGTCTCCCGGGCAACGCTGGCCTCACGAAGCCCCTCCACTAGGCGGCGGTATTCTTCCCGTAAGCGTTTCTCATCAGTCTCTTTGATCCTGAAGGGGGAGCCCAAAAGAGTGGGGGGGTTGAGAACAAAGATCTGAGAGCTGAGGCTGATGCCCAGTCTCTGCCCAGACCCAGCAGTTTGGGCCAGGCTTCTTCCCTAACCAGTGAGAACTTGGACAAGTCCCTTCCCCTCCTGACACCCCATTAGGGTCTAATAGTTCCCACAGTCCCACACACACTTGTGAACTGTGCGCTGCAGCGTCTCCAAGTTGTTCTGGCATCGGTCCAGGGTCCGGCGGGTCAGATTCACACTCATTGAGTCGATGCATACATTGTCTGAAGGACAAAAGATCAGAGTGAGAGTCACCAGCAGGGGGGAAAGGGTGGGTGGTTGCAGGGTAAGAGGCGTCCCCAACCAGCTCATGCACGTACCGATGTTGTGGGCCTCGTCAAAAACAACCACGGCTTTCCGAGCCAGCTCTTTGGAAACAAGGTCAGCGATCTTTGGGTCCAGAAGGTAGTGATAGCTGTAGACGATCACATTGGCATGAAGAATCTAGGGAAGGGCAAGAAGAAACTGTGGGAGGGGGAAAAAACAGGTGCGGGACCCCTTTTGCCTCTGCCATTCCCTGATCTAAGGTCCTACCTGGCCCTAATGTTCCAGGATATTCTGTCTCTTAAGCTTCCTCCTGCCTGCCATTCCCTGATCTGAGGTCCTACCTAATGTTCTAGGTAAGTGTTGGTGAAGATGTGGCACGAATGCAGAGCCGGCACTCGGGAAGCTGCTCCATTCCTCCTCTTCCCAGTGTCTAAGGACATTTTTTGTATGCCCTGCACAGGGCGTGTACCTCTTTCCTCAACTCTCTAGGTCAGGGGTCGGCAACCTTTTTGGCCGTGAGAGCCACAAACGCCACATTTTTTAAAATGTAATTTTGTGAGAGCCGTGCTAGTGCTCACAGTGCGCTCCTGTAACAGCACCTGAAAAAAATGGACTTTATGGCTCCTGCAGAAAGAGCCATACCTGGCCCTCGAAAGAGCCAGATATGGCTCAAGAGCCATAGGTTGCCAACCCCTGCTCTAGGTAATGCAGAGGCTCACAGACAGCTTGAATTTGCCCTCTGGGCACTCAAACTAGGAGGGTAGGAGAGGTTTGCCAAAGCTGTTCTAGGATATTCTGTCTTCTAAGCTTCCTTCCACCTGCCATTCCCTGACCCTCCCATATGACGTTCCATGTACCTCACCCCCACACCCACCTCCACAGCACTGACCCAGACACACATGGATCCTTACTGAGTATCGGGCCAGGAAGTATGGACACCAGCCTTTCTGCTGTCCAAAGGCCTTCAGATCATCCAGGTTGTAGATGCCCCAGGGAATAGGCATTTGGCGACCTTGGGCATCAAACTCCTGAGTGGAGGAGGCTTCCATGAGTACGGGGCTCGGCCTCCTTCCCGGTCAGGAGCGGCTCCCCACCCCCCAACCCTCCAACCCTGTTCTCCTATCTAGGGTTAATTCCATTTACACAAGCCCTAGGCACCTCATAGAATCGGCAGTGAGGGACACTGGCATCCTGTTGGCGCTGGGCCCGCACATAAGAAGCCGTCAGGCTGTGACACTTTCCATCCACGTCCTTCCCAAACCTCAAGGGGGTCACCTGTAAAGGAACCCAGGAAGAAAGCCTGAGCCCTCTTCCCCCGGCCCTGGGGGTGCAGGGCTCACCCCAATTTCTAGACCTTCATTTCTACCATCACACCCTGGTGGCTGTGGCCTCCAGCCTTCTCAGCCTCTGCTATCTCTCTCCTACTATCACTCTCCTTCTCCTCCAGGCCAAGCTTCCAGATTCATGATCCCCCAGCCTGCCTTAGAACCTTATCCCTCCCTAGCTCATGGATCTCGACAGAAGGATGTAGAGAAAGAGAGAAGAAAGAACTCTTAGATCTTAGAATGTCAGAGCTGGGAGGGCCCTTAGAACAGGGAATGTCGGAGTCTGGAATGGTCTCAGAATGAGGAATGCTACAGTTGGACAGAACCTTAGAAGACAGATCAGACTCCTTAGAAATTGTCTCATCCCATCTTCTTGATTTTACAGATGGGATAACTGAGGCCCAAAGTGATCCCATGGAAGCAGAACCCAAGCCCCATAGCCTCTTCTCCCTGTCCCACCCAGGGGGCTCAGAGTCCCTCACCTCAGGGTGAATACACAGATTCTTCCGTGAACTCAAGGCCAGGCCCAGGAAAGGAACCTTCTCTCCTTCCTGCTTCTCAAAGGAGTTCATCAGCTTCCTGAGCTCTTCTATCACCTAGCTCAGAGAAGGAAGGAGAGGAGGAGGGGTGGCCAATGTGCTCCCTTCCCATCCTCTTCCAGCCAGCCCTGGGGTTCGTCTGTCCCTCTGTTCCCCAGTCCCCCACTCTGTCCTCTGTCCATCCCAGGGGTCATGACCTGCCTCCCCAGGCCCTTAATTCACTCCTAGCAACAGGGCAGGACCACACCAGACCACCGTCACCACTCCCTGGGCCCAGGCTAAAGGTCGAGAGGGGAGAACTGAGCCCCTGATGACAGCCATGAGACCCACCTTCTCAATCTCAGGGACAGTCCTGGAGCAGTAGATGAGCTTGGTCACTTCCAGGGGGTGAACCTGTCCATGGATCAGGGAGCAGGGGAATGGCGAGCCCCAGGCTCAGGATAGGTCCATTCCCCAGCCCTGTCCCCCCCAATCTTTCCCCAACCTCAAGCCCAAGTCCTGCCTCACCCGCTGGTAGGCCACGATCAAGGCCAGGAGGGAGATGGTCTTGCCGGTGCCCGAGGGCATCTCAAGGACTCCATGACCCTGTATGTGCCCCCCACCCCGAAACATGAAACATTATCATCTTTTTAAATCCATACCTTCTATCTCAGTATCAGTTCTAAGACAGAAGAGCAGTAAGAGCTAGGATTTGGGGTTAAGTTTCTTAAGAAGCATCTGAGGCCAGATTTGAATCCAGATCCTCCCACTCCAGGCCTGGTGCTTTATCCGCTATGTTACCTCGATGCCCCAAACATTATCATCTTACAAAAAGAAGTGTTTGGATCTGAGCAGGATGAACTGTTACAAGTTAAGAATCAAAAGCTCAGAATCACAGGCAGCTTGAAGGAAACATTTATTGAGCACCTACTATGTGCAAGGCATTTTACAGATATGATCTCCTTTGAGGTAAATGCTGTTATAATCCCCAGGCATCTAAGGGGCACCACTGTGCACCAAGCAGTAGGCCTAGAGACAGGAGAAACCTGAATTCAAATCCAGCCTCAGACATTTAGTAGCTATGTGACTCGTGTGACTCTGGCAAGTCACTTAGTAACTGCTTGCCTCAGTTTCCTCACCTGTAAAATAGGGATCATAATAGCACCTACCTTGCAGGGTTGTCTTAAGAATCCAATGAGACAATAACGGACTTAGCACTATTTAAATTGCTTATTCTTTCCATTTTACAGATGAGGAAACAGTCAAACAAGTGGTTAAGTGACTTTCCCAGAGTCATACAGCCAGTAAGTGTCTGAGGCTGGTTTTGAATTCAGGTCTCTTTGACTCCAAGCCCAGAGCTCCAACCACTGTGCCCAGAAGCTGCTCTTGGAGAGCATCTGGCCCAGGATGCTAGCCCACCCTGGCAGGCCGGGGAAGCCTATGGACCATTCTCGGAACAAAGTGTATAAATGCATCCAATAAATATGCTTAGGATTACAAGGGAGGGGCGCGGGGGGGGGGGGGCAGGGCAGAGACAGGATGTGAGGGAAGAGGGCTGGTACCTTGGCATCCAGGGTCCGCTTGAGCTCCAGCATATAGGAGAATTGCTCAGGGTAGATGTAGTCATAAGGAAAGTGGACCAGGAGCCCGTCCACATTCAGCCTGGGTGATGGGAGAGGGAAAGGCTGGCATCCATGACCGAGGCCCTCCCCCAAGCCTCCCTCCTGGAGGGTTTACATCAAAGGTCCCCACTTGTCCCACCAGCCTCTCAGCTGTCCTGGCACTAGCCTCCTCTCTAACCCACGGTCCACCACTCTGACCTCCTGGACACTCTTCTCTCGCTCCCTCTCTGACCATTAGTGTCACCTGGGGCTCTTCTCTTGGCCCCCCACTACTTCACTTGGTCACCTCTTCAGCTCCCCTGTATTGAATGGCCATCTCTCTACTGAGGGCTCTCAAATCTCCCTCTCTGCTGCCCCCCCCCCCATCTTGACTCCCCTTTCTGCCCTCTCCAGCTGGACGGCCCATGGACTTCTAGAACTCAACAGGTCCCAAAATGACTTCACGGGCCCCCTTCCCTCCACCCAAGCTCTTTCCAAAGTCGGGTTCCCTTTAATGCTCCCTCAAACACGCCCCCTGATGGGCCGACCCTCACTGCCATGGCTGCTGGGAGGGGAGAGGGGGGTGTCTGTCCCCCTCAAGTCTCTCCCCCAGAGGGATTTCTGACCACATCCCCTTCTCAGAAAACTCCAGAGGCGCCCCATGGCCTCCAGAACCTAATACGAAGTGCGCCTCAATCCCAACCCTCGAACCCCTTATCCCTGGCCACAAACAAACCCCTCCAGCTCCCAGCTCAGAGCGTTCTCTCTGGCTGGCTGTGCCCCCCAGCTCCTGCCTTCCCCCGCTTCCTTGGAGGCCCGATTAAAAGGCCCCCTCCTACAGGAAGCCCTCCGGGCCTCTCCTGGGGCCAGGGCCTCGATTCCTACTGAGCTGGTCCATGGGCGCCTAATATATGCTCACTGGCCGGCTGCGGCTCCTCCTCCAGGACCCAATGATCCCTAGACGGGCATGCCGACGACTCTCCCACCGGCCCTCTCGCCCCCATTCTATATCCAAGGCGAAGCCTTGGGGCCCCTCGAGTCCCATACCCCCATTTTACAGGTGACGAAACTGAGGCGGACTAGAGTGAATGACTTGCCCAGGGTAACCCGGCTACTAAGTTTCAAAGATCCTGCTTGAACCTGGGCTTCCCCAACTCCAGATCCAGCGCCCTGCCCACCACGCCACCTGGCTGCCCCACCCAGAGGTCCCCCCACTTTTCTGGGTCCCCTCCCCAGAGCCCCCCTCCTGCGCCCTCCAGGGAGCCCCCACGCGCGCCTTCCCCTCCTACTTCATGGCGGTGTCCACAATGTTCCAAAGGCGCGGCCCCGCCCCCTCATGAATATAGGAACCAAGCCGGAGAGAGATCCGGAACTTTCTCTTCTCATTGGCTAAACGCGCGCAGACTCTGTAGAGGTGGGGGAAAAGAGTCAGCCGGGGCGGAGCGATCAAGGCGCTTGCGCAGGAGCCGTGATGGGGCGGGGAGAGGAAAAGAACTCCTTTGGAGCCCCGACAGTCATCCTTAATCGCTCCCGACTACAGCGCAGGCGGGATAGGAAGAGAGAACGCCGATTGAATCGTCATTCATTCTTGCACTAGTTTAGCTTCCTAGTCCTTAAGGTCCTAGAAGGTCAGAGTTGGGGGAACTTTAGAGCAGGGAAGGTCAGGGCTGGGAGGGGCCCTAGAACAGGGAATAATATCAGAACTGGAAGAACCCTTAGAACGGGATGTCGGGGCTGGGAGAGCCCTAGAGCCATTGTCGGGAATGCCGAGTCCATTAGGGCTCGGGATGGTGATTTCCTCCGGGAGCTCGATGGAGGCATCTTCTCTGCAGCTTGTCGTCTGGCGCAGTCAAAAGCATTTCCCAGGCGCTTACCGCGTGCCAAGCGGCAAGAAGCCACAGCTAGAACTGAGCAGGGAACGAGGATGAGGAGAGGAGGGCGGAGCAGTAAAGCGTGGAAGTGCCAGGCAGCCCAATGGAGGCTGCCAGGAGAAATGGCAACCACCTCCCTGACGCAGAGGACGCCACTCTCGTGGCACAAAGGGAAGAATGAAGAAACCCCTTGATCAGGGCAGCTAGGGGGCTCAGTGGCTAGAACACCAAGCCTGAGGAAGGGAGGTCCTGGCTTCAAATGTGGCCGCACACTGCCCAGCTGTGTGACCCTGGGCAAGTCACTTAACCCCAATTACCGAGCCCTTACTGCTTTTCTGCCTTGGAACTCATACACAATATTGATTCTAAGATGGAAAGTTGGTGGGGGAAGAGGGGGGGCAGGGAAGCAAGGACTGGTTTTTGCAGGCACTGAGTAAGCTTAGCAAATGCTCCGTGACTGGATTTTAGAAAAGCCATTTTCCGTCCCAGGCTAAACCTTCCCTGATCCCAGAAGGTGAGCTCCTCGAGGGTTCAGGCAGGCATGGCCCGTTCAGTCCTAGCTCTTTTCAGCTCTTTCTTTCCCTCTAGTCTCCTCTAGCACCTGAGAAGTCCTTCAGTGGCCACTCCCAGCTCCATTTTCTCCCAGAGTACTCTCTGGCTCCTACTGCTGGGATGGATAAAGGAATAACTGGGAGAACCAGGGGGGAAAGAACTGGGTGAGCCCACGGGAGGGACGTCTGGAGGGCTTGAGAAGGGAGACAGTGGGAGACAGTCAATAATAAGCAGGGCTCAAGGATAGCTTCATCCAAAGACAGGACCTTTATTTCAAAAGCATTTGCTTTTTCCTATTTAATTACAAACCAAGCATCAATTCTGAAGGCACTTGGTTGGGGGAAGGAGGGAGGAAGTTACTGTACCTCCAACCCCCAAGGCTGCTGGTGGGAAAGAGAGCAGAAGACAGACCGGGTCAGAGTTCATTGCAGGCTGGTGTTGTGTGGCCTGGGTGAGAGAATCTTCTCGCTTCTGGGATCATGGAGGGCTGAATTGTTTTGTTTTGGGGGAGGGGAGGGTGGCATCGCTGATTGATCTGGCTCAGCCATGACAACTCCACTGGGGTCAGGGTGCTCTGGACATGTAGCTGGAGCCTGAGAGGGGCTATAGTAATGGCATGGACAGGATTTAGGGGGCCCCTTCCCCTTTCAAAGACAGGTTCCAAGTTCATCCCCCTCTCCCTGGATCAGGAGCAGGAGGAGCTGGGAAATTCCTCCTTGATTCTCATCTCTCCATCGGCTCTTCCTGGCGCTTGGTCTGGGATCCTACACTTTTCCACGCTGAGGTTTCACTCTGGGGAACAACTGAGAAGACAAGACAAAAGCTGTTGTGACTCGGGGCTGGGCGGGGGGCCCTGGGCCCCTCCTCTGCCTCCTTCCCATTCTCTACCCCTGGCTACATAATGAAAACTCTGAGGGTCACCTCCCTGTTTCTCCCCTTGTCTGACCCTCCATTCCTCCACCCGACAAAAGAACGTCATGAATCCAAGCATTCATCCTCTCCTCTCTCTACCTGGCACCCCTCCCCAGTTCGGTTCTCACCCCAAAGTAGTTTCTGGGCACATAGCCCTCCTGGCCCCGCAGTGCTGCCCACCACCAGTCCGTCTCCTCGGGGCCATCCCGGCGCAGGACAGTCACAGGTTCTCCCTCCCGGAAGGACAGCTCATCCCCAAACTCGGCGCTGTAGTCCCAGAGGGCATAGACTGCCCCTCCATGCAGGTGGCCCATGCTCTGCTCAGCCTCTGAGACATGATCACAGAGAGTCAGGCCTGGAAGGAACCTCAGAGATCATCCAATCCATCCCCATTGTTTTACAGAGAAGGAAACTAAGGCTCAGAGAAAGAGAGAGATCAGACAACTTGCTCAAAGTCACTAGATTGTCAGTATGAGAGCCAGGATTTGAACCCAGGTCTTGAAGCACCAAATCTAGCCCTCTTCTCACCACCCCAGGGCCTGACTCATGTCTAATAACTGGCACCAGTCCACAGCAGGGACAAACATGGAGCAGACCGGGTGAGACCATGGGTGAGAGGCTCTGTTCGGCCATGATGAGCCCCGCGCCGCTCTCACACCTCACCTGCCAGGTAGGTGGCACAGTCCGCGTAGCCCTCCCGATAAGGGTCGCACTTCTCGATGGCCATGGCGCCGTCGCTCAGGGTCGTAGCAAAGATGGCGGCCCCGTGCTGCACCAGCGCTGTGCAGATGGCCGTATCGTTGCAAGAGGCGGCACAGTGTAAGGGTGTCCTGGGGCGGGAGAGAGGAGGCGAAGGCGATGAGACGCCGAGAAGCGGCAAGATGCTGTCCTGCACTAGGCCTGATATAAAAGCCAGGCCAAGAGCCTGGGGGTGCCGGCGAATACCCCCAGCGCCCTGGGCCCCTAGACCTGCCGAGGGGGAGACGTTGCGGGCAAATGATGGGGAGGGGAGGCGCGTGGAGCTGGGCCTTAGAGATCCCTCAGAACGCCCCTCCCACCGTTGTCTCACCAGCCGTGGCTGTCCGGGGAGTTAACGTTGGCACCGGTACCAATGAGGAAGTCCACGATGGCATAGTTGGCACCGCAGATGGCATTGTGCAGGGCTGTGATGCCCTCCTCATTGGGCTGGCTGGGGTCATTCATCTGAAGGGAAGGGGGGAGAAGTGAGGGTCCGGTCAGCCTTGGGGAGAAGACCGAGAGGCAGAGCACCCGCTTTCTCCTCCCTGGCAGCCCACCGCTCTCACCTCCTTCACAGCCTGCTGGACCACATCCAACTCCCCGGTGAGCGCCGCATCCAGCAGTAGCACGAGGGGGTTAAGGCGGGCCCGGCGGGCCTTGCGGGGGGAGCCCCCCTTCCGAAGCACCGAGCGCATTTCCTAGGGGTAGGAGATGGTGGCATCAGAAAGATGCTGCTGCACCCCTTCTCCTTCCTCCGTCCCAATCCCTCCCTTCATCCCCTTCTGGTACTAGAGAGGACACGGGACAGAGGTGGGTAACTGGGCAGCCCCAAGAAGGGGACAAAAGCAGGAGGGACTGCTTGGGGATTGGGGGGAGTCAGGGGACAGCTAAATGGCTCAGTGGATTGAGAGTCAGGCCTAGAGGTTCTGGGTTCCAATCTGGCCTCCGACACTTTCTAGCTGTGTGACCCTGGGCAAGTCATGTAACCTTCATGGCCTAGCCATGAGCGCTCTTCTACTTTGGAACCAATACTTGATATTGATTCTAAGATGGAAGGTAAGGGAAGATGGAGAAGGGAACTGAATGACCATTTGGGAGGACAGAGAGAGCCATGGCCTGGAAGCAGGGCTTTCTTCTTTCTTGGGCCACTTTCCCCATCTCCAAAGGAGAGGGGAAGACCACGAGGCCGTGTCTAGGGGCCTTTACGGCTCTAAGAATCAAAGACTGCAGAAGCCTCCAGCCCCGCAATTCAGTAATGGGTTCTGTGTTCTCCAATTCTAAATGGTTCTAAGTTCCAGGATCCCAAGATTCTAGGAGAGTCCTAAGAGCCTTAGACGATTCCAAGAATCCCTGGCCGTAAAGTTCCCGGGAGCCAAAATTCTATGATGATTTCGAGATTCCCAGATGCCCAGATTCAGGGCTGGTTCTAAGATTATGCGGTAGAAAATCTTGTGCTTCCAGCAGTCGAGGATGTTTCCAAGGTTCTACGATGATTCTAAAGGTCTAGACGGATTCTGACGTCTGCAGAGAACTCTAAGGTTCTCTAATGATTTTAAGTCTAAGTTGCTTTGGAGAATCTCTGGTTCAAAGGGGCAGCGGGGTGGCACCGTGTGCCAGTTTGGAGTCGGGAGGACCTGGGCTCCCAGCTGGCCTCGGACGCTTCCCAGCTCGGTGACCCGGCAAATCCCTTTAGCTTGTTTGCGTAGCCCTCGCCGCCGTTCTGTCTCCCAGACGGAAAAGGGACTCAATCTGCGGCTCAGGATTCTGTGACTAAACACGAGGAGTGTCCAAAGAGTCTCCGTTCTGAGCTCGGAGCCCCGGCGGCTAGACGACGAGGCAGGGTTAAGATTCCAGATGATTCCAAGAACCTTTGATGACTTGAAGATTCTTTGGTTCTAGATGCCACCCGCTTTTTACAGTTCTAAGCGTCTGCTGGATCTAGGATTCTAGGGTTCTAGATTCCTCGGCCGTTCTGAAATTCTATGGAAATTCTGCTATCGTCCCCTGGCTCTGAGGTTCTTCAGTTCTGGGTGTTATGGAATTCCCACGGCCCTTGTTTTCTACGCTGGCTCTAAGGTTCTAGGGTTCTAGATTCTGTGGTGGTTCTAGGACTTTATGGTGCCTTTAGAAGGAGAGCAATGAGAGCCATGGATTGGCCTGGGGGGATGACAGATGCCCCCGGTTACTCACCGTGCTCTGGGGCGGGGGTGGCTCAGGAAGGCTGGGGGGTAGGAGGGTAGGCGTTGGGGGGGCCGGGGCAGGGGGCCCCGCTCGTGCCTCGCCACTCTCCGTAATGGAGGGCAGCTCGGGCTCAGGGCCCCCAGGTCCGGCGCCACCGTCGCGGGGAGGACCTCCGCCACTGCCCCCGTGCCGGTGGAAGAGGCGGTTAATGAGCTGCTGGTACTGTTTCTTGTGGGTGGGGGGCAGGGCTGGGCCGGGGCTCTGCTCCATGGAGCCTCGGCGCTTCAGGGGCCGCGGTATCTCCGCCAGCACCCGCGCCACCTCCTCCAGCTCGGGCACCGTCTGGGCCTCCGGGGGGAGCGCCGGCTGTAGCCGGGTAGGGCTCAGGGGTCGAGGCACGGCGCCTTCCTCGGTCTCTACGACCTCCAGGGCAGGGGCCAGCAGCCCCTCCAGCTCCGGCTCCGGCTCCGGCTCTTCCAGGGGCTTTGGGGGACCTATGTAGAGGGCAGAAGCCACAGTCATGACGCAAAGTCCCCCCTTCTCCGGTTTGCTCCGAGTTCTAACATTCAGCAGTCCTGACTATATAAAGTCAATCCTGACTACAAAAAGCTAACACGATCGGGGGGCAGCTAGGGGGCTCAGTGGATGGAGAGCCAGGCCTAGAGATAAGAGGTCCTGGGATCAAATCCGACCTCAGACTCTTCCTGGCTGTGTGACCCTGGACAAGTCACTTCACCCCCATTCCCTAGCCCTTCCCGCTCTTCTCTGCCTTGGAAACGATACCAACACGGTCCCATCGTTCACAAGTCCTTCTTCCCCTGTCCTGGCTCGGAGACCAACCTCCCCTCAACTCTGAGCCTGTGGCCTAAATAGAGACCCCTCCGTGCCATGACCCCCACCCCCCGGGTCTGGGAGGCACTCCGGCATTCGAAGCTTGAGCACCAGGGCCTCGGGATAAAAAAAATCTTCCTGCCTCTGAGGGGGAGGAAGGAGCCCAGTTTCACGGCCCTTGGAAGGTGGGGCAGAGATGAGAGCTCCTCACTCCCCCAGAACTCGAACCCAGAGGAGGGAGGTTCAGCGGCTTTCCCTCTTGGCCCCCTGCGAGCCCCAATCCGACACTCACCTTCACCTCCTGGAGGCCGGGCTGGCGGTACAAGCTGAGTGGCCGGAGTCTGGGCTGAGCTCTGTGGGGCTGGGACCGGGCTCTGAGGGGCTAAGACTGGGCTCTGAGGGGCCGGGGATGGGACTGGGGCTGGGGCCTGGGGGGTCAGCTTGGGTAGGGGAGCCCGTGTGATAATGGGCGAGCCCGGAGGCCCTGCCTTGGCCGCCCCATACTCCCAGAAGGCGTTTTGCAACTTAAATATCATGGAGAGAGGGATAGGCCGCTGGCGAGGGGCCCCCCGGGTCTGGGCGCTGGTGGGTGGCATCACGATGCGGCTGGCTGGCTGCCAGCTTCGAGGAAGGGTGCCAGGGACCCCTGGACCCAAGGAGCGGCGATATCCCCCAACCTCCGTCCGCCGGTCACTGGCCAGGGGAGACACTTTGTAATTCCGGGGCAGAGTGGAACTGGTGAGGCTGTCCTAGAAGGGAGTGCAGAGACGGGATATTATTTTTTTCTTTCCCCAAACCCACACCTGTCATGGCATCAGTTCTAAGACAGAGGAGCAGCAAGGCTAGGTAAATGGGGTCAAGTGACTTGCCCAGGCTCACACAACTAGGAAGTGTCTGAGGCCACACTTGAACCCAGAACCCAACTCCAGGCCTGACACTATCTGCTGTGCCACCTAGCTGCCCCCTCCTCTTCTCCTCTCTCAGCCTCAGTTTCCTCCTTTGTACAGTGATGGTGGTTGGGCCTCAAGATTTCTAAGGACTCTTCTAGCTCCAGTGGGCCGGGGTTCTACATTCCTTTTGTCTGGGAAGCCCTAGCCTAGAAACGCTGCCCCCTTACCTTGCCCGGGCCACCCAGGCCATCTAGACTGCTCTCCCGCCAAGGTAACAGCTGCAAGGATGGGGAGGACGGACGCAGGCCCCCCAAAGCATCCAGGCCTGTGGGAGAGAAGGAGTGAGGCCTGGGTTCGAGCCGAGGCAGGGGGCCTCTGCCTCTACCACCGCTGACTGCGTTCTTCTCTCCCCATCCCCAGGCGGGCTCACGTTCATAGCTGGAGGTCTGAGATGACGACTTCTTCTCGTAGGCTACGTCCAAATCCGACTCATTCCAGCTCTTGGGGGGCCGCCGGCGGAGTGTCAGGTCATCTGAAGGGGATCAAGAAGTTCTAGCCAAGTCCCACCAGGTTCTAGATGAGCCCCACCAGGTTCTAGCCAAGCCCCACCAGGTTCTAGCCAAGCCCCACCAGGTTCTAGAAGAGTCCCACAAGATCTAGCCCTGCTCCTTCCTTGATATCGGACTCCTTCTACCCTAATGGCTCCCGGGGCAGCTGCGCCCACCTCCACAGCCTCCTCCCCACTGTGGATCCTCATCTGCCTCCCCTGGTCTCTCACCTTGTGCCCGAAGCGGAGCAAAGGCACTGCCCCCAGCACCGGGGGGCGGACTCCCAAAGAGAGTGGAGCCCTCGTAAGTGGCAGGAAAGCCCAGGCGGGGGGAGGCTCCTCGGTGGTCAGGGAAGAAGGCCTGAGAGCCGTCGCCCCGAGGAGAGCCAGCCCGTCCACTGGCTAGGAAGTCATATTGTGGGGGGGGCCCTGTGGGCCGCAGGGGGCCAGAGCCAGGCCTCGGGGATGGGGCCCGGCCCAGAGAGCCAACGGCAGCCTCGTAACTTAGCACTTTGGGCCGTGGGGACGGGGCTCGTTCCAGTGGCGAGTATGACTCTGGAGACAGGTAGAGGGGCGTGCGGGGGGAGGCTGGGCGCCCTTTGGGGGACAGAGGACTGTATGAGAGCAAGGTGGGAGAGTTCTCTGAGCGGGTGTAGGTGGCATCCCCACTGTCTGCCACCTTCCGGGGTGAAGAGGTGCGGCTAAAATGGTCAGGAGTGGGACTGGAGCTGTATCTG
The DNA here is from genome assembly GCF_016433145.1 of Gracilinanus agilis. NCBI lineage: Eukaryota > Metazoa > Chordata > Mammalia > Didelphimorphia > Didelphidae > Gracilinanus > Gracilinanus agilis. Next base: position 23,550,933 of record NC_058132.1, read on the forward strand.
GTCAGCTGGGGGGAAAGGAGAGACACCCAGTCAGTGGGAGGGGAGAGGGAGGAAAGGACTCGGGCTCAATAGAAAGAGGTCCACAGATTCGGGGCTCAAGGAGAAAAGGCCCCGGAGCTCAGGGGGAGGGATCCAGAGACTCAAAAGGAAGTGGGTCAGAGGGAAGGTCCCAGAGGGTCAAGGGGGAGAGACCCAGGAGCTCAGGAAGAAGGGACCAGAGGCTATGGGGAAATAAAATCAGGGTTCAGGAGGAAGGGACGGACCCAGAGGTTCAGGGGGACTAAACTGGGGGCCCGGGGAGGGATCGAGAGACTCAAGAGGAAGGGACCCAGAGGGCTGGAGGGAAGGCGCCAGGAGTTCGGATGGGGGGATACCCAAGGAAAAAGAACAGGACTATGGGAAGGAGGGTCGTGCGAATTCTACAACATATCATTAAATGGGGGTTTCGGGGCAATCCAGAAAAGGCCAGCTGGGCTTCATGGAGCTCAACTTTCTTGTTTTTAATCCAGGATTACCAGCCTGGTGGATGGGGGCAGGGGGACCTGGCACCTGCCAGGCTCTGGTGCCACTCGGGTGGAGAAGGGAGCCGAGGGGCCAGCCCACACCCAGCGAAAAGGAGTCACCCTGCCAAGTGAGAAGGAAGGAGGTCTCCAGGGGAGTGCCCTGGCCCACAGGCCAGTGACGGACTGAAGACACAAAAGCCTTTTGTCTGGCTCGAGCAATGGGCCAAGTCCCAGAAGGCTCTGGAGAAATGTAAACCCCTGACAAGTGGGGAGAGAGAGACATGGCGGAGGGAAGGGCGGCCAGAGCGGTGAAAGGGAGGAGTGCAGAGACGGACAGGCAAGCGTCGCTGGGGCCCCATCTGGTCTCTTGGTGGGCTGCTCAGAGGCCCAGACCAGAGCAAGAGGGGGAGTCTTCAGGCTGGAGAGAGGCCCAGGTCCCTTTGGGGTGCCACATTTGATTATCTCTTATCTCTGAACCCTTCCCTTCCCTGTGCACCCCTAAATCCTGAGGGCTAGGCCAGGGTTAAATGACTTGCCCAGGGTCACTCCTCTAGGAAGGGTATCTGAGGCCACATTTGAACCTGGCTCTCCATCCACTGACCCCCAAGGAGTGGCCGGGGGCAAGCAGCATCCTGCAGGGTGCTCACGGGAGGCAGGAGAGCTGCGTTCAAGAATCTGAGGGGCCAGCCCCAAGAGTAAAGCGGGGCCAGCTGAGGCTCGGGGCAGGGGGAAACGCCTAACCCTGAGAGGAGTGAGCTCCCAGTCCTAGGAGGGCCCCCCCCCCTGGGGGAGGGCTCACCCTCGCAGGGACACTGGTCTGCGGCGGAGGGGTGGCGGGGGCGGGCGAGTCGGACCACAGCGACTCCAGCTGCTTGGTGAGCTCGTCCACTTTGGCCGCGGCCGTGTCCAGCTCCATCTGCTTCAGGTCAATATGCTTCATGGCCAAGGCTGTGGGGGAGGGGAGGGGAGGGCAGGAGTGAGGCCCCGCGGAGCCCCGCCCCCGCCCGGAGCAGCCCCGCCCCCGCCCGGAGCAGCCCCTCCCTCACATTGGAAGTTCAAGTCCAGCAGTTCCCGCGCCGCGCTCTCGAAGGCCTCGCTGTCCATGGTGCCCAGGCTGGGGGGCGCGCCTGCGGGAAGGAGAGAGGCCGCTGAGCCCCCACCGGGAGGGTCTCGGAGGACTCGGGGCGGGAGGGGGAGGGGGCGAGGTCTCCCTGCGGCTTCGGGAGGCCAGATAATGATGGGAGCCTCGGCATGATTATTAGCCCAGTTTCCAGATCGAGGCTTGGAGAGGGCCTTGGAGATGAAGCCCAGGGCCGGCCAGCTGCCCGAGGTCACGAGGTTTGTGTCAGACAGGATTCGAACTCAGGCCTCTCTGGACTCCCGACCTCGAGCTCTTTCCACTACATCTCAAATTCCTAAATTGAGTTGGAGGTGGAGACGGGGCGAGGAGGCTAAGACCTCCGAACTCCGGAGAGCTCGAGGCTGCAGAGACCGAGGGAGGTCCGGAGACCCCGGCCCGGGGAGATCTCAAAGCGCTAAGTGGGAGCCCCGGAGGGCTTCTCAAGCTAGGGACAGGGCCCGGGGGGCCTTCAGCGAGACTGTAGGATTTCGGGGTCCAGAGATTAAGAATGCAGCAGGGGGCGGCGGAGGGAAGGTGTCCCGGAGTCTGCGGGGCGGAGGCACGGGCTCCACCGCTGGAAATTAGATGGGTAGGAGAAGGGAACCGGTTGGGTCGACACCGCCTGATTCCGCCCTCCCTCCAGGGCCGGGACAGGCGGGACAGGTGGGACCGGCGGCGGCTCCCTTCAGCCCCCACAGCTGCCTCGGGGTGGAGCCACCACCCCAGCACCCAGGAACTCCGGGCCGGCCACAGGGGGCCCCACCCTGAACACGCGGGAGGGAGGGGAGGAGCTCCGGGCTTGCGGTCAACCTGTCCCGGTCCTCCCGAAGGGCGTGGGGGAAAGAGCTACGTGTGGCAGCGGCCAGGTCGCCTGCCTGCCTTCCCCGGCCCGGGAGCGGGTTTCTCGCGTCCCTTCTAGCGCAGCCACGACCCCCCAGCGGCGTCTGAAGGGCTCATCCGTAGTCTGGGTCCCATCCCGGCGTTCCGGGGCTCTCCGTCCAGGCCCGAGATGGGCGGGGCCGGCCTGGGGAGGGCGCCCAGCCTCCCAGAGCGCCAGCGCCAGCCCCGCACCTTTTTCGGACGGTCCAGGACAATGGAGGAGGGAGGCGCCGTGGGGCGGCAGGGGAATGGGACAGAGCCAGTGAGCTCAGGTCTCTGGTATGTGGCCGACCAGTCCTGGCAAGTCCTTTCCTCTTCCTCCCCCGGGAAAAGCAGGTGAGGCGGGGGAGGCACCCCGCCAGGGCCGGCCTCCCAGGACTGCGCGCAGCCAGATCAGAGACGGCTCGCCCCGCCCTCCCCAGCCCCGGGGCCGGGGCTCCCTAGCGGGGAGCGCGACGCACCCAAGCCGCCTCCCTTCGCTCCACGTCGGACAGAACCACCTCCTCCTTCCCCCTCCCCACCGCACAAAGCCTTGGCTCTACCCCAAACCCGCGGCCCGACCTTGAGAAAGACCCTTTCCCTCTCCGGACCACTAGGCCAAGTTCTAAGCCCCTTTGAGTTTCTGCTGCACGTTCTGGAATCCACCGCTCTTGCCAGCTGGAACACGTTCTCACAACCTGGGTTCTAACCTTCCTTCCAGTTGAGACACGTCCTAGCCTCTTGTGTCCAAACTCCCAGCCGGGACATGTTCTAAGAGCTCCCGTTCTAAACTCCTTTCCACAAGGGCATGTCTCAACATCTAGAGCAGGTTCTGACTCCCTTCCAGCTAGGACCTGGGCTAACATCTATGTTCCAAGCTTCCTTCCAGCTGGGGCATGTTTTAGTATCCTTTGTTCTAAACTTGCAAACGCAGTCCAAAAGCCTTTCCAACTGAGACATGTCCTAGCATCCTGTGTTCTCAACTCCCCTCCAGCTGGGACATGTTCTAATTCCTGTGTTCTAAGCTTCCTCCAAGTTCCAAGGTCCCCTCCAGCTGGGACATGTTCTATCTAATTCCTGTGTTCTAAGCTTCCTCCAAGTTCCAAGGTCCCCTCCAGCTGGGGCATGTTTTAGTATCCTTTGTTCTAAGCTTCCTCCAAGTTCCAAGGTCCCCTCCAGCTGGGGCATGTTCTAACTCCTGTGTTCTAAGCTTCCTCCAAGTTCCAAGGTCCCCTCCAGCTGGGACATGTTCTA
>NC_058132.1:23579583-23594893 GCF_016433145.1 Gracilinanus agilis
GGGGGGGGAAGGGAGGGAGGGAGAGGGAGAGGGAGGGAGAGGGAGAGGGAGGAAAGAGAGTGGGCCAAGCATAGCCAGGAGAAATGTCTGGAGTTAGGAGGTGGAGGGTCTTGTTTGAGGAACATAAGGAGGCTGGTATCACTGGATCACAGAATATATGGGGAGATTGCAAGGCGTAAGAAGCCTGGGAAAGTGAAGGACTACATTAGGAAGGGCTTTGAATGTCATACAGCGGCATTTATATTTGACCTCATGGGTAATAGAGAGCTACTGGACTTTACTGAGTGAAGGAGAGGGGGAGGCAATAAGGTCCAAACTGTATGTTAAGAAAATCACTTTGGTGGCTAAATGGAGGTTGGACTAGAGTGGGGAGAGCCTAGAAGCAGGCAAACCCATCAGCAGCTATTGCAATAGCCCAGGTGGGAGGTGATGAGGATATGCACCAGGGAGGAGAGAAGAGGGTGTATTGGAGAGGGTGCAGAGGTGATATTACAGACCTTGGCGACAGCTGGGATGTGGGGTGGGGAAGGGCAAGAAAGAGTGAGAAGTCCAAGAGGACACTCGGGTTGTGAAACTGGGGGACACAGAAGATGATGGCTCTCTCTCCAGGAACAGGGGCAACAGATACCGAGTTCAGTTTTGGACATGTTTAGCTTAAGATGTCTACAGGATGAAAATGCCCGAAAGGCAGGTAGAGATGGGAGGCTGGAGATCAGCAGAGAATTTAGCACTAGATGAGCAGATTTGAGTATCATCAGCATAGAGGGGATAACTGGGTCCACAGAAGCTGACAAGATCCCCATGTGAAATAAATAACATGGGAGAAGAAGAGAAGAGGGTCCAGGACAGAGCCCTTGGGATCAAGTTACCTGGAGAAAGATCTATTGAAGGGGGCTGAGAAGCAATCAGACAGTTGGGAGGAGAACCAGGAGTGCCCTGAAAATGGAGACAGTATCGAGAAGAGGATGATCCTGACAGTGTCAGAGTCTGCAGAGAGGTCAGGAGGGATAAGCATTGAGAACAGGCCATTATTGGCACTAGGACATCCGTGGTTACTTTGCAGGGAGCAGTTTCTGTTGAATGATGAGATCGGAAGCCAGGCTGCAGAGTTAAAAAAGAGAGTGAGGGGAGAGAAAGTGGAAGCACCAATCATTGACAGCCTTCACGAGAAGTTTAGCCATGAAGGGCAGAAGAGATATAGGATGACACAGTGGCTGGACAGATCAAGTGAGAATTTTTTGAGGAAGGGGGAGACATGGGCAGTTCATAGACGTTAGGGAAGGAGTCAACAGTCAGGAGACTGGAGATAAAAGAGTGGGCAAATCTGTTGGAGGAGGCAGGATGGAATAGGATCCCCTGTACACGCAGAGGGGTTTGGTAGGTCAGGAAGGGCCACGTCTTCGTATAAGATGGGGGTGGAGGAGAGAGTGGGAGAAGGCATCTCCATAAGAGATAGGAGAGATCACAGAGAGCTCTCAGTAAATGTCTTCATTTTTTTCCCTGTAAAATATAAGGCAGGGTTTTCAGCTGAAAAGGTGGGCCAAGGGAGGCTTCTGCGGAGGGATTACAAGGTGTGCAAGAGCCACCATGGACTGTAGGAGAGAGCCGTGATAGGAGAGGTATAGAACAAGAATGCCTTGCAGGAGTGAGGGTCCAGTTAAGGTTTTTGTTATTTTTACCAAAATTTGTTTGGAATCCAACCAGCTCCACCTTCAGCAGCACGTGTGGAGAAGGGAAGACGGCCCAGAGCCTCGAGTACCTGCTGCCCCCCAATAATACCTTCTAGTACTAGGCATACCTTCCCAGCGATCCAAGCCCTCCCCCCCAACCTCGGCCACAGACCCGGGATCCGCAGGCCCCTCCTTTGTCCCTGGGCTCCACACCCCACCCCTGAATCTCTACGCGCCCCGCCCCTGTGCCTGGCCCTAGGCTCCACGCGCCCGTCTCCGGCTCTTGTTCCCGCCCCTAACTCTAAACACACTCTGCCCGGGCCCTAGTCCTGGTGTTCTACAAGCCCCGCCCCCTGACTCTCCACGCGCCACGCCCCCTCCCTTATCCCGGGGCTCCCACGCGGCCCTCTCCTGCTCTTGTCCCCGCCCCAGACTCTTCACGCGCCCCGCCCACTCGCCAGTGGCTCACCTCCCGCTCAATTCTGTGTTGTCTCCGAGCGCCCCCGTGATTGGTCAGCAGGACAGCCAATCCCTAGCGCTCGACGTTCTCCATGCGCCGCTCGGGCTCTTCCAAAACCACCCAGATTTTGTCCTCCGAGTCTAGGTCAATCTCTGAGGCTGCTGAGACCCACCGCAATACCTGCGGTAGAGAACAAGACAAGAACCCTCTTAGGCCTCGGGCAGCAGCACTTCCGGCTCTTCTGTCCCTCCGAGAAGGACCATAGAGAGAGGACACTCTGGCCCAGCGCTCTATGTCCCTGGAGGACTGGGGGGTTGGGCAGTGACTGGCGTTTCTGTCTCTTTCCTTGTGTGTTTCTCCTCTTTCTGTCTCCAAATTTTTCCTGCTCTGAGATGGGGAGACCTGGGTTCTAGTCCTGCTTTTGCTTATTTCACATTGGGGAAGTGTTTTCCCATCTCTAGGCCCCAGTGTTTTGGTCCCTAGGTCCCTTCCTACTCTCATCCCGCCCTTTCTTCCTTCTTCTTCCCCTGAACTCTTCTTTCCCTTTCCTTCTGCATCCTTTTCTCCCTCTCCCCACGTTTGTTCATGTAATTATTTCACATCACTCACTTAAGAAATTTTCATTTTAAGTGGATGAGGAGAGGGCGAGCGAGCGAACCCAGGGATCCCCTCCGCCCACTCACTCCCAACCCAGACTTTTCCCACCTTAAGAAATCACACCTAGTGTTGGAAAGAGACCCAATGGCCATCCACCCCGTCCCTTCCAGGCTATTCCCTGGCCTTGGAAACCCGGCTCCAGTGATATTGGTATGAAGAAAAAAAAACTAAAACCCAAGTGCCTTCCTCCTTGATTTCTGACTAATTTAAGCCACTAGATAAGTGAGATAATCATTATAAATGGCTTAGCACAGGGCCTGGCCCCTGCTAAGCACTTCAGAAATATTAGCACGCTAAACAAAGTACCTGACTCCTCTTCTGGGATTTAAATCTAGCCTCAGGCACTTACTACCTGTGAGACCCTGGGCAAGTCTTTTAACCCCGTTTAACCCAATTTCCTCATCTGGAAAATAAACTGGAGAAGGAAATATCAAATCACTCCAGTATCCTTGCCAAGAAAACCTCAAAGGAGGTCACAAACTGATACCAACTAATTAATTGATTGATTTATTAATTTGGCACATTGTTATTTATTATATTTTATTATTATTATTAATTTCTAGGCTTGAGCGCAATGAGGAGACTTCCTGGCTGGAATGAGATTTCAGTGATAGGAAAGAAAGGTCTGGGATATAGGGTAAAGAAAACTAAACTTGATATCAAAAGACTCTGAATCCCAGCTATTTATATTCTGTATGACCTTGGGCAAGTCATATCCACTTTCAGGGTCTCAGTTTCCTCAACTATAAAACAAGGGAATTGAACTAGATGGTCCCCAAGGGCTCTTCTCACACTAAAATCTATGAGCATTTTCTCCTAATTCTTCATATTCCTCCTTCCTTAGAGTATATTTCATATTTCCATCATATTATTTGGGGGGGTTGAGGTAGCCAAACCTGTCGTTTCATCAACTCAGCTCCTGATGAGGAAACTCCCCTAATGTGCTTCTGCAATTATTTTTGTAATTTCTCAATTTGGAGTTTGCCTGAAGCTAGATTTGAACTCAGGTCTTCATGATTCCAGATTCAGTATTCTAGCCACCATAGCGTGGATATGGATCGCCATCAGTGCTGTCTTGTGGGTCCCTTGTATTCCTTTCCCTTTTCCCCTCCCAGAGAGTCATATATAACCAAAAATTTGTTCTTGTCTCTGCCTTCTTCTCTTTTCTTTTCTTTTTCCTGGGTCTCCCTACTGCCAAGCTTATGTATTTCCATCTCTGACTCTGTCTCTCTCCTTCCTATAATGGCAGCGGCCTTTTTAAACAAGCAAGAGAGTCTAGTCACATGATTCTGTTTTGTTAGATGATTACCCTTTTATTCCTTTACTTCTAGTGATTATTAATAAACTATAAAATATATACTTGGAGTATTGGATATTAATTTAAATCTTACATACCTTCCATCTTGGGATCAATACTGTGTACTGATTCTAAGGTAGAAGAGTGGTAAGGGTGGGCAATGGGGGTTAAGTGACTTGCCCAAGGTCACCCAGCTGGGAAGTGTCCGAGGTCAAATTTGAACCCAGGACCTCCCATGTCTGGGCCTGGCTCTCAATCCACTGAGCCACCCAGCTACCCTGGAACATTTTTTTTTTTTTTACAGAAAACAAGAAACAAATGGCAAAAAGCAATTAGCAAAACCAATAAATAAGACACAAAAATATCTGCAATCTTCCCCACCTATGGACCTCTCACTTCTGCAAAGGAGCGAGGAGAGCGGTGCAGGGAAACACAGCATTCAGCTTTGAGTACTTTGTGGGGTTCGTTTGGTCTTTCCATTCACATGGCTGTGGTCATGAGGTCTCTTCTTTTCCTGGGGCCACTGACTTCACTTGGTACCTCTTCATATGAGTAAGTATTTCTAAAGCTTCTGGCTACTGTATCTGTCATTTCCTTTGGGCAGCTAGGAGGTGCCTTGGGTATTATAGACGGCACAGTAGATAGAATGCTGGGCCTCAAGTCAGGAAGACCCCTTTTCCTGAGTTCAAATCTGGCCTCAGATGCTTATTAGTTAGATCCATGTCCCTGGGCAAGTCACTTAGCTCTGTTGGCCTCAGTTTGGCCATCTGGAAAATGAGCTGATGAAGGAAAAAGGGCAAATCACTCCAATATCTTTGCCAAGAAAGTCCCAAAGGGAATCATGAAGGATCGGACATGATTGGAAAAAACTGAAAATGTTGTGCTTTATTTTTATTTTATTTTGTTAAACATTTCCCAGTGACATTTTAATCTGTTTTGGACCCACTGGGGACCGGTGCCTTCCTGTGATGCCAGTTGAAACAGACCCACAGACAACTCGTGAGGAGATGAGGCTTGGCATTCTTAGGGCCTGAGGCAACCTCCTATCTCTGTCCTTCTTCTGCTTCCCAATGTTCGTTTTGAAGAATCAGCTTCCACTAAAGCAAGACTCTGTTCACTTCTCAAAAGAAGCCAACCTAATTGTGGCCATCTAAGTCTACCTTTGGAGCCAAAGATAACTCTGTAGCTTCACCCAGTCTCTTGGCAGCACTCCTTGTAACAGACTGCCCTGACTTCTAATTCCCTGACTCTTTCTCTTTCCAGTTGGAATGGTTCTATCTGTGACTTGATTTCTAACAGTTTTCTGTAAGCTCTCGCCTCCAAGACTGGGTGATGAGTGGCAGTCTTTTCTTGACATGGTCTATATGGGAGCTGTTCTGGAGTTAGCTATAGTTGGATTTTCCCAAGTCAAATTACTTTGGAATTGTTTTTTTGTTTTTAAAAATAACCCTTGGGGCAACTGGGTGGCTCAGTGGATGGAGAGCCAGGCCCAGAGACAGGAGATCCTGAGTTCAAATCTGGCCTCAGACACTTCCCAGCTGTGTGACCCTGGGCAAGTCACTTCACCCCCATTACCTAGCCCTTACCATTCTTCTGCCTTGGAACAAAAACATAGTATTGATTCTAAGATAGAAAGTAAGGGTTTAAAAATAAAAATAACTCTTATCTTCTTTGTTGGAATTGATACTGAGAATTGCTTCCAAGGCAGAAGAATGGTAAAGGCTAGGCAATGGGGGTTAAGTGACTTGCCCAGGGTCACACAGCTAGGAAGTGTCTAAATCCAGATTTGAACTCAGGACCTCCCATCTCTAGGCCTGGCTCTCCACTGAGCCACTCAGCTGTAGGATATTTTCTGAAGGAAAAAGGGAAAAGGGGGCAGCTGGGTAGCTCAGTGGATTGAAAACCAGGTCTAGAGAAGGGAGGTCCTGGGTTCAAATGGGGCCTCAAATCCTTCCTAGCTGTGTGACCCTGGGAAAGTCATTTAACCCCTATTGCCTAGCCCTTACCAGTCTTCTGCCTGGGAACCAATATACAGTACTAGTTCTAAGATGGAAGGTAGGTTTTTGTTTATTTGTTTTTGAAGGAAAAGAAGGGGAAGAAACATCCACAAAACCAATTAATATGTTAAAAAATCTGAAAATATATTTAATGTTTCATAGCCGTGGCAGCCCTCCCACCTTGCAAAGGAGTGGAGGAGGTGACTTCTCATATCTCCTTTTTGAGGGCAGGCTCGTTCTCTACAATTTGGCAAGATTCACTTTCAGTTCTTTTGTGGTATCCTTTCCGTTGACATTGTTAGAAGTCACTGGGTAGAGGGTTTTCTTCCCTCTGCCTCATTTCAGGTAAGATTTTCTCTGTATTCATCGCAAGCACACCATGGCTTACAGCACTCATATTCCATTACATTTGTGTACCACGATTTGTTTCGCTGTTCTCGGATTGATGGGCATCTACTTGGTTTCCAGGTCTTTGCTGTTAGTTACAAAAGTGCAGCTAGAAATAGTTTGTCATATGTGGGGATTTCCTTCTCTTCACTTACCTCCTAGAGGTATAAGCCTGTAGTGGAATCCCTGAGTCAAAGGGTGTAGATATTTTAATCACTTTATTTGCATAATTCCAAATTGCTCTCCAAAATGTTTTTCATTTTTGTATTTTTTTTAAACCCTTAACTTCTGTGTATTGGCTCCAAGGCAGAAGAGTGGTAAGGGGTGGGCAGTGGGGGTTAAGGGACTTGTCCAGGGTCACCCAGCTGGGAAGTGTCTGAGGCCGGATTTGAACCTAGGACCTCCTGTCTCTAGGCCTGGCTCTCAATCCACTAAGCTACCCAGTTGCCCTCTTTTTTGTATTTTTTTTTTTTTAATTTTTAACCCTTGTACTTCGGTGTATTGTCTCATAGGTGGAAGAGTGGTAAGGGTGGGCAATGGGGGTCAAGTGACTTGCCCAGGGTCACCCAGCTGGGAAGTGTCTGAGGCTGGATTTGAGCCCAGGACCTCCTGTCTCTAGGCCTGACTCTCACTCCACTGAGCTACCCAGCTGCCCCCTCTTTTTTGTATTTTTAAGGCCCCTTGGGGGCAACTAGGTGGCTCGGTGGGTTGAGAACAAGACCTAGAGAGGAGAGGTCCTAGATTCAAATCTGACCTCAGACACTGTCTAGCTGTGTGACCCTGGACAAGTCACTTAACCCCTGTTGCCTAGCCCTTACTGCCCTTCTGCCCTGGAACCAGTACACTATATTGATTTTAAGACAGAAGGTAAGGGTTTAAAAAAAAAAAAGACCCTTGCCTTCTGTCTTAATATCAATTCTAAGACAGAGGAGAAGCAAGGGATAGGCAATTGGGGTTAAGTCACACAGGTAGGAAGCATCTGAGGCCAGATGTGAAACCCAGGTCCTCCCAACTCCAGACCCTTCTCCAAGATGATTCTACTAATTCACAGCTCCACCAATAATGCACTAGTATTCCTTTCTTCCCAGAGCTCTCCAACATCTTTTGTTGTCTTTGTCTATTTACTGGGAATGATTGAAAAAAATCTCAGGGTCATTTTGAACTGAATTTCTCTGGTTAGTAGTCATTTGGATCATCCTTTCCTGTAGCTATTAAGAGTTGGCAATTCTTTTTTTGAGAACTGTTTGTTCATATCCTCTGACCACTTATCTATTGGGGAAATCACCTCGGTTCTTGATGACATCGCCTAACTTCATACGCTCGACCTCATCTTGTTTCCTCTGGTTTTATTACTTCTCTCTCACCATCTGTCTCCCCCACATGTGTGTGCTCCACGCAGAAGGCTTCTCCCCTTTGCACTGAACGGCTTTGAAGGAGTTAGCACAAATTTGGCGCCCAGCCTTTCCTCCACCATTTGCTTTTCCAGTATTGGCAAGCATTCCTCCCTCTCAGGCTCAGGACTCTCAGCCTTCCAATTCTCCCCACACTTTTTATCTCTATCAGTGGCTTGTCAATACTGTAAACATTGTTTGCACAGTCAGACCAAACAGTAGCTGTTTCTTCCTTAAAGGGCTTCGAGAGCATCTTAGCTTGCCATTGCCCGAACATGGATGTCTTTTCTCCAGAGACAATCCTGACAACTTCCCTTTAGAAATTCCCTCTTTGAATGTTCTCGACATGCAGCCCGACGCACAGTAGGTCCTTAATGCATGTTTGTTGACTGGCTAACCAGGATTATCCCCTGAATGGCTCTGGATTGCAGCGCTGACCACCGATGCTCAGGATTCAAGACTGATGTCACTCATGTCAGTTTGCAAATTGTAAGTGTTAAAATGAATGGTTTGGCTAAACATATGAAAATTATGTCTTTATTTACAAAAGAGGTGGAAAGAGTGAATGCAGAGGAATATAAAAGGGTGGAGAAGACATTAACCTATCTAACTAAATATTGTTCCAGTGCTTGGCTCAGCCAAGACTTGTTAACTAACCTTCAACCAGAATTAAACTCTCTCCAGAAGACAGGAAGGGAAAGCCAGCTATCCACTCACCCAAGTTCCCTCCAAGAGGCAGGTCAAGACAATGACTTAAGCTCAAGGTGACTTCTGAGGCCAACTTTCTTCTTTGAGCCGACCTTCTTCTGGAAGCTGACTTCCTTCTTGGAGGGACTCTCTTCTTGGAGTTCACTCTCCTAGCCTCAGAAATTCAGGACCTTTTATAATGGCCAAATTGTCTAGCACTGCCAAGGGGAGCAGTGTCTATGGGATCAACTTCTCACCTCTGAAGGTGTTAACTCTTCTTCATAGGATCCACAATTTTCTGAGTTGTCACTCACATTTCTGAGTTATCACCCAGTTTGGTGTGTATGTTGCAGACTTCTCCCCACTTAAGGTTAAGTAGGGGTGTCTTCCTTTTGGAGGTGTAAACTCCTGTAGTGAGAGTTTGTAGACTTCCCTTTTTACAAGTGTAAACTCAGAATAGGCAAAGAGAAGCAAGAATTTCCTTTCACAATACCCATAATGGAAATGGTAACCCAGCAGCCATGTACTTAAACCCACAACAGTGCAAAATGGATCTTACAGGGGCAGTGAGATAATTGAGTAGATAGAGATGGAAGATCCTGAGTTCAAATCTAACTCAGATATTTCCTAGCTGAGTGACCCTGAACAAGTCACTTCCCCCATTGCCTACCACTCTTCTCTCTTAGAACCAATATATAGTATCTATTCTAAAACAGAAGGTAAGGGTTACAAAACAAAAAATTATCTTACCACAGCTATTCTTATTTATAAAGGAACACATAAGAGAACCGTGTAATCGGAACCTGAAGGGGCAGCTAGGTAACACAGTGGATAGAGTGCCAGACCTGCAATAGAGAGGATCTGAGTTCAAATCTAGCTGTGTGTCCCTGGGCAAGTCGTCACTTAACCCTGTTTTCTTAGCCCTTGTTCTTCTGTCTTAGAGTTATTACTAAGACAGAAAGTAGGGGTTTAAAAATAATACAACCTGAAAACAAGAAAAAATGCTCATTTTTCTTCAGTTTGTCATGGAAAACTAAGGCAGGTAGGATGGAGATACTAGACAAGCTCCTCCTTGTAGCAATAGGTATAATTCTCTAAAACACAGGGTGGGACCCTCAGAGAAGGCAAGCCCAAGTTTAAGGCATTTTGTGGTTCTTTAAAAAAAACACCTTACCTTCAGGCTTAGAATCAATATTATGTATTAGTTCTAAGAAAGAAGAGTGGTAAGGGCTGGGCAATGAGGGTGAAGTGACTTGCCCAGGGTCACACAGCTAGGAAGTATCTGAGACCAGATTTGAACCCAGGACCTCCCATCTCTGGACCTGACTCTCAATCTAATGAGCCACTCAGCTGCCCCCTGCTTTACAGTTCTTAATCTACTAATTTAACAGCATGAATTCTCATGGCTAAATTAACCATAACAGTTAATCAAAAGCTATAATTTATTATTGTTTCATTTTTTTCAGTCATGTCTGACTCTTCATGATTCCTTTCAGGAATTTTGGGGTGAAGATACTGAAATAGTTTGTCATTTCCTTCTCCAGCTCATTTGACAGATGAGGAAACTGAGGCCAACAGGATAAAGTGACTTGCCTAGAGTCACACAGCTGGTAAGTGCCTGAGGTGGGATTTGAACTCAAGTCTTCCTGACTCCAGACCTGGCACTCTAGCCACTGAGCCACCTCTCCCACTTTTTAATAATATAAAAAGAAGAGCTAGCAATAGCTATTTAAGGACTAAAATGCTTTAGACAAACACGGGCTTTTCCAGAGTATTGAGAAAGATCACTTGACAAAACTCCAGTAATGGGATCTCTGGGCCAAAGACGAGTTCAAGGTTGACCAACGCTTTCAGGAAGAGAAGAGAAACCAGAATGAAAATAATGGTGTTTAATTCTTATTATTGTTTAGGCATTTTCAGTCAGATCTGACTCTCCATGGCCCTATTTAGGGTTTTCTTTTTTTTTTTTTTTAAACCCTCACCTTCCATCTTAGAATCAATACTGTGTATTGGCTCCAAGGCAGAAAAGTGGTAAGGGCTAGGCAATGGGGGTCAAGTGACTTACCCAGGGTCACACAGCTGGGAAGTGTCTGAGGCCGGATTTGAACCTAGGACTTCCCATCTCTAGGCCTGGCTCTCCATCCACTGAGCCACCCAGCTGCCCCCTGAGATTTTCTTGACAAAAACACCAAAGTGAGTTCATTTTACAGATGAGAAATTGAGGCAAATAGGGTCAAGTGACTCACCCAGGGTCATACAGCTAGTGTCTGAGGCCAGATTTGAACTCAGGAAGATGAGTTTTCCTAACTTTGGGTACAGGACTCCCTCTACCACAGCACCTCGCTGCCCCTTGCTAAATAATATCAGAAGTTAATATTACTTCTAAGTTATGTCAATCAAACACAAGAAAGAATCATCATAATTTGTTACATTAGTAATACAGGTTGAAATGAAAAGTCTCTCCAGAGTCCATCGTCTCCCATTCATCAGCACATCCCTACCTGAGTGATGCTTTGCTCCAGACACCAAACTCTTCTAAGAACCAAAGTACTTTAGGCTGACGTAGCCGGCCTGTCCTGTTCAGGGCTGTTGTTTGGGTTGTTGTTTTTTTTAACTGAATGTCGGGACCCTGGGCTTGAGCTCCATGAGCTGGGCCACTCTCGCTCATCATGACCATTCCATCTGCCTCCAGATCGGAAGCTCGAAGGGTTGCTCATTCAACTATTGCCAAAATACTCTGAATTGGGGGGCAGCTGGGTAGCCAGGCCTAGAGACGGGAGGTCCTGGGTTCAAATCTGACCTCAGACAGTTCCCAGCTGTGTGACCCTGGGCAAGTCACTTGACCCCCATTGCCTAGCTCTTACCACTCTTCTGCCTTGGAGTCAATTGACTCCAAGATGGAAGGTGAGGGTTTAAAAAAAATACTCTGAATTTCCAGGCTGCCCCAATATCTCAGTTCTAGCTGCTTTCCATTCTCCCTCTTAGATGAGTTGGGATGGGGGTGGGGGAACAAAGGGAAAGCTAAGCCCAGTGAGGGGGGTTTCTGCCAGCCTGGTCCCATTCTGGCCTTTTCAGATGGTAATTCAGCCAGCAAATTGGGAAGAGCCTCCCTTACAAATATTTTTACAGGTCAATCAGGAAACATTTATTCCAGGATTCTGTATTAAACTCTGGGGGCATAAAAAGGTAAAAGTTCTTCCTACCTTCCTTGAGTATAAACCCCAGAATGGGATCTCTGGGCCAAATTTGACCACTTTCCTTTGTTTATTCCAAACTGTTTCCCCAAGGAGGCCCAGCCCCTTTCATGGATACTAGCAAAGGAATTCAGAGAATTTCAAGAAGACTTCCAGAAAAGCAAAGGAAACTAGGATACAAATAGGTACAATTATTTCCACCCTGTAGGTGCCAACCCTTTAGAGGGCAATAAAAATGGAGATCAAAATTCCTGGCCAACATTACTAACAGCCCTGAAAAAATGCACATCCCCCTCTGCTACTATAGAAGCACCTTGTTCAGAAAGAGCGGAGAAGTCCTCCATGAACTGATGCAGAGTGAAATAGGCAGAACCTGGAGATACTGTGGGATGATCAGCTGGGATAGACTTAGCTAGTCTCAGCAGTACAATGATCCAGGACATTTTGACTTTAGCTGATCTCTCTGTTGCAAATATAAATAATGTAGAAATAAAAAAGACGGAAGGTATTGAACAATAGTACATGTAAAACCCAGTGGAATTGCTAGTCAGCTCAGGGAGGGGGAAGGAAAGAACATGAAACATGGAACCATGGAAAAATACTCTTAGTTAATTAATTTTTTAAAAACAAAGCAAAGCAACCTTTTTTTTTTTAAATTTTAAACCCTTAACTTCTGTGTATTGTCTCATAGGTGGAAGATTGGTAAGGGTAGGCAATGGGGGTCAAGTGACTTGCCCAGGGTCACACAGCTGGGAAGTGTCTGAGGCCGGATTTGAAAAAACAACCTTTTTTAAATGAAGTTTGAAAAGAAATTCAAACAAACAACAAGGATCCAGGACAATTCTTTTTTTTTTTTTTTTTTTTTAATTTTAAACCCTTAACTTCTGTGTATTGGCTCCAAGGCAGAAGAGTGGTAAGGGTGGGCAATGGGGGTCAAGTGACTTGCCCAGAGTCACACAGCTGGGAAGTGTCTGAGACTGGATTTGAACCCAGGACCTCCCGTCTCTAGGCCTCTCAATCCACTGAGCTACCCAGCTGTCCCCAATCCAGGACAATTCTAAGGGATTTAGAACAAAGACTGCTCTCCACCTCCAGTGAAAGAACTGTTGGAGCCAGAATATAGATGAAAACATATGCTTTATCACTTGTTTATTTGGGTTTATATTTGGGGGTTTTAGTTTTATAAGAATATCCACTTACAAAAATGAACAATGTGGAAATGTGTTTTGTGTGTTGATACCTGAAGAAACCAGATCAAGTGACCTGCCAGCACTGGGAGGATGAAGGGGAGGATGAAGGGAAGGAAGGAAGGGAGGGAGACAAGCTTGATCACAGAACTTGGGAAAACTTGTATGAACATTTATTACATGTAATTGGTAAAATTTTTTAAATTAATATATATCAATTAATATACATTATATATAATATAAAAATAAATTATATAATATATTAATTAATATAAAAATTAAAAGAATAAAATACTTTGTGATCCTCAAAGAGTAACATAAATTGGAGAGATTTTGATTCTAATTATTTAAAAGTGGGAAAACAACCAGCTAAGAAGGTTTTAAGTCCCCTTGGTCCAAATCCCTCTTTTTCTGCTTTTCTATTTTATTGTTGGCAACTAGGTGGTGCCACAGTGCCCAGAGTACAAGGCCTGGAGACATATCTGACCTCAAACACAAGTTGTGTCACCCTGGGCAAATTGCTGAACCCCATTTGCCTCAGTTTCCTCATCTGTCAAATGAGCTGGAGAAAGAAATGACAATCCACTCCAATATGCCAAGAAAAGCCCAAATGGGGTCCCGAAGAGTCCAACATGGCCAAAAGATAACAGATGTTCCAGCACTGAGAAGACTGGTTGGCAGTACTGTGGGGGTTTTCGGTTGGGTCAGAACAAAATGTATCCCTCTGCCCCCCCCCCAAAATGAATACAAACCAACCTGATGATTTGCTGCACACTGGACCTGCGAATCAGGAATTCCCTGGATTTGCTGTTGGGGCAGCTAGGTTTCTCAGAGGATTGAGAACCAGGCCTGGACCTTGGTTCAAATCTGTCCTCAGACACTTCCTAACTGTGTGACCCTGGGCAAGTCATTCATCACCCATTGCCCAGTCCTTACAGTTCTTCTGTCTCAGGACCTCTACATAGTATCGATTCTAAGGCAGAAGGTGAGGTGTTTCGTTTTTTAAGTAATAGGGAAGTAGGGGCAGGTAGGTGGCTCAGTGAATAGAGAGCCAAGCCTGGAACTGGGTTCCAATCTGACCTCAGACACTTCCTGGCTTCATGACCCTGGGCAAGTCACTTAACTCCCATTGCCCAGCCCTTTCTGGTCTTCTGCCTTGGAACCAAAACACAGTATTTATTCTGAGTCAGAAGGTAGAGGGTTTTTTGGGGGGAAAAAAAGTAATAGGGAAGTAGTAGGTAGCAGCTCAATGGCCTGGAGACAGGGGGACTTGGGTTCAAATGCGGCTTAGACACTTCCTAGCTGTATGACCCTGGGCGAGTCCCTTAAACCAGTTCATGTAGCTCTTGCCCTGGTGGGATCCAGAATGGGTCCCTCTGCTGAAGCTCAGCAGTGTGTGAGTGTGTTGGGGGGAGGAGAGGAAGAGGGGCTCGTCTGGCTCAGAAACTCGGAGCCCCTTCCTGCTCCTCTGCTCCGCCGGCCATCCCTGCACGAGAGATGCAGGAGATGCCCTTCCCCGCTCAGCGGAAGCAGCCGTTCTGAGGAGCCCCTTGGAGTACAGACCGTCCGTTGGGAGCAGGAACCTTGGACAGCCGCCCCGGGGCAGGAGACAAGAGCCTCTCTGGACAGCAACCAGCCCAGAATGAAGGCGGCCCACCAGGGAGAGGCCAGGCCTCGCTCAAGGGCGGAGCAAGTCCCCCCAAGTCCGGCCCTTCCTCTATCTCAGCGATTCCCAAAGTGGGCGCCACCGCCCCCTGGTGGGTGCTGCAGGGATCCAGGGAGGCGGCGATGGCCACGGGTGCATTTATCTTTTTTTTTTTCTATTTATTTATTTATTTTTAAACCCTTAACTTCTGTGTATTGACTTATAGGTGGAAGAGTGGTAAGGGTAGGCAATGGGGGTCAGGTGACTTGCTCAGGGTCACACAGCTGGGAAGTGTCTGAGGCCGGATTTGAACCTAGGACCTCCTGTCTCTAGGCCTGGTTCTCAATCCACTGAGCTACCCAGCTGCCCCGCATTTATCTTTCCTATTTATTGCTATTAAAATTTTTAAAAAAATTAATGTCCAGGGGGCTAAGTCATGTTTTTTCTGGAAAGGGGGCGGCAGGCCAAAGAAGTTGGGGAACCACCGCTCTGATCCCACCTCCCACACCCTAAACGCACAGCCCACCTGTACATGCCTAGGGAAGGAGCTGGGTCAATGCTGTTCCCCATCCCATCCCCAGGAGAGAGCTGACAGCCAGGGGATCGGGGATGCTCCTGGGGGCCTTCCCGGAGGAGGTGGCATTGACCTTGGGTTGGAAGAAGACGACCTCTTGGGAGAGAGCCATTTAGGACGGAGAGGATTCAGGCAAGGGAAGGGGGGCCTCCTCCCCCCCCCCC
>NC_058132.1:23595017-23609045 GCF_016433145.1 Gracilinanus agilis
GGGGGAGGCTCCGCCAGGCGAGAGCCTATTTATAGCGCCCCGAGCCCGAAATAGCGCCGGAGCCGAGCGGCCGGGATGACGCGGGAGCAGCCGGGGGCTGACTCACCGCGCCCCGCAGCCCAGTCGCTCGGGGGCAGCGGACGCGGCGCCCGTCCCGCTTACCTGGACCGTCCGCTGGGCTCCGGGAGGGGTGGGCGGGGGTCCCGGCAGCCAGCGGGGCACGAGCCCCTAAGGAAGCCGAGCCTGAGGAGATGGCTAGCTGGACAGCTCCCGCCCCCGCGGGGCAGGCGCAGGGCCACTGTGACCTCGAGATCCCGTACTCCTCCCCGTCGGGAACCATTTGTATCATTCCACCCCCCACCCCCACCCGTACCCGCGCTAACCACTGACCTTCCCGCCCCCACCTCCCTAGAAAGAATGGAAGTTCCTTGAGGGCCGGGCCTTGCCTTTTTATCTTCGTATCGCCGGCGCCGAGCACAGAGCCTGGCCGGTGCGGGCGCTTAATCAGCACTGTAGCTTGACGAGTCCCGCGGCAAGTGCACGGCCTCGAGGCAGAGCCCAGGGCCTCAGTTTCCTCAATTGTAAATTGAGTGGTTGGGCTCAGGATGGCCTGTGAGGTCCAGTTAAGCCTTGGGTCTGTAATTGCGGATTCCTGCCGGCAGGGGGAGCAGGCTCTCCACCGATCGCCCAAAGCCAGAGGCTCAGTCTCCATCCTTTGAAATGCCCTCCAAAATCCTCGCAGGGAGGCAGGCAGCAGCCCGGGCATGTACCTGGCTAAAGAAGTCGCCGAAGGCGGCTGCTTTCCTCGGGTAAATTCCGAAATCTCCACAGTGAGTCACCTGAAATCCATCTCGATTGGATTTTGCGCCCTGAGATGGCCTTCAAAGGGCAGCTGGATGGCTCCGTGGATCTGTCCCGAGCCAGGCTCGGAAACCGGGAGGTCCTGGGTTCCAATCCGACCTCAGACACTTCCTAGCTGGGTGACCCTGGGCAAGTCACTTCACCCCCATTGCCCACCCTTACCGCTCTTCTGTCAATACCCAGGATTGATTCCAGTAGAGAAGGTAAGGGTTTAAAAAGAATCAGACAGACAGATCCAAGCGGACCTGGGAGGATGGCCGCTGGGCTGCAGAGGAGACAGGGTGCATGAGGAGGAGCCCAGACTGGGCGGGCAGAAGCTAGGAGCACCACAGCCGTGGGGCCGGAACCGAGAGTCATTCTAGCATCCTGTTTGGCTCCCTGTCTGGGTGTATGTATGTTGGGCTCTGACCAAGTCTCCTCCTGCCCTGATCCCGGAGCCGCATTGGCATACACTGGGGGCTTAATAAATGCTCGGTGATTGGTCCAGTGGCCGGCTCCCTCTTGCCTCTAGTCTAGGAGGAGACTCCGTTTAGCACACAATGCCCTTTACAATCTGACTCCTGCCCGCTTTCCCCACTTTCTCTGCTCCTCTCAGACTAGCCTTCCCGCTAGTGTCCCATACTCTGCCCCCCATCTCTAGTCTCCAAGCCTTTGCTCAGATCATCCCCCCTGCTAGGATTGTCCTTCCTCCTCCACCTCCACCTCTTAGAACCCTGAGGTTCCTTCAAGGCTCAGCTCAAATGCTATCTCCTCCAGGGAGTCTCCCCGGATTGCAGGGGTCTGATCTCCTCAGACCTCACTTAACACTTTGTATGACAGGAGCAGAACGAAGCTAACAGAGTCAGATCCGAGCCAGGAGTCAATTTTGTTGCTTATTGTTTCCTATGGCAAGAATCTCGCACCCAGGACAGAGGATTATACTTGTTCCTTTGATCACGGGGAAGCTCCAGAAGGCAGGGAGCGCTCCCCTCTTTATCTAACCTTTGTCTCTTCCCCAGGGCTGAGCCCACAGTGTCCAGTAAATGGTTGATGAGTGAATAAATGAGTGAATCTTCCTCAAACCCTTTATTATACAGATGGGGAAACTGAGGCTGGCTGCCACTCTAGGATTCTGCCAGAACTCTATTTTGAACTCATTGAGACTTTACTCCACATGTGGTCCAATGCTGGTGCTGAGGGCAGTGCCAGAGAAAAAGCCATTGGAGGAAAACAAGAAGGTCTGCTGGAGCTCTCCTCCTTCCTCTGCTTCTGGGGGTCTCAGAAGGCTGCCCTTCCTTCTCTGGGCTCCCCCTGTTCCCTTCTCTAAACTGGGGCACATTTCTCTCTCTCTGATCCACTTTCCCCCGGCCATCCCGGGCCAGAGAGGGGCTGGGGAAAGGCTGAGCTCCTGAAGGCACGAGAGGGAGGGGAGGAGGGAGGACAGAAGGGACTTCTTCAGCCATGAGTCACCTGGAGCAAAAAACTCCAGTGGGAACAGGCAGATGCCATAGCCACAGCTTATGTGTCATCCTCGAGCTGTCTGATGTCATCACTACCACCTCCAAAGGGAAAGGACGTCATCCACCTCAATTCCAATGATAAGGCTGAGACCGGGGGCTCCGGGCCACTGCTGGGAAGACCAGGAGAAATAGGAAGGGGTTTGGAGACTCAGCCCTGGGGAAACCTTCCCTGACTCATTGAAGACTCTGCCTGGCTAGAGAGGGAGAGAACTGGACGACCTTTGATGTGGCTTCCCATTTTGAAGTTGTACAATTCCAGAGCACAGATTGCTCCCCAAAACTTGTCAGGATAGGGGGCAGCTGGGGGGCTCAGTGGATGGAGAGTCAGGCCTAGAGACAGGAGGTCCTGGGTTCAAATCTGGTCTCAGACACTTCCCAGCTGTGTGACCCTGGGCAAGTCACTTGACCCCCATTGCCTACCCTTACCACTCTTCTACCTTGGAGCCAATACACAGTATTGACTCCAAGATGGAAGGTGAGGGTTTAAAAAAGAAAAAACTTGTCCGGATAAAGGTAACAATAGCATTTTAAGACTTACAGAGCCCTTTATGTGGTCTCTCATTTGAGCCTCATGACTTTGGAAGGTAGGAGCTGCCATTATCTCCATTTTTTGGATGAGGAAACTGAGATTCCAGAAGGATAAGTGACTTGTCCAAGGACACACGATTTGTGGGGGGAGGACTATTATTATACCTTTTTTTAAATAAGGAAACTGAGGCACAGAGATGTTAAATAAATGTACCCAGCATCTCACATAGCCAGGATGCTTCTGAGACAGGACTGGAATCCAAAGCATTCTTGACTTCATTCATGTCCAGTGCTCTGTTATTATGATGCCTACACCCATTGATTCCACAAACGGTGGATTCTCTAAATCTGCTTAGTGTTGGGGAGGTTCTAGATTCTGAATTCAAAACAAGATTTTTTTTTAAACCTTCACCTTCCCCGTGTATTTGGCTCCTAGGTGAAAGAGTGGTAAGGGTAGGCAATGGGAGTCAAGTGACTTGCCCAGGGTCACACAGCCGGGCAGTGTCTGAGGCCAGATTTGAACCCAGGACCTCCCGTCTCTAGGCCTGACTCTCCATCCACTGAGCTATCCAGATGCCCCTCAAAACAAGATTTAGAGAGGCTGATACTCAGAATCTGATTCTTAGCTCTGTCTCTGAATGGCTGGGTGGCTTCTGTCAAGTTGCTTTCTACTCTGCCCCACCACCCTGCTCTCAGCAGAGATGGAGTGGACCCCCAGGAGCAGAATGAAGCTTACAGAGTCAAATATGGCCTTTATTGTTCTGTATATATATGTATATATATATATATATATAACAGCATATATTGTTATGGAGGGCTGGTGCTTGATAGTGAGGCCCCAAAATAAAGAGCATCAATAAAATGTTTCTAGTTTTTAATATCTTTTTTTTCTATTTTTATGGGTCTTCTGCTCTTCTATCACCTATATTTCCATTTCCCAAAGCATTGTTCTTCCTGGATGGGAGCCATCCTTTATTAAGATTAAATCCCTTGAGGGTAACTAAGTGCCTTAGTGGAAATGAAAGCCCAGGCTAGATATGGGAGGTCCTAGAGATGGGAGGTCCTGGGTTCAAATCTGGCCTCAGATACTTCCCAGCTGTGTGACCCTGGGCAAGTCACTTGACTCCCATTGCCCACCCTTACCATCTTTTTGCCTTGGAACCAATACACAGCATTGACTTTAAGACAGAAGGTTAAGGGTTAAAAAAAATTAAATCTAAATGCTAAATAATTTTTTAGAGGAAAAAACATAGTTCAGTAAAATCATCACCATATTCAAAAAGTTTGACGTTCTATATTATGTTCAACCCCTGTAGAGTGGGGAAAGGGAGGGAAGCGCCTTCTCATCTCTCCTCTTTGGGACAAACTTGGCTGCTACGCGTGTCCCGGTAGAGTTCTGACGTTTGATTGCTGACGTTCTTACCGCTTACGCGGTGGGGGTAGTGAGTGCATCTACTGCTTCAGCATGGCTGCTTACTTCTCTTTGCATCTGCTCATAGATGTCTTCTTATGTTTCTCTGAATTTATTCTCTTGGCTCTTTCTTATAGCACAATAATATTCTAACACATTCATGTACCATTTTTTAAATACGCTTCCAGACTGATGGGCATTGACTTTGTTTCCAACTTGTCGATGCCACAAAAGGTGCTGCAAGAAATATATTTGGGGGTGCCTTTTTTCCCCTCTTTTCTTTTTAAAGGACAATAGGTTTAAGTGACTTGCCCAGGGTCACCTAGTTGGGAAGTGTCTAAGGCTGGATTTGAACTCAGGGTAATGTCTTCCTTACTTCTGGTGCTGCTGTCCATTCGCTCTCCCACCTAGTTGCCCCTGCCTTTCTTTTTTCCTCACTGACCTCCTTGGGGGGGGGGTCTTATTGCCTACCAATAAGAGTTCCCACTACTTATGCCTGCATATGTATAGTTATTTGCATGTTGTCTCTCCCATTAGAATACTCCCTGAGTATAGCATCTGCTTGTGCCTTTCTCTGTCCCCTCAGGGCTGAGCCTGGCAAAGGTTTATGGACTTAATGGCCAACAGTGGGTACTCTAGGCCAAAGAGTATCGAGATTTTAGTCTCTCTTCATCTTATTTCAAATGACTTTCTAGAATAGTTGGAGTAATTTATAGCTTCACCAACTATGCATCAGCGTACCTGTCCTTCTACAACCTCTCTAACACAGAGACAGGGAGGCAGTCAGATGGCTCAATGGATTGAGAGCCAGATCTAGGGAGGGGAGGTCCTGGATTCAAATCTGTCTTCAGACACTTCTTAGCTGTGTGACCCTGGGCAAGTCACTTAACCCCCATTGCCTACCCTTACCATTCTTCTGCCTTGGAACCAGTACACAGTATTGATTCTAAGATGAAAGAGAAGGCTTTTAAAAAGATTATTTTTTAAACAAAAACACAGAGACAACTAGGTGGCACAATAAACTACACAGTTGACCTGAGTTCAAATTCAATCTCAGCCACTTACTAGGGGCAGATTCTAAGATGGAAGGTAAGAGTTTAAAAAAAAAAAAAGTGATGAGACATTTACTAGTTGTGTAAACCTAGATAAGTCACTTAATATTTGTCTGCCTCCGTTTCTTCATCTGTAAAATGGGAGTGATAATAGCAACTACCTCCCCCGGCTACAGTGAGAATCAAATGAGATAGGAATCCTAAAGGATTTAGCACAGTGCCTGGCACATTCATAAATATTAGTTTATTATTATTATTATTATAGACTATTCCCATCACCTGAATCAGTTTCCTGAGTATTAAGTAAAAGCTCAGAACAGAGCCACATACATGTATGTATATAGATTTCTGACCCCAGAACATATATGTGCACATATATGTATATACACATACATGTTCTGGGCTTTATCATATGTTTTGCATCTGTCTGTGTGTGCCTATATATCACCTACACACAGGACAATTCATTTCTTCTCTGGGGGCCTCAGTTTCTCCATCTAGAAAACGGGGAGGCTGAAGGAGGCTGTAAGGATGACCCCAGCAGGGATAGTGTCGTTGCTGATGACCGAGACCCTCAGTGGATGCTAATGGAGCCCTCCATGATTTATATGGAGGTGTTGGAGGTCGGCTGCTCTCATTTCCCTCCATGGGTGAGACGGTCCAAGTTTCTGATTTGGAGCCCTTCGATGGTCCTGTTTTGGTCTGAGGCAAATCAGTGGGGTCCCCCGTGCTGTGGCTAGCACTCAGAGCTCTTGTATGTGCTGATCCTATGAATGAACCCATATTAAAATATGTACTAATTAGAGAAGTCTCTTACTGGTCCAGAATAGTAGATACACAGAGCAGACGTGAGGTTTCTGGGTCCCCTCCAGGGGAGGCCAGGGATTGCATTAAATCAAGGGTCCTAAAGGACTTTGGGACCCATTTCAGGGGTCCCTTAACTTGAAAAGGAGGAAATTACGTTAATATTTTCCCTTACCTCTAACTGAAATTCAGCATTTCCTTTCATTAGGTAGCTGAGTGGATAGAGCACCAGGCCTGGAGATGGGAAGTCCTGGGTTCAATTCTGGCCTCAGCCACTTCCTAATTGTGTGACCCTGGGCAAGTCATTTAACCCCAGTTGCCAAGCCCTTATCTCTCTTCTGCCTTGGAGCTGATGTTTAAAAGACAGAAAAGAAGGGTTAAAAAAAAAAAAAAAAAGCAAAGAAATATGGACGACAAATCCCAGCAATATCAGGTTTTATGAGAATGCTCTAAGGGTCTGTGACTCACCCACACGCACTAGGTTTTGTGCATTCAAATTATAATTCAAGTTATCTAGCAGGGAAAGTAAGTCCAGCCGGGCTTTGTAGCATTCAGTCCTGGCAAATTAGCCATATCAGATAGCCTCTAGGGCTCCAGTAAAGGAGCTGCAAATCACCCATTCAAACAATTGCAAATTGGTGAGAGTATCAGGCCTTCATTTCTGTCTCTAGAACATTCTAGTGTATTCTAGGTAATTCCCAGACTAGCCTGTTACTTATCTTTTTTTTTTAACCCTTACCTTCCCTAAGGCAGAAAAGTGGTAAAGGCTAGGCAATGGGGGTCAAGTGACTTGCCCAGAGTCACACAGCTGGGAAGTGTCTGAGGTCAGATTTGAACCCAGAACCTCCCATCTCTAGGCCTGGCTTGAAATCCACTGAGCTACCCAGCTGCCCCTGTTCTTTATCTTGTGACTCTTAGGCATCAGTTTAAATTAGCGACCAGGTTATTTAAGGTCTGTTTTGAACTTCCCTTATGAATTTGAGGCTTGAATATTTCTCTTCCTCAGATTCCTCCCTTGAACCATGGAAGTAGCCTGGGATTCCTGAAAGCAAAGCCAACAGACCTCGATTCCTTTTTTTAAAATTTTAACTCTTATCTTTCATCTTAGAATCCATACTTTGTACTGGTTCCAAGGCAGAAGAGCGGTAAGGGCTAGTCAAGTGACTAGCCCAGGGTCACCCAGCTAGGAAATGTCTGAGGACAGATTTGAACCCAGGACCCCCAGGCTCCAGACCTGACTTTCAATTCACTGAACCTCCTTGCTGCTCCCCCCCCACAAACCCTGCACCTTGATTTTATTTTATTTTTCAGTTCATGCTACTAACTCAATTTTATTTTATTTTATTTATCTTTTTTTTTTCATTTATTTTTGCACTCTGATTTTAACAGCATTTACCATGCTGGAAAGGATCCAAGAATGTGTCCAGAGCTGGACATTAAGTTTGTCTGGCAAAGACCAGCCTAACAAAATTCTTAGAGGTGCCTCAAGTGTTTGGCAGCAGGAGGAGGGGCAGTTTAGCAGAAGATGTTCTTAATCACCATCTATCCCAGTGGTTCCCAAACTTTTTTGGCCTACCACCCCCTTTCCAGAAAAAAATCTTACTTAATGCCCTGGAAATTATGAAACTATTTATTGAACTCAGAATAGAATGTAATACAAAAAAAGTGTGGCCATCACCACTTCCCTGGATCCCTGCAGCACCCACCAGGGGGCGGTGGTGCCCACTTTGGGAATCACCATCTACCCAATCAGAGAGGGACTACAGGGGCCAGAGGATGGTCTGATGCATCTCTCGCTATGCTATGCCCGAGGTGAGATTCTGAGCACTATTATAGCATGCTCCAATGCTAAGGCTGTGCTATCATTTCAGGCTACTGTGTCATAAAATTCAGATTCTTCTGCCTGTTACTGAAGGTGCTCCACCGTGTGGGGTCATCTTTCCTTCCCAAGCGTTTCTCATATTCTCCTGCTCCAACATTCTAACCCCAATGCCTCCTGGGTCCTCACTCTTTCTCCCCCTTCACCTGCCAGTTTTCTAGGTGTCTGTTTAACCCAGTGACCGGGTTGAGGGTAACCAACAAGCCCCAACCTTGCTAGTGAATTAAGGGGGTGTCTACCCCATGCATGTGATGGCTTCTCTGGATAGAAGGAGCAGATGAGAACAATTTGTTCCCACAGCCATGGAGCCCAAAAGACTTAGAGCTTGGTTGGACAGTGAAGAAGCCAGAGTCATCCACAGCATCCCTGGCGGTCACCAGTCTTGCCACTTGACTTCAGCGTTGCTGGAAGAGAGACTGAGGCCAACAACTTTGTGCAACTCTGCTGCACTTAAATCCACTTGATGACATCACCAGATATCAAAAGACATGCTCTTTGGGTCCTCCTCCAATACTTTTACTAAAGCCCATCTCAAGAACCACCTCCTCCAGGCAGGCTTCCTCATCCCTCATCAGGAAAGATTAATGACCCAGGACAGTGATGGCAGACCTTATAGAGATCAAGTGGCCAAACTGCATCCTCATTCATAACCCAGACAGGAGAGGGAGGAAGCGCTCCCATTGGGTTGCTGGGCAGAGGAGTGGGTGAGGAGAGAAATGTCCTCAGATGTGATGGAGTGGGGAGAGGGGAGCAGCCCCCTCTGGCACTCCTACCATAGGTTCACCAACACAGACTTAGGAGGTGAAAGGGATTGAGTCCTGAACTGGAATCACAAAGACCTGAATTCAAATCCAGTCTCAAGCACTTACTGGCTGAGTGACCATAGGGAAGTCACTTGACCTCCATTTGCCTCAGTTTCCTCATTTGTAAAATGGGGATAATAATAGCCCCTACCTCCCAGGTCTCTATATATAGATATATAGATAGATCTATCTATCATCTCAGATAGTCTGATAAGGACAGTTTAGTTGATAAGGAAGTAAAGGACACGGAAGATCTTTTCATCAGCTCATGTTTCCAGCTCTGGCTCCAGGAACATGGAGTTTATTATATATTTCAAGACTCATTTCACACAAAAGAACCCCCCCCACCCCGGAAACTTCACAGATGCACAGAAGTTACAAATTATGCCATATCCAAACACAAAACATTGGCTTCAGAATAGAACAAGGCCAAGGCAGAATTTTGACTGGGTTATTATCAGAAAGCCAAGTCAGGGAATATTTTTCTCAGGGTAGAATTTCCCCTGCTAAGGTTTTGGCCTTGGCTATACTAGGCAGCTGCAGCTTTACTCTGATGAGTGAAAAAAGGCTGTTGACTCATTAAGTGCTGGTTTACTAAGAACTTAAAGTTTTCCTAGAAGCTATAATGTTTTTCAATAAGAAAAGGTGTGGATCATAAAAGGGGTCAAAAGAGGAGTCTCAGGTTTTCATCTATTTAAGACTCTGTTTCTCTTATTGGCCTCCCACACCCAGGGTTGTTGTGAGGATCAAACGATACAATAATTGTAAAACACTTCATGGGGGCAGCTGGGTAGCTCAGTGGATTGAGAGTCAGGCCTAGTAGATGGGAGGTCCTGGGTTCAAATCTGACCTCAGACACTTCCCTTCTATGTGACCCTGAGCAAGTCACTTAACCTCCATTGCCTAGCCTTTACCACTCTTCTGCCTTGGAGCCAATATACAGTATTGACTCTAAAATGGAAGGTGAGGGTTTAAAAAAAAAACACTTCATACAGTGCCTGGCACATAGTGGGTGCCATATAAATGCTAGCTGTTATATAGCTGCTCTCTATTGCTATTAGCATCTAATAACTGTGAACCCTGCCGGTTTTATCTCCCTACTGAACTGTGAACTATGACAAAAGAGCCTGGGTCTTACCCACCTGGGATACCACGGGGTGCCTCAATGCTAAAAAACACACTGCTTTGCATTCAGCAGGTGCTTAATGAGTGCTTGTTGGATGAATGATTGAATGAATGAGATTTTTCGGTTTTTCTATTTCTCAATGTAATGCATCCTCAGTCAGATTCTCAATACGATGACTCTGTGAGCCCAATAGTCTAACATCCTCTAAGCCTAAGACTCTATGTTGGAGAGTGTCCAGAGGACCGAGGTCTAGACAGAGAAGGCCATAGGCTGAGACCAGATCACAGGAGCCAAGGCTGAAAGAACTGGGGTTATTTAGCCCAGAGAAGATTGGAGGAGGTGGGGAGGGCCATCGACTGGATAGGGGTCTCCTAGTAGCTAAAGCACGTCCTGCGGAAGAGAAATTGGCCTTCCTCTGTCTGACCCCGGAGGGCAGAACCAGAAGCAAGATCTGGAACAGAGGTTCTAAGAGACACATTTAGGCTTGATGTTAGGCCAGTGATTCCCAAAGTGGGCACCACTGCCCCCTGGTGGGTGCTGCAGCGATCTAGAGAGGCAGTGATGGCCACAGGTGCATTTATCTTTCCTATTCATTGCTATTATCTTTTTTAAACCCTTAACTTCTGTGTATTGCCTCATAGGTGGAAGAGTGGTAAGGGTAGGCAATGGGGGTCAAGTGACTTGCCCAGGGTCACACAGCTGGGAAGTGTCTGAGGCCAGATTTGAGCCCAGGACCTCCCGTCTCTAGGCCTGATTCTCAATCCACTGAGCTACCCAGCTGTCCCCAGTATTAATTGCTATTAAAATTTTTAAAATTAATTTCCAGGGGGCTAAGTAATATTTTTTTCTGGAAAAGGGGCGGCAAGCCAAACAAGTTGGGCAACCACTGTGTTAGGCAATGTTTCCTAACAATTAGATAATGATTACCCCAATGTAAATGTTAATAATATGGAAATAGGTCTGGATCCATGACACATGTAAAACCCAGTGGAATTGCTCCTTGGCTACGGGAGAGGGGAGGGAAAGAACATGAAGCATGGAACCATGGGAAAATATACTTAATTAATTAATGAATTAAATGAACGTTAAAAAAGAATTACCCCAGAGTGGAAAGGGGAACGCCGTGAAGGTTAGCGAGTTCCCTCTTCTTTCAGAGTTTCAAGCAGAGGCTGGATGGCTGTTCCTCAAAGGCAGAGATGGGCTAGCTGAGGTCCTTTCCATCTCTCCAAGTGTCATTTGATTATCATGAGCCTGAAATTCTTGGATTCGGTGACTCCAAGCATCTTTTAAGTCAGAAATTCTAACAATCCATGAATCTGAGATTCTAGAACTCTTTAAAGAAATCTCTGATTAAACTGCTAAAAAAAACCCTTTTGTTCTTTGTTTGTTTTTTTTTTAATTTATTTTTACTGCTGGAAGCCGAAAGTTCTAACATTCTATAATTCTGATTCCAAACTTCTAAGATTCTTTGACGATGAGTCTGAAATTCCAACAGGCCATGATTCCACGGATCTGAAATTCTCTGACCTCGTGGTTCCAAGAATCTCTGTTCTGGGTCTTATTTCTAACATTCTCTGGTTCTCTGAGTCGGAGTCCAGAAGTTTTGATCCTCTGAGTTTAAGATTCTAAAATTCTTTGGGGGGTCAGCTGGGTAGCTCAGTGGATTGAGAGCCAGGCCTAGAGACGGGAGGTCCTAGTTCAGACACTTCCCAGCTGGGTGACCCTGGGCAAGTCACTTGACCCCCATTGCCCACCCTTACCACTCTTCCACTTAGAAGCCAATACACAGAAGTTAAGGGTTTAAAAAAAATAAAAAAAAAATTCTTTGAGATCAAAGATTCTGATAAGTCATGTGATTCCTCTAGCTTAGCTAAGGCAGCTGGGTGGCAAAGTGGATAGAGTACCAAGGCTGGGGTTAGGAAGATTCATCTTCCTGGGTTCAAATAGGATCTCCAACACTTACTAGCTGTGTGACCTTGGGCAAGTCACTTAACCCCATTGGTGTCAGTTTCCTCGTCTGCAAAATGATCTGAAGAAGGAGATGGAAAACCACTCCAGTATATTTGCGAGGAAAGCCCCAAATAGGGTTCATGACTGAAATGACTGACTAACAAGATTCTAAAATTCTTTGATCCCATGAGTTGAGAATTCTCTGATTCTGAGTCAGAGATGAGCATTCTTTGATTCCAAGTCCAAGATTCTTGGATCCTATGAATTTGAGGAGTCGAGGCTTTGACATTCTCCCATTCTCTGAGCCCTTTTCTAGCATTTTACGATTCTAGGGCTGTACAATTATTGTTGCTGTTCAGTCGTGTCCATCTCTTCATGATTCTTTCTCCTCAAAGACACCAGAGGAGAGAAATTCCCTTCTCAGGCTTCTTTTACTAGATGAGGAAACTTGGGCAAACGAAGTCAAGGGACTTGTCCAGGGTCACACAGCTAGGAAGTGTCTGAGGTGGAATTTGAACTCAGGTCTTCCTGTCTCCAAAGTCAGTAACCTTTTTAACATAAGATTCTAACATTTTAGGATTGTTTCAAGTTCTAGGATTCTTTTTTTTTTTTAAGCCCTTAACTTCTGTGTATTGGCTCCTAGGTGGGAGAGTAGTAAGGGTGGGCAATGGGGGTCAAGTGACTTGCCCAGGGTCACCCAGCTGGGAAGTGTCTGAGGCCAGATTTGAACCCAGGTCCTCCCCTCTCTAGGCCTGACTCTCAGTCCACTGAGCTACCCAGCTGCCCTCTAGGATTCTTCCATTAGGAGTCGGTGACTCTCAGAGGTCATGATTCTTCAGGGCTGAGATTCGAAAGTTCTCCAGAATTCTTTCGTTCTGTGAATCTGAGATTCTAGGATTAGGACGGTCATCTGAGCCTGAGTCCAACGTGGTGTGAATCTGTGGCTCGGAGGTGGGAGAATTCTGGGATTCCGCGAGGCTCCAAGGCTGACAGTCTATGAAGTTGCCTTAGGGCCCCCCTCCCCCTCTGACTCAGCCTGGGCCTGGAGATCCCACCAGCAGCCACGAGGGGGTGCTGCGACCAAGCCCCAGACTCGCCCCACCCCCACCCGGAGACAGAAGCTTCCTCCGAGCCCTGGAACATTCCGCGGACGACAGCCTCCCACCGCGGCAGCTTCTCGGCGTCCAGGGACCGACCCACGCGAGTTTCATTTCCCGGCGCCCTGGCCCTGGCTTCACTCAGGGTCTTCCTCTTGGCGCTGGGCCCTGGCTTCACTTCCCGACGCCCTGACCTTGACAGCACGCCGGGGCTATTTGCAGACGCCCTGACTTTGACTCCACGCAGGATCCACTTCCCGACGCTCTGCCCTTGACTCCACGCAAGGGCCATTTCTCGACGCCCTGACCTTGACCACGCAGGGTCGGCCTCCTGGCGGCCAGACCCTGGCTCCAAGTTCGGTCCGCCTCCCGGCGTGCCAGCCCTGGTTCCGCTCGGGGTCGTCGCCCCGCGGCCCCAACCTCTAGCTCCGCCCGCTCCTCAGGGATGCACTGTGGGGGACCGAGGGTCGGGGTTTCGGGGGTCCGAGGTGGCCGTCCCTCCCTTTCCGGCGCGCGCCCCTGGAGCCGCGGAGCCACGCACGAGCGCGCGCCCCACGGAGAGTGCGGCGCTATCCATTTTTACCCCGGGCGGCGCCTAAAAATAACTTCCCCGCTCCGAGCTGCGCCTGAAATAGCCGCCGCCAGATATGGCGAAGCGACTCAGCGCTTCCGGGGAGCGGAAGAGGAGGAGGGGGGAGCGCCCCGGAGGCCTCAGCCTGAGCCTCCCGGCGCTGCTCACGACACCCTCCCCAGCAGGCCTTCAGCCCCCGCGCCCCACCTCTCCATCCCCCATCTTCCCATCCCTGGCTCCGGGGCGCTTCACGGCCCAGCTTCCCCCCAGCCCATCTCCTCTCTGCCTCTCTCCATCCCTCTGCTCTCCCGATCTCCCCATCCTCCTCTCCTTCATCCCTCGGAATCGCTCCATCTTCCTGTCTCTGAGTCTTCTCTCCATGCCCATCCGGCTCTCCAGCGCATCCCCCAGCGCCCTGCCCTCCCCCGCCCTCCCTGTTTCTCTCCC
>NC_058132.1:23623684-23640190 GCF_016433145.1 Gracilinanus agilis
CTCTGCCTGTCTCTGCCTGTCTCTGTCTCTCTTGCTCCTGGTTCCTCCCAGCATGTCTCTGTCTCTGTCTCTGTCTCTCTGTCTCTCTTGCTCCTGGTTCCTCCTCTCATGTCTCTGCCTGTCTCTGTCTGTCTCTGTCTCTCTTGCTCCTGGTTCCTCCCAGCAAGTCTCTGTCTCTCTTGCTCCTGGTTCCTCCTCTCATGTCTCTTCCTATCTCTGTCTCTGTCTCTCTTGCTCCTGGTTCCTCCTCTCACGTCTCTGCCTGTCTCTGTCTGTCTCTGTCTCTCTTGCTCCTGGTTCCTCCCAGCATGTCTCTGCCTGTCTCTGCCTGTCTCTGTCTCTCTTGCTCCTGGCTCCTCCCAGCGTGTCTCGCACTGTCTCTGGCAGGGCGCATCTCTTCCTGGCCTGGGTATCTCTGTGTGTCAGTGTGTCTGGCGGCCTCCGTTCCCAGGCTGTTCCCAAGCCCCTCCTCCTTCCCTCCCCCTGCTGTGGCCCAGAGACCCAGTTCGCAGCGGCTGCGGTGGCTGTGGCTAAATATTTGTCTCCTAGCAACTTGCAACCGCTGCCGCCGGGCTGGGCTGGCCAGAGCTGGGGCTGCCCCGAGGAGCCCGGCTGGGCCGGGCCAGGCCTGGGGCCTGGACATCCCGTGCTGGGCGGGCCTGAGCGAAGGGGAAGGGGGGGTAATCAGGCCCCCTCCAGAGACACACACAGAGCGAGAAAGAGAAAAACAGAGAGATAAACAGACCGAGACACTGGGAGGAAAACAGAGATAAACAGAGAAACAGAACAGGGAAGGACAGCCCCGCCGGCCACAGAGACACCGGGGCGAGAGGGAGGCAGTCTCTGCTCCTAGTGGCTGACCGCAGGCTCTTCCTTCTTCCCAGGCGAGGCCACGATTTCCTCCCCTGTAAAATGGGCCCAGTCCCCGCTTTACCCTGTTGAGATGAGGATAAAATGAGACCATGTAGGCTAGATCCTTACCGGAAGGGCTACCTAAATGTCAACTGGGGGAGTTCCCCTTTCGGGGAACACAGAGTACTGGAGCAGGAGGGGCCCTAGAACACGAAGGTTCACGAGTCTGGGAGGACCCTTGGACCAGGGAAGGTCAGAGCTGGGGGAGGCTTTCGATCGGAGAAGGGTCTGAGAACAGCAAGTGTCAGGGCCGGGAGTGAGAAAAAGGAAATTCAGAGGAGGAAGAGCCTTCCAGCATCGACGATCGACTGTCAGGTCTGGGAGAAACCTTCAGGCTGTCAGAGCAGAAGAAATGCTTGCTCAGGGTAGGCCAAGCCAGTCATTGACAGCGAGGGAAACTGAGGCCCAAAGAGGGACAGGACAGAGTCCCAGAGCTCTGTGATGCAGGCTCGCAGGTGCACAGCAGTCCAGACCCAGCCCTCCCTCCCTGATAGCAACACACCCAAACACACCGTGGGACACTGAGACTCAACTGCAGGCAAAAACTTGCATTCCCCAACACACCCACTTACAGTCTCGGGCATGTAGTAGAGGGTGTGAGATGGAACACACCCAGGAGCTTCAGCCCAGCCCAGCCCCCTCCCCAGCCGCTGTCTCAGGACTACAATGGGCTGTTGGAAGCAAATCTTTTGTTGAGGATGAGGAGAGGCAGGAAGGGCCTGAATACGAGGTGGAAGGAGCCTTGGGAAGTATTTAACCTCATCCTACCCTGGTTACCCTCGAGAGGAAACTGAGGCCTGGCCAGGGGAAAGGACTTGTCCCAAGGCCACCCCAAGGGTTAGTGGGCTGGCCTCAAACAAGGACAAGTCGCTAGCCCCAAAGCACCGCATTGATTCCACAATGGAAGGTAAAGGTTAAAAAGAGTAAGATATGTCAGGGAGGAGATGGGGAGGGATTCGAATTCTGGACCAGTTCTAGACATGAAGATGGTCTCATGTCCTGCTGCCCCCCCAATCCTCCCTAGCCCTTCCCCAGCCTCACAGAAATGTCCTTTACCCCTCAAATCAGCACTGACACAAATTAGCCCTTAGCCCAGCACTATTTTTTTTAACGCCTCACCTTCCATCTTGGAATCGATGCTGTGTATTAGTTCCAAGGCAAAAGAGTTATAAGAGCTAAGCAATGGGGGTTAAGTGACTTGCCCAGAGTCACACAGCTGGGAAGTATCTGAGGCCAGATTTGAACCCAGGACCTCCCCTCTCTGTGCCTGGCTCTCAATCCACTGAGCCACCCAGCTGCCCCCAGTATCAATTCTAAGACAGAAGAGCAGCAAGGGGCTAGGCAGTCAGAGTAAAGTGACTTGCTCAGGGTCTCATGGATAGTAAGTGTCTGAGGCCAGATCTGAACCTAGGTTCTTCCAACCCCAGCCTACCTTGTTCTTGATATTTGTAAACCTCATGCTAACTCAATGCCTGGCACATAGTGGGTTGCTTAATAAATGTGATTTCAGTCATTCTTTTGATTGTTGGCCCAGAGTTCCATGACTCAACCCCCCCCCAGAACATTGTATATGGAATTAACATTAAATAAATGGATGAAATCTGTGACAAAAATACTGCACATCATTATGCATTATTTGTAAACTTAATGGCACTATGCAGGGTGTCCCAAAAGTCTCAGTGTAGTTTGAAACTTTAATAGCTTAAAGCTTTGGAGATACCTTGTACACTGGCGAGACAGGATGTGGCATGGTGGGTAGAGAGCTGAACCCGAGTTCTGCCTCTGACATTTCCTGACTTGTATGACCCTGGATAACTCATTCTAATTTTCAGTGTCTCAGGCAGCTATAACTATTGGTTACTAACAAATTACCTATCTCTGCTAGTGGAGGGAATTTCCACACCAGGAGTCCTGTGGATTGATTAAATCCCAGGTCAACAACTGGCACTCCCTAAAAAGCATTTAGCACAGTACCTGGCACATAGTAAGCACTTTATAAATGCTTGTGCCCCTCCTCTCAAAAAAATATACATATATATATTAAACCCTCACCTTCAGTCTTAGAATCAATACTGTGTATTGGTTCCGAGGCAGAAGACTGGTAAGAGTAGGCAATGGAGGTTAAGTGACTTGTCCAGGGTCACACAGCTAGAAAGTGGCTGAAGCCAGATTTGAGTCCAGGGCCTTCCCTTCTCTGGGGCTGGCTCTCCATCCTCTGAGCCACCTGGCTGCCCCTCTTCCCCGCCCCCCCCCAGTGAATGATGCACATACCAACAGTCCCATTGCATTAAAGATGAAGGGGGGGCAGATGGGTAGCTCAGTGGATTGAGAGCCAGGTGCAGAGAGGGGAGGTCCGGGGTTCAAATGTGGCCTCAGACACTTCCCAGCTGTGTGACCCTGGGCAAGTCACTTCACCCCCATTGCCCAGCCCTTACCACTCTTCTGCCTTGGAGCCAATATGTAGTATTGATTCTAAGACGGAAGGTCAGGGTTTAAAAAAAAAAAAAAAAAAAAAAGATGAACCAGGGTGTACGCATTAGTCAGTAACAAAAACTGATATTTATAAAGTCCTCTGAGGCTTCCAAATTCTTCCAACCACCCAGAGACGTAGGTGCTATTATTAGTCCCATTTTACAGATGGTGAAACTAAGACTCGGAAAGGTAACAGGACTTGCTCAGGGTGGGATTCCAACCTCTTGAGCAGGGTCTTCTACTTCCCCGTCGGAAACCGGGGGAATGATAATAATAACACATACCTCACAGTTGGGCTGGAGAGGAAATGAGACAATGCAACGGAAAGCAGTTTGCAGACTTGAAAGGGATAGCTAAAAGTCAGCTACTGCTATTGTTTTCTTACCCCAAGTCCAGCCCCCTGGCTTGCCAATACCAGCTAGGCTGCCTCAGGCTATACAGCCCCGGTTAAACTGCCAACCACTTTAGACTTCTTTCTTTTTATATGCACTATACCTATAATCTCGAGAGCCCCCCAGTCCATGCTGCAAGCCCGCTGCCCAGAGAGGGTTTCAGCCAAGTGGCCTTAATGGAGGCGTGCACCATTTTAGAGCCGTGGCTGTGTGGATTCTATGCACGTCTGCCGTCCAACTGAAATACAAGGAGTTCCAAAAAGCCCGCTGAAGCCTCAAACCATTAGAGCAGGCGCAGCAGGAGGGCTCTGGGTGTGGATCCTGAATTAGCAGAGCTCTATAATAGGGATATGCACAACAGAACTTCGTTGCATGCATTTAACACTCATTACAAGGCAACCATTTAATCATCGCCTACTCGATAGAAGAGCTGATGCAAAGAGTTTCTCTGGCAAAGGACGACGTGAAACGGCACCTCGGTGACGCAGAGCCCACAAAAAGCCGTGCAGACTAATCTAGCCCGTAGATCTCCACTAAAATCTCTGATGCCTCATCCCTCCTGGTGCCTGGAAGGTGACCCTGGCTTTTTCCGAGGTGCCACCCAGCGGAGGTCCTCACAGACGGGGAAGGCTTGGGACCAGACCAATCAAGTTCCTAAAGACTCATCACCAGGTTGGCCGGCAGGTGATGAATGCTTCCGCCCACGACCACTCTTGGAGACCATCTGGCTAAATTGTCGAGGGGCTGCAATCTGAGTCAGTGGAGAGACTGCCCACACCGATGACATCGCGGATCCTTGATGTAAGGAAGCACGGTGTGGGCACATTACGGATGCTGCCGACAGAAACCCTGCAAGCCAGGCTTTCCTCCTAGAAGGCAATGCCCACTGCAAGCACCGGTGTCACGCCGTGCCCACGGCGTCACCGTTCTATAACCCGCACGCCCCGTCTGGTAATGGCTTCAGCCCAGCATCCTCGGCAGTGAGGAGAGGAATTCAGGCCCATGGTGGATCCCAAGGCCTGACCCTGTAGCCACCGCAACTCCTGGCCCGGCTTGGGTCCCCAAGTCTGAAGCTCTGGGAACCCAGGGCCGGAGGAAGGAGGGGGGTGGTGGAGGCGCCACGCGCCTGCGCGTTCCAGTGCAGGCACGCGGGGTCCCGGCGTTGCCCCAGGCAGCGCCGCGCGCCCGTTGCCAGGCAACGTCAACAAAGCAAGCTGCTCCAGCCGGGTCCGCGCGCTCCTCCCCCCCACTCCCTCCCGCCGTCCCCCGGACGCGGTGACGCGCCGGCCCCGGGAACTGGCGCCGTTGCCGGGGCAACACTGGAGTTGTTTGTTCTGAGGCTCACGTGGTCGCGCGAGCCCGGACGGGGACTGAGCCGAAGGTGGGGAGACCACAGTGCCCCTCCGACCCCTGGCTTACTGCCCAGCCCCCTCTCCCCGAGTCCCCTCAGGGCTTCCGACCCGAGACTGGCCTCTGGAAATCCAACTCCGGCGCATCAACGGCAGCCCCCGCCACGCGCGTCCCAGCTTTTCCCTGGCGCGCCGCAGAGGTACAGGCTCCCGATCACGTACACACATGCACGCGCGCGCGCGCACAGAGCGACCCTCACCCTTCCCTCCCGAGGCAGAGCCGGACGGACGGGACAGGCCCTCCTTCCCTTCTTCCTGCCTCCCCCAGCTCCCGGCCCCGGCAGCAGCAAATGCAAATTCAAGAGCTCTTCCCCTCCCCCCATGCCACATGTGACCCGGGCCTGAGCCAATCTTCCTTCGCTGAGAGACACAGAAACCCGGAGAATGTATGAGACCGAGAATGTGTGAGAGACACGCCGAGACAGACAGAATGTGGGTGAGATGGCCACTTAGACTCAGAATATAGAGAGACAGGCATGTATGTATAGAGATCTGGAGAGACAGAGAACATACAGAGGCGTAATAGACAGAAAGAGGGGGCAGCCAGGTAGCTCAGTAGATAGAGAGCCAGCCCTAGAGATGGGAGGTCCTGGGTTCGAATGTGGCCTCGGACACTTCCCAGCCGTGTGACCCTGGGCAAGTCACTTACCCCCATGGCCCACCCTTACCACTCTTCCACCTTGGAGCCAATACACAGAAGTTAAGGGTTTAAAAATAAAATAAAACAAAAAAGCACTCTTGTGTGACTGTGATGTTGGAGGGGTGGGAGGGAGACAGAGAGGGAGAGATGCTTGCTATGGCGTGTTGGTGGGCTCTGGTGTTTGTTGCTGGAGAGGGCTAAGGTGTCGGAGTCCACTGTGGACTGCCATCCCTCCCTCCCAGGCTCCTGCGTCTCTCATGTGCTCTACCCATTACTACAGATATGGCTGCTCTCAGTGGCAGTTTCAGGGAGTGTTTATTTGACTTCGGTTCTGCTGTGATTTAGTTGGGTCTGATTCGCTGGGATTCTGTGGCTTAGCACAGACACTGCCCTAGAATTCCTTTGGCAAAGAAGCCAGATGGCTTTCCTTCCTCTTCAGTGGCAGTGGTTAAGTGACTTGCCCAGGGTCATACACCTGATCAGTGAGCGATGCCAGATTATTCGAACTCCAGTCTTCCTCCTACGGGCCCAGGGCCATCTAGCTGCCTCCTAGACTAACGGAGCCCGCGTCTCCACTTAGCCAGTTTCTCTTTCTCCGATCGGGCTGCTAGTAAGTGCCTCAGGCCATATCTGAACTCGGGTCTTCC
The DNA here is from genome assembly GCF_016433145.1 of Gracilinanus agilis. Classification (NCBI taxonomy): domain Eukaryota; kingdom Metazoa; phylum Chordata; class Mammalia; order Didelphimorphia; family Didelphidae; genus Gracilinanus; species Gracilinanus agilis. The sequence continues at coordinate 23,630,157 of NC_058132.1, forward strand.
CGACTCCAGGCCCTGCCCTCCATCCATCCGCCATCTAGCTGCCCCTTGGGTCCCACAGGAACCTCCCAGGACGGAAACTCGCGGGGCGGGGGCGGGGGCGGGGGCCTGGGAAAGCGGGGAGACACTCCTGGCTCCTATCCGGGGCCCTCGAGCAGATGGGACTTTGGTCCCCAGTTACAATGAGGGCGCGGGTTACCCCGTAGCAGAATGGCCCCTGGGGGGGGGGGGCCGGGGGAGGAGGATGAAAGTGCCGGGAGAGTGAGAGCCGAGTCCTGCCGCTGCTCCTTGGTCTTCGCTGGCGCCTTGGCGCGTCCCGCGGCTCTTCTGGGCCCACGACCAGGGGTGGACAGAAGGGGGAGTGTCGGGAGGCGGGAGAGAAGGGGCAGCCCCTGCGCCTGACTCACCTCGGCCATACCTAGGCCCTGACATCACCCTGTCCCGGGCAACCCCAGACAAGCCAGACTGAATCACGGCCAGTGTCCCCTCCCTGCCCGCCGCAAGCCGCAGGCCTCTCTCCGCCTCCTCCACCTCCTCCTGGTATGTCTGGCCCTCCGGCCTGTGGGGCGCCCCCTCACTGACCTCTCCGCGGGCCCGGAGGGTGGCGTGAGTCAGGGAGGGGACCACCCCCGGCCGGCCCTAAGAGGAAGTTTGTGGCTCCGGAGGGAGAGGGGCGGCCCCCCAGGAGCCCGGGCTGGGAGGAGCAGACCTGCCGGGGGCCAGAGGCTGCACCGAGGTATGTGCGAAGCTGGAAGGACGGCCGGAGACCCCCCTCGTTCGGCACCCCCGCCCCGCCCCCACGGAGTCCCGCTCTGAAAGGGAAAGAGGGGGGAGTGTCCGAGGGGAAATGAGGAGGGGAAAAAGGGGGATTCTCTCTTCTCTGAGGCGCCTCCAGCTCTGAAGGGCTCGACGAGGCCCATCTTCCTACTCGCCCGAGAGAGGCGCAGACTTCCTATTGGGCGGACCAAACCTTCCCCGCGGCGCCCCCTTTTTATTCGCGTCCATCACCGCAGTATTCCCCAGAATTCCTTTTTGTAAGAGAATCGTCTTATGGCGCTGAAGGCCGAATCTCAGCCCCAAACAAACGAGGGGTCAGTCCGAGGCTTTCTCTGGAGGTGGGGAGCGTCTCGGGCCCCCAGGACCGTCCTGGGTTATCCCATCGCCCAGAAGGTCTGAGTCTCTCCCCGCTGATCATCCCACCACGTTCCCCTCTGTGCGTGCCGGCGCTCCTGGTTCTGCTTCCGTCACTCCGCATCCGTTCACGCCGCTCTTTCCGAGATCTTCCTGTTCAGCCCCATCGTCATAGCAACAGCATTTCTATACCATTCAAGATTTACAGAACGCAAGACACTTTCCAGCCCGGTGACCCTGGGCCAGTCACTTGACCCCCACTGCCTAGCCCTGACCACTCTTCTGCCTTGGAGCCAATACTCAGGGTCCATCCTAAGACGGAAAATAACACTTTATGTATATTATTTCTTTTGGTTATCACAACAACTCCCCTTTAGAGCTTTTATTATCTCTGTTTTGCACAGGAGGAAACAGGCACAGAGAGGTTAATGACTTACCCAGGGTCACTCTGTCAATATGCATCTGTTAAGGACCTACTACTGTGTGCCATCAGAACAGCCCGGTTTTCAGACTCTCTTGCAGCGAACGCAGCTCCAGTGGGCTGACCCCGTTGTTTGAATGCCAAACACACACTTGCCTAAGACCATTTTACGGGAGAGCTCACACAAGGGGAGTGCTTTCGGGGAGGCCAGAAGAAATGAGACAAGGACACTCCCAAGGTCTCTCTGAAGACCTTGGGTATCAACTGGAGACAGAGGGCAGTCTAGCACGTCTGACCCACATCAGAGAAGTCACATGTGAGAACCACCCATTTAGAGGCATCCCCAGCCCAGATGGCCCTACGGGCTACTTGTCTGATCCCTGGTGCAACCTCCTGGGCTTGGATTGCTCCGATCAACCACAGGCAGACACACGCAGGACGTTGACCCCGACCGAGTGATTCATCCGGAACAAAGGACAACAACCGACCCACCGTGTGCCCAGGCTGTGCTAGTGTCTGAGGCAAGACTGGGCCCCCAAGTCCAAATCTACTAGAGCAGAGGGGTCAAGCCTGTGTTCAGTGGCCACAGCCAGCCCACGCGGGGCCCACAACCCCCCACACACATGTGATTAGACCCAGATCAAAAGGTAGTTCCTGTGTGACTTTCATGTGTCGATGTAGCAATAAAAAAGAGCTCCATGTATAAACACATGGGGCTTCCCAAGGATCCTCACGCGCCATTCAGTGGCCCCCGTTTCTATTGGATTGGATACCATTGGCCATTAATATCCCCATTTTACAGAGGAAGAAACTGAGGTGCAAGGTCACACAGCATTCTCTACATTTTATTTATATAGCAATCTAGGGGAAAGGGAAGGGAATAAACATTTCATAGATGGATAGACAGACAGACAGACAGACAGATAGATAGATAGATAGATGGATGGATGGATGGATAGACCAACAGGTAAAAGGGTAGGTGGACAGATAGATAAATGGATGGATGGATGGACGGATGGATGGATAGACAGACAGACAGATAGATAGATAGATAGATAGATAGATAGATAGATAGATAGATAGATAGATGGATATAAAACCTACTATGTGCCAGGCTCCATACTAAGTACAGTCTCATAACTCTGGGAGGTAGGTGCTATTATTATCCTTACTTTACAGTTGAGGAAACTGAGTCAGACAGAGGGAGAATGACAGGCCCAGAGGTACAGAGCTTACCAGTAAAAACTTGGGTCTTCCTGACTTCAGGCCCGGCTCTATCCACCGGGCCACCTAAGCTGCCAGAGGTTTGCAAACAGCTGATCTGTGTTTTGATTTCTGAACATCTCTCTCTCTCTTCTCTCTCTCTCTCTCTCTCTCTCTCTGCTAGAACATGAGTCTTTGAGAAGAGGAGCTGCTTCATTTTCTTTCTTTTAACCCCTACTTTCTGTTTTAGTAACAACTCTAAGTCGAGAGGGCAATGTCTAGGCAAGCTGGGTTAAGTGACTGGCCCAGGGTCACACAGCTAGAAGTATCAAGAGTGGTGATGGCAAACCTATGATACTCCTGTCAGCACTGACAAGCGTAGCCATTTTCTATGACACGCGGCCACATGCCGAGGATGAAACATTTGCTGTAGTGTAGTGTAGACACTCTGGGCACTATAGATGCCAATTCTACCTATATTCATTTACCTATTTTGGTTTATTAAATACAGTTATATATTACAATGATACATTTTTGTTATCTATTTTAATTTTTTTAAACCCTCACCTTCCCTCTTGGAGTCAATACTTTGTATTGGCTCCAAGGCAGAAGAGTGGTAAGGACTAGGCTATGTGGGTAAAGTGACTTGCCCAGGGCCACACAGCTGGGAAGTGTCCGAGGCCGGATTCGAACCCAGGACCTCCCATCTCTAGGGCTGGCTCTCTATCTACTGAGCTACCCAGCTGCCCCCCATTTTTGTTATTTAAACTATAAATATCATGAAATTATGGTTTTCTCGAAGTGACACACTGAGGGATGCAAGTTTTTTTTTGTCGAATTTTGACACTCCAAGCTCAAAAGGTCACTGCCCCAGAGGCCATATTTGAACCCAGATGCTCTCTCCACTGGGCCACCCGGCTGCCCCTCATTTCCATGTTATGTGCCCAGTAAATAGGAGCGTCACAAATGCTTCTCGATTGATTTCTTGACACGGATGACCTCATTGGCGTGGATCTGCACTGGACCCTGAGGGAAAAGGAAAGGACAGAGATGGGGGCTTGAGCACAGGGACACTGAGCCTTGGAGCGCTGAAGCGACTGCTGCGGGGCACCCGGCTAGTCAGAGGGAGAGGGAGCACCCTAACGCTGCCTCTTCCTGCAGGTCCGAGGCCAGAACGGAAAGGCGGCCTCCCACCCTGGGAAGGGACCTCCCCGATCCCGGCCTTCGTGCCTCTCCAGGGACAGACACGTCAAGATCTGGCGCTTGATTTTCCCATCTTTCCCCGGGTTAACCACAATCCCTCCTGGTTCCTCCTTTTGGCCTCTACACGCACGAGCAGGGGGAAGCAGCTAACCGCCGGTCACGTCTGGACGCGTGCTTTGGGCAGAGGAGACGCTGGTTCCAGTCTCTCTACTGTGCAACTCATTGACTGGTCAGGCGACCTTGGGGGAATCCCTCTTGTCCTGTGGGCGCCTTGGCTGCGGGGTCTTTTCCAGCTCTGATACAGAAGAGACAGCGACGTGGCTCCCTTTCCACCTGCCCCTCCGACTACTCCCAGCCACACAAAATGAGCCCCTAAGAATGAAATGAGTAATAATAATAATAATTAATAATAATAAAACATGCTCCACCTCCCCCACTCCAAAATCACCTCGCCCCAGACCCCCATTAGAATCAAATCCATTTTCCTGGAGGCAGTTGTTATTGAGGAAAGGGTGAGAAATTCAAATCCTATTTCCTTCCCATCCCAAAAACTTTTTTGCCAATGTGACCTTGTTCTGGTCACTTGACAAGAAACCGAACTCAGTTTACTCATCTGTAAAATGAAAGAACTAGAGTGGATGACTTCTAAGGTTCTTTTGTAACTTTGTTCCCACTAGTTGTTTTTTTTTAAACCCTTACCTTCCATCTTGGAATCACTTAGAATTACTGTGTATTGGTTCCAAGTCAGAAGAGCAGTAAGGGATAGGTAATGGGCTTTAAGTGACTTACCCAGGGTCACACAGCTGGGAAATGTCTCGGGCTAGATGTGAACCTAGGATCTTCTGTCTCTAGGCCTAGCTCTTAAGCCTCTGAGCCACCTAGTTGCCATCTGCCCCCTTACCATGAGCTTATAAAAAAGCTTGAAAGTTGACCAAGCACTTCCCAAGCAATCACTTGGTGAAATCAATAAATGGCTCTTCCAATCTGATAAAGAAAAAAATCAGAAACCAAGAGGAGCCTGATGGTTAACTGACCTCAGGTTACACAACTAGACAGGGTTGGTAAAAATGGGTTGTTGAATGAATGACTGATCTCTCTTATAGAAATATTTATGTGTCTGGGTTCTGCCGGTCCAGGTGGAGGGGGCGGGTAGACATCATGAGTGAGAGCTTGGACCTGCTAAAGGCATCCACTGGCCCCTGCTCAGCCTCATGCCCAACAGACCAGTCTGCTGACAAGTTCCTGCAAGTGAACTGACCTCATCATTCTTAGCCCTCTTAGGGGAGAGGACTCTGAAACCTGGCAGGAGGATTAAGTCTTAGTTTTTTCAAATGTAAAACAATGTGTTGGAATCTAAGGTCCTTCTCAGCTCTGACACTTCATATTCTATATTCTAAAGTCCTTCCCAGTACTGGCATTCTGGCTTCCAAGGGCCTTCTGTCTGATGTCTAACGTTCTATGTTCTAAGAGCTCTCCCGGCTCTGATATTCCATATTCCTTGTTCTAAGATCCTTCCTGGCTATGGTATTCTCTTGTCTAAGGGTTCTCCGAGACCTACAATTCTGTATCTTGTGTTCTAAGGTTCTTGGGGCAGGAGAGAAGTAGAGAAAATGACTGAGGAAATTTGGAAAACCCTGGCTATGATTCTTTTGACTAGGGGTTCTCCAAGGTTCCATAGTCTGTGTTCTAGGTAAGGTACTAGGGGGAGGGAGAGGGGAGAGAACACTAGTGATTGAGGAAACTAAGAAAGCTTCTTGAGGCCTCTAAGCTGTGCTTTGGGAGAAACTAGAAAACCTATTAAGTAGAGGTGAAGAGGGAGAGAATTCCTGGAAAGGGATGTCCCAGAGAAACAGCTGGATGGATCGGCTCCAGGGGCAGCCATGCCAAGTGACTTTGACTGCCTTTATCTCCAGGAGCTGAACAACCCTCCCAAGAGATTGTCAGGATAATGCCAGTATCTAGAGCTAGAAAGTGAAGGGGAGCCTCCAGAGGCTGGGAGGGGGTACCAGCTGGCCTCTTTCACCTCTCCTCAGTCTTCTCTTCTCCTCCTATTGGTTTCCTACACTGAGTTGTACGACCAGAGATGGAGAAGCAGTGAGTTTCCTGACACTGGAGGAATGCCAAAAGAGACTTGAGGAGACCTCCAGAAGTGATCACTGTCCAGTGGATAAGCCTGGACTAGAGGACCTCTGAGGTCTAAGACTTTGAGGATGGTGACTCTAATTAGGGGGAGCTGTCTCGGGGCAGCTGGGTAGCTCAGTGGCTTGAGAGCCAGGCTTAGAGATGGGAGGTCCTGGGTTCAAATCCGGCCTCAGACACTTCCTAGCTGGGTGACCCTGGGCAAGTCACTTGACCCCCATGGCCCACCCTTACCACTCTTCCACCTAGGAGCCAATACACAGAAGTTAAGGGTTTGAAAAAAAAAAAAAAAAAGGAGCTGTCTCTTGGTCAACTCCCAACCATGGATAAGACCTTCCCAACTCCCTTCCTGTTCCTCAGTTCTTTTGGCTTTTTCCAGTCCTTCTTCTGCTCTCACCCTACTTACGTTCCCCTCCTCTGCTTAAAGAGGCTCATAGATTTGACATGCCAGCTCCAGTGGCACAGCCCAGTTCTAAGACCTGACTCGGTTCCATTCAGTCAACAAATGCAGAATGTAGGGACTGAAAGGGACATTAGAACACAGACTTGGGAACTTGGGAACGTCTGATCTGAGAGGATCCTTAGAACATGGGGAGTCAGAGCTGGGAATAGCCTTAGAACAGGGAATGTCTGAGCTGGGAGGGAGCTTAGAACAGGGAATGTCAGAGCTGGGAGGGAGCTTAGAACAGGGAATGTCAGAGCTGGGAGGGTTCTTACAGCATGGAATGTCAGAGCTATCAGGAACTTTAACACATTGCACATAGAATGCCAGAGATCCTTGGAACAAGGAAGAGGGAACATAAGCTCTAGAAGGGACCTTAAATGTCAAGTGTTAAAACTGGAAAGTTCCTGAAATCACCAAATGTAGAAGGTCAGCACTGGGAGGATCTTAAAAGACTGGAAAATGCACTGGAGCAAAACAGAAAAAAAGGGCAAGAATTGCTTACTATCTGGGCAGGTCTTTGAACCTCTTCAGGTCTCAGTTTCCTCATCTGTAAAATGAGCTTCTTAGATGTGATGCTCCAGCCCTAAGCTCCCTTTCAGTTGCAACCCAATACTCTAATTTCCTAGAGGGAGAAACTGAGGCCAAGTGTAGGGAAGCTTAGAAGCTTTGCATTTCTAGGATTGAGGGCCTCCTGATAGCGATGCTGTGCTCAGTAGTGACTAGAAAGTCATTTCTGTTGTCAACCTAGATTAGTGGTCTGAGATGGGAAATAGTCCTCCTCGGTTTGGGGAGCACCCATTTAAGATCAGGCCCAGGGCCTGGAGTCAGAAAGTCCCAAGTTCAAATCTAGCCTCAGATACTTATTAGTTGTGTTACCTTGGCCAAGTCACTAGTTTCTGTTTGTTTCAATTTCCTCAAAGAAAAGTTCAGATCAAAACCACATCTACCTCTGATGAGAATCTGTAAGATCAACTGAGATAATATTAGTCAAAATTGCCTGGAGGGCTGCCTGGTGTATACAAGGTGCTATTTAAATACTTTCCCCCCTACTTTCATCTCTAAAACTGATTCTCCACTCCAACCCCCATCCATTAATCCTCAGCCTTAGTTAGCCACCTTCAGAGGATCTCAAAGCGCCTTTCCTCCTCATGCCCCATTCCCTTTTGGGGTTCCAATATTCTTTTTTTTTAAAACCCTGACCTTCTGTCTTAGAGTCAATACTGCAGAAGAGTGGTAAGGGCTAGGCAATGGGGGTCAAGTGACTTGCCCAGGGTCACCCAGCTGGGAAGTGTCTGAGGTCAGATTTGAACCTAGGACCTCCCATCTCTAAGCCTGGTTCTCCATCCACTGGGCTACCCAGCTGCCCCAGGGGTTCCAATATTCTCAACCCAAAAAGGGACGTCAAGAAATAGAAACCAGTTATCTGACCTCTCATGAGATGGCATCCCAGAACTGAGAGACCCAGGCAAATGGAGTTCACATTCCCCCCCCCCCCCCCAGCTTCCTCTTCCAGAATAAGTCCTTCCTTGCTTGGCCTTTCCAGGTTTCACTATTCATCAGCGATGTAGCCCCGGGCAGTCAAATAGTGCACCTTTCGAGGCTTCAGATTACTCATCAGTAAAATGGGTGTAATAACCTGGGCAGTGCCTCCCGGTTAGCCTTTGGCCTGAGGTGCTTTTGCTTCCTGGGCAGCTTGATCCCCCCCGATCGCCTTCCTCTGGGTGAGTCAGAGTCTACCCAGGTGAGGAGGAGAGCTGGCCAGCCATTCATTATTGCAGTTAGTCTGTGTCACCTTCTCTGCTGATCCCACCCTGTCTGGTGGCCACGGGGGATGCTTGGGCAGAAGGGGGGGGGGCAGGGAGGGAGCGGAGGGCGGCGCCCTTCCTTGTCTACTCCCGCCCCCACGGCTTTCCAGGCTCCTCCTCCTGGGGATTCCTCAGTCTCCCCTCTGCTCTTCCGCCTCTCCTCCTCACCACCGCCAGCAGCTCCCTCTCAGTGAGATTCTTTGCTCTCTCCTCTGGGATTCCGCCCAGGCGGTCCCCCATCCCTCAGGCTCCCCATCACTCATTCTCTGGGTGCCTAAAGCTCCCCTCTTTCTAGTCCCCAGCCTCGATCCTTCTATCCGTCAGTCTCTTTCCTCCATCGATGTCTGCCTTTGATCCCTGGCTCTCTCCCTCCATTCCTCAGACTTGCCCTTCATCACTCTCCTCTCGAGCCCTCAGTCTTCTTCCTGTTTCTCCCCCATTTATCAGTCTCCTCCTCTCTATTCCTCAGCCTCTCCCTCTCCACTCACCAGTCTTTTCTCTGGCCCACCTTCTCCCCTTCTAGGTTTCTCACGTGCCTCTCCCTCTGATTCTGCCTTCCCCTTTCTCTGGCTGAGACAGTCTAGGTCCAATGAAACCAGGATTGTCTTTGATTGTAACATACAAAGAGGGGGCAGCTGGGTAGCTCAGCGGATGGAGAGCCAGGCCTAGAGAGGGGATGTCCCTGTTTCAAATTTGGCCTCAGACACTTCCTAGCTGTGTGACCCTGGGCAAGTCACTTGACCCCCCATGGCCCACCCTTACCGCTCTTCTACATCCTGACCTTTGTGGGAGCTGTTTTCAACGGCTTGACTCTTCTCATCTTGGGTGAGCTGGGGGGTCAAGTGACTTGCTCAGGGTCACCCAGCTGGGAAGTGTCTGAGGCCAGATTTGAACCTAGGACTTCCCATCTCTAGGCTTGGCTCTCCATCCACTGAGCTACCCAGCTGCCTCTGGATGCTACTTCTAAAAGAGGGCCTGATTAGGCCCACTTGCTGTTCAGGGTCTCGGAACTGGAAGGCTCATCTACAATGATAAGATTGTGCAATTGCCAGTCTAAGAGAGCTCACCTAAGCCCAATGTGGTCTTTGTGGAAAGTACCTGGGATTCCAAATCGGAAGAAATGGGTTCAAACTCCACTTTTGGTGACCTTAGGTAAGTACTTAACCTGTCTAGACATCAGCTGCAAGGAAGGAGCTTAGAATAGTCTAGTTCTTACCCCTCCATTTACAGCCGGGGAAACTTCTAGAAGTTAAATGACTTGGCCAAGGCCACACAGGTGATATGTGGCCTCCCTTTCCCTGTAGGCTACGAGGGGAGGCAGATTAGGAAGGAAGGGCGGAAGGACGGGGCAGGGTCCCTTGAACTTGCCTCCTGGCTTCATCCATCGAGGCCTCCCCGGTCCCATGCTTCTTCAGGCGCGTTAGAAAGAACGCTGGCCCTGGAGGCTCGGGAGCCGGGAGCCCAGCGCTGGGGCTAGTTCAGCCCGAGTGGAGTCCCTAAACTTTTACTAACGCGTGCTAAGCGTTGGGCCTCCAAAGGAAGATAAACGAGAACCCCAGCTCTCTGGGGGGGGGGGGGCTCCGCTGGCCAACAAGCTAGAGCCGGACTAAATCGGAGCTCTTCTCTGAGGGAAGGCGCTGCCAGTGAGAGCAGGGAAAGTTCCTGGCTTCACGGAAGGGGGGGGGGGGGG